>NW_024500628.1:0-65218 GCF_017590055.1 Onychostruthus taczanowskii
TGTACAGGTTTCAAGCTGTCCTGGCCCATAACATCCTGCATTAATATGAGTGTGTGCTGCAAACGCTCGGGCCATGCTCTGGCCATACTTTACATTTTGGTAGCACTTCAGGCAGGGATCGGTTTCCCATTCCGTGGAAGACTCAACAGAGTGGCCGGGGAGTCACCGCTCCACTCAGGGCACACACCACTTATGAGTTCGGTAAAGTATATATACTGCTTTTAAGCCTACAAAGCATTTTCCAATGTGCTTGGTTAGTCCAAACTAGCAAATATCAATAAGCTGGGATCTGCAATTCCATAATTTTTTCAGGTGGTCGTTGGCTTCCTGTCCTTCTTCTGGTCATCTGGATGGAGGTGACTTACACTGGTGTCTGCTACATGATTTTGTTAAGTTGCTCCAGGTAAAAAATTGATCCAGCCAATTGAACAAAAATAAAAATAGAATTAATTCGTGACAGATATACAGTCCTGACATCCAACAGTCAAGGAACAGCACCGACCCCGGATCTGAGCTGGGTGAACAGAGAGTCCGAGCTCGCTAGCCGAGAATCCCCAATGTTCACAAAGAGAGCCTGGCAGAGCCGGCTTAAATACAGTTTTTCTAGCCCGAGGCAGAGTCTCTTGTCTTCCATTCAGGACTCTCCTCTTTTTTCAGGTTTTCCCATATTCATGTCATTTCTTTTCTCTGTGCAAAAGTCTAACAAAGCTCCTCCAGGAATTCATGTATTTTCGCAGCCGAGTTCCTGGAATATGCATTTCAGATGTAAGTTTCTGATGGCTCAGATTATCTAGGTCAGACATCTTCATGGGCCATCCTCGCTGGGTGGTTCCTGGTTCATTCTAGGGAGAACACCCATCTCCTGTCTTGGCCAGTCTTTTTCATTTGTTAATTCGGATTCCTTTCCTCTGCTGCCAGCTGTGGTTTCCTCACTCCCTGTAGCAATCCCTTGTCTCTGGCTAGTGTGCCCTTCATGACTTGTTTTATTAGAAATCATACTATATCCTATATAACACTCATACCACATCTCACAGAATACTCATAATGTACGAATTATCAACATACACATACATATATAGTCTCAATCAGCACAAATTACCAAAATACGCATAACAAAATGCATCAAGCTTTTTATTATACCTAAGCATTTAGTTACTTTGTTGCAATATCTCTTAGCTTTACCACAACTTCCTCTATTTTATCCTAAGCATCAGTCCTCTTCCTACCTCATCTCTTTTACTCTACTATATTTCTTTGATTTTGATGCTTCATTTGGCCATTTGGTCAGAAAGTTTCAGAACCTTTCTTTGTGTCTGTTTTTGACACAGCAGATAGAAGCATTTGCTGATTCCATTGCCAATTGACACGAATCACAAAAACATTTTTCACAATCCCTCTCCTTTGTGTTATTGATTCGTGTCTTTCCTTCAAATTGGGCTAATACTTTTTGGATTGCAGGTTTTTGATTTGGTTCTGTTTTGGCCTTGACTATCATAAGGGAGTGAGTTTTTTCTCCCGTGGTTGTTATTTTAGGGTTTATGGGCATTGCTGAAATCTGCATTCCCTGCATCACTGAATGCATCAGCCTAACAAAGCATGGAATCATTCATGGTATAAACAATCAGCCTAATGCAGAAGAAAGCAACATGAACCCCAGCTTTTTTCACCAGGCTCCTTCAAAACAATTATTCCTCCAATTATCAGTTAATATGGAATTCCATTTTTGCACTGGAACATGTGCAGCTTGTTTAATTTTGTCTGCCAAATTTGTAATACCTTCTCCATTGTCATCAATCTCTAAACAGCACTCAGATGTACAAATTTTCCACAAAACCCCCCTTCTTCAGCTCATAAATAGTCTAGGGCTCGCCTGTTCTGATATGCTGCTGCTCTGGTCTGGCTTAGTTGTCTAGTTACAAGCTTCAATGCCTCTGATGTTTGATTAAAAGTAATTTCTACAGTGGCCTGTAATCTAATAATTTGGTTAATCCTATAAATAGGGGTTCTATAACCCCAGCTGGCATCCTAAGCCCAGGAGGCAGGATCACAGTAATCTGTGATCCATTGGAGAGTCCATTCTTCATTTTTCCAGCTCTGTTTTCCTCCTATTTCCGTTTGTTTTCTTCTGCGCAGAGTTTCCTAAAGAGGTGGTCCTAAATATTCACTTTGCTCTTTGGTAGCAAAAGAATGCAGGTTGTATAATTCCAATTGTACAGGAACCTTTCTATCTCTTTGATAATTCATCATATGCCCTTTTACCACATATCCAAAATAATCCATGTGAAGCTTTCCAGTTTTCAGCCTTCTGCCCCTGATTTTCCCAATATCCCTTAAGATCTTTTACCTCCTCAGAAGGATTAGCATGTGTTGCACTTTTCCAGCAAACAGTGAGCTCATTAATGTAACTGGGGAATTACTCTTTTAACATTACTTTTAGATAGCATTTCTCTGCCATCTGGTAAAAGCCACTTATGCCCTTCTAGCTTAGCCCCCAGTCTCTCCATCTCTTGTATTTCCTTTGAGATATAGCATTTTGGATACTTTGTATCATCCTCACATTTATTCAAATTATTTAAAAGCACGGCTAAGCATACTGCTGCCCTTTGTGCTTCTGCATCAGCCAAATTATTGCCGTGAGTCCGATAATCCATTCCCCTCTGGTGTCCTCTTACCTGGACAGCAGCTATCACTGATGGACCCCTCAAAGCTTCTGATACTCTTATGGGAACGACTGGATTACTTATTTCTATCTTAATGGGTCCAATCTTCAGCTTTCCTATTTCCCCTTTATGGTGCCAGACTTTTGGATTAATTTTGTCTTCATCTTCTGACATTAAGGTATAAAAGTGTACCTGTACTTCTCCTTGTTTCGCTTCTAAATTTATTCCTAAAGCTATAATTAAATTTCTTCCTGGCAAATTATTGTCTGCTTCTGGTACCAATAACAAATCATTCAAACAAATCTTATTTTCTGATTCAATTTCAACATTTTCAAGTACAGGTACTTTAAATGGTTCCCCTTTTGCTCCCATAACTAGAGCAATTTCTGAAGTAATTTTACCCCCTTTGAGGAGGTGCTGAATAGTTGATCTTTCTGCTCCAGTGTCCACTAAAAAGGTAACTTCTTCCCCTTGGGGACCTATTTTTAGTTCTATCAAGAGCTCTTTTGATGATCTGGTGCCCAAGATGTACAACCCCTGACACCCCTATTTGTCCTCTTCAGACATTTTTTTTTCTTTTTTTTCCCCATCTTTTTGTCATTGATTACAGTTTCGCTTTGTCTTCTCCTTCCTCAGTAGTAGCAATGATAATCTGCAGGACCATCTCCGGGGTTTCTCATTTGGGGAAGTTTCTTATAATCTCCCCTAGGTCTTTGTTTGTCCTTCTCTTCTAAACACTTTCTTTTCCCCCTTCTGAGTTTCCCTCACAGCTGCTACAAATATCTTGGCTTTTGCCTTTTGTGTTTCTTCACCTCTCCTCACGTATACCTTTTGGGCTTCCCACAACAGCTCTTGGAGACCCCAGTCCTGCCAATCCTCTCATTTCTCTAGCCTTTTTTTTGGTATGTCTCCCCATCATTTTGCCACAAATGGAGTTTTAAGCAATGCTGCTCCTACTGGGGAATCTTGGTCCACTCCCAAATACATTTGCAGGCTCTTTCTGAACCTCTCAAGCCAATCTGTAGGTATTTCATCTTTTTCTTGGCACACACTGAAGGCCTTGTTAATATTTTGCCCTCGAGGTACGGCATTCTGTATCCCTTGTACAATGATATCTCCAAGGTCCCTCACATTTTTCCCCTCTGGTGTCCTCTTGCCTGGACAGCAGCTATCACTGATGGACCCCTCAAAGCTTCTGATACTCTTATGGGAACGACTGGATTACTTATTTCTATCTTAATGGGTCCAATCTTCAGCTTTCCTATTTCCCCTTTATGGTGCCACACTTTTGGATTAGTTTTGTCTTCATCTTCTGACATTAAGGTGTAAAACTGTACCTGTAGTTCTCCTTGTTTCACTTCTAAATTTATTCCTGAAGCTGTAATTAAATTTTTTCCTAGCAAATTATTGTCTGCTTCTGGTACCAATGACAAATCATTCAAACAAACCTTATTTTCTGATTCAATTTCAACATTTTCAAGTATGGGTACTTTAAATGGTTCCCCTTTTGCTCCCACAACTAGAGCAATTTCTGAAGTAATTTTAGCCCCTTTGGGGAGGTACTGTATAGTTGATCTTTCTGCTCCAGTGTCCACTAAAAAGATAAATTCTTCTACAGCCCCTGACACCCCTATTTGTACTTCAGGGGTTCCGTGTGAGTTCTCCCGCGTTTCGTGCCGTTCCTTGAATACTTCCCAGTTCTTTGCTTTGGCTGGCTCGGGTCTGTGAGGGACTCGATTACGTTTGCAGCGCTCAATCTTTTTAATATTTGCCTCACTTGATAGTCCCCCTCTCAATCCGTATTTCCACAGCATCCACCACTGTTAAGAATCTAGTTCTAATGTTCCTTCCTCTGTTCTCTTTTTTAAAATATATTCAGTTAAAATCTGTTCAATGTGTTCACACTCTGGACACAACCCACTTGGAGGATCACCCCTGTGACAATGGTAACACCACCTCTCCTTACAATAGCTGCATTCAGTGCTTACAAAGGGATAGCAATTTCAGTTCTTTTCAATACAGGTTATTCTATCTCCCGGCATCTCTTGAGAATATGGCATCCCATATAACATCTTGCATGGGGAGATCCCATGCTCTGAGTTTGGCATTGTTCCAATATTTAACAATGGCAATGGGAAGCACTTAATCCAAGATAGTTTTGTTTCAATCATTAGTTTTGCTGGCTGATGCTTTAGGGTCTGGTTCATTCTTTTGACTCTCTCTGAACTCTGAGGGTGTGAAGGGGTATAATATTCCCAAGAGATCCCTAGAGCTTTCATGACTTCTTTTAACACTTTTGAGGTAAAGTGGGAACCCTGATCTAAATCAATCACTAATAATCCCAAATCATGCAATTATTTCTTCTAAAATAATCTTTGTAACAAAATGTGCTGTTGTTCGTGCCACAGGGTAGGTGTCTACCCAATGAGTTAATTGGTCTGCTATTACTAACAAATACTTCTATCTTCCCACTCTCAGTAGTTTGGTAAAATCCACTTGTATCTTTTCAAAAGACCTATAGGCAGTTTTTCTCCCTCCCTGTGGGGTCTGTCTAGATGTCTTCTTGTTAATTTTCTGGCAAATAAGGCATCCTTTTGTCTTCTGTTTTGCTATATCAAGTATTCTTTACACCCAAAAATCTTTAAAAGGTGGTTGCTTAGTGCTCGTGTTCCCCATGAGCTCATTAATGTAACTGGGGAATTACTCTTTTAACATTACTTTTAGATAGCATTTCTCTGCCATCTGGTAAAAGCCACTTATGCCCTTCTAGCTTAGCCCCCAGTCTCTCCATCTCTTGTATTTCCTTTGAGATATAGCATTTTGGATACTTTGTATCATCCTCACATTTATTCAAATTATTTAAAAGCACGGCTAAGCATACTGCTGCCCTTTGTGCTTCTGCATCAGCCAAATTTTCTTAGCAAATTATTGTCTGCTTCTGGTACCAGTAACAAATCATTCAAACAAATCTTATTTTCTGATTCAATTTCAACATTTTCAAGTATGGGTACTTTAAATGGTTCCCCTTTTGCTCCCACAACTAGAGCAATTTCTGAAGTAATTTTAGCCCCTTTGGGGAGGTACTGTATAGTTGATCTTTCTGCTCCAGTGTCCACTAAAAAGATAAATTCTTCTACAGCCCCTGACACCCCTATTTGTCCTCTTCAGACATTTTTTTTCTTTTTTTTCCCCATCTTTTTGTCATTGATTACAGTTTCGCTTTGTCTTCTCCTTCCTCAGTAGTAGCAATGATAATCTGCAGGACCATCTCCGGGGTTTCTCATTTGGGGAAGTTATTTAAAATCTCCCCTAGGTCTTTGTCCTTCTCTTCTAAACACTTTCTTTTCCCCCTTCTGAGTTTCCCTCACAGCTGCTACAAATATCTTGGCTTTTGCCTTTTGTGTTTCTTCACCTCTCCTCACGTATGCCTTTTGGGCTTCCCACAATAGCTCTTGCAGACCCCAGTCCTGCCAATGCTCTCATTTCTCTAGCCTTTTTTTTTTTTTTGTATGTCTCCCCATAATTTTGCTACAAATGGAGTTTTAAGCAATACTGCTCCTACTGGGGAACCTGGGTCCACTCCGAAATACGTTTGCAGGCTCTTTCTGAGCCTCTAAAGCCAATCTGTAGGTATTTCATCTTCTTCTTGGCGCACACTGAAGGCTTTGTTAATATTTTGCCCTCGAGGTATGGCATTCTGTATCCCTTGTACAATGATATCTCCCAGGTCCCTCACATTTTGTCTGTCCTGCTCGTTCTGATTGGGCCATTTTTGATCCCCATGTGGACCCTGCTGGTGTCTCCTTTCCCAGTCTCTCATTCCTGCTTGCCTAATCATTTCCCTCCCCTCAGTAGTAAATACTATTCCTAATATAGCTTGAAGCGCCTCCCAGGTGTTTGGGCCTAAAAATTGGTCTAACCTCTGGGAAACCCCTAAAGGGTTTTCAAGCAGCCGCCCCATTTCCTTTTTAAATTCTCTTACATCCCCACTACGAAGTGGGACTGTTACAAACGCTATTCCCC
The DNA here is from genome assembly GCF_017590055.1 of Onychostruthus taczanowskii. NCBI lineage: Eukaryota > Metazoa > Chordata > Aves > Passeriformes > Passeridae > Onychostruthus > Onychostruthus taczanowskii. The sequence continues at coordinate 6,684 of NW_024500628.1, forward strand.
TATCATTTCTTCCCATAAGTACTTCTCTCAAGGGGAATAGTCTCTTCTTTTGACCTTTCTCCTCCCCACTAGAATTATTTTCCTCGCGTTGTTCACTCCTCTTGCTCTGAAGAATAGTCTCGTCTTTTGACCTTTCTCCCCCCCACTAGAATTATTTTCCTCGCGTTGTTCACTCCTCTTGCTCTGAGTCCTACTAGATGGTGATGATGGGGGTGGAGTTGTCGAGCTCTGGGGCATCTCAAGGGAGGAGAGAGTTTCCTGCCCTTGATAGGGAGGGGGCAAATTGTCTAATGGTTCCCAAGGTTTTTGTTTTTCCTCTGCCTTTCTCCTTTTTTTAGTTTTCAGGGGGTATAATGTTATCACTACAGAGACCCCCCCCTCCAAAGTGCCACATAATCACTTTCCTCCTGATCAAAGGGTTCCTTACTATTTACATAAATATTTAAAGCTTGACACATCCAGTCCTCAAAGGACCCAAACACGGGCCAATATAAATGATCAGGCCTAATTCCTTCCTTAGTCCACTCTACCATACAATAATGGACCATCTCTTATTTTCTTCTTCCCTTCCTGGAGGGCATTGCATCCCAATGTGCAGTTGTTAACCCCAGGGGCTGTTCCGGGGCTATCTCTGCTTATTCACTCCCTTTCTCGTTTTTAGAACCTCTCTGGGGGCCCCATAACCTTGAGCCTCTCTTGGGACCCTTTGAGCCTCTCTGGGGGCTCCTTGAGCCTCTCTGGGGGCTCCTTGAGCCAGAGGTCTTCCTCTTCCCCTGACCCACGGTGACCAGTGTCTCACAGCACTCGCTTTGTCCCTTCACTGGCCGAGCCCCTCGCGGGGCGGTGGGAGCGCAGACAGAAGGACTCCTCGATGGCTCCGCGATAATATTGCGTCTCACTCACTCGCTTTCATCAGACACTGTCGTGTCCACCCAGCCGAACGATACTCACAGCCCGCTGCTCTTGTCTGCATCTTCGTGCCCTGGAATTGCAGGTGATTTAAACTGCAGTTCTCAGGGAGCTCGATTCCTTGCTTGCTTTCTTTACCAGGTTTGTGGTGCTGTTAGCTCCCGGGCTATTGGCTTCTACGGGCCACAAAAGTGGGGTGCCCCCTGCAGTAGCCTCAGTCTGAGAGATCCCAGGGCATCAGGTCAGCATCACCAAATTGATATAAAATTTCAATAGTCAATCTGGATTTTATTTCTATTTCTTTTATTTCAAAGAAAGCAAGCCAGCAGCGCTCGGTGGCCGGGGAGTCACTGCTCTACTCACGGCACACACCACTTACAAGTTCAGTAAAGTGTATATATACTGGTTTTAAGCCTACAAAGTATTTTCCAATGTGCTTGGTTAGTCCAAATCAGCAAATATCAATAAGCTGGGATCTGCAGTTTCATAATCTTTCCTGGTGGTCGTTGGCTTCCTGTCCTTCTTGTCGTCATCTGGATGGAGGCCTTACACTGGTGTCTGCTACATAATTTTGTCAAGCGCATCAAGATTTTTTTATACATAAGCATTTAGTTGCTTTGTTGCAATATCTCTTAGCTTTACCATAACTTCCTCTATTTTATTCTAAGCATCAGTCGTCTTGGTACCTCATTTCTTTTACTCTACTATACTTCTTTTATTTCAATGCTTTATTTGGCTATTTGGTCAGAAAGTTCCAAAACCTTTCTTAGTGTCAATTTTCAACACAGCAGATAGAAACATTTGCTGATTCGATTGCCAATTGACGTCAATCACAAAAACATTTGTCACAGGATCAGGGGAGGATGAGCCCTGGGAGCCAGCTCCCACCTGATCATCCACCAGAGGATCCACACTGGGGAAAGGCCCTATAAGTGTGGGAAATGTGGGAAGAGCTTCAGGATCAGCCAGCACCTGATGAACCACCAGAGGATCCACACCGGGGACCAGCCCCACGAGTGTGGGGAATGTGGGAAAAGCTTCAAGATCAGCTCCCACCTGATATGCCACCAGAGGATCCACACCGGGGAGAGGCCCTACAAGTGCTCAGAATGTGGGAAAAGCTTCAAGATCAGCTCCCACCTGATATGCCACCAGAGGATCCACACCGGGGAGAGGCCCTACAAGTGCTCAGAATGTGGGAAAAGCTTCAAGATCAGCTCCCACCTGATATGCCACCAGAGGATCCACACCGGGGAGAGGCCCTACAAGTGCTCAGAATGTGGGAAAAGCTTCAAGATCAGCTCCCACCTGATATGCCACCAGAGGATCCACACCGGGGAGAGGCCCTACAAGTGCTCAGAATGTGGGAAAAGCTTCAGCCAGAGGTCCGGCCTGCTTGCCCACCAGAGGATCCACACTGGTGAGAGGCACTATGAGTGTCCTGAGTGTGGGGAGAGGTTTCAGAGCAGATACCGTCTCCTCAAGCATCAGCAGATTCACACAGAATAGAGGCCCTTCCGCTGCCCCGACTGCGGGAAGGGCTTTAAGAAGAACACCCTCGTTACCCACCAGCGGATCCACACTGGGGAGAGGCCCTAACAGAGTCCCAAGTGTGGGAAGAGCTTCTCCCAGAACTCTGCCATGACCCAACACCAAGGGAGACAGCAGTAAGGGAAGCCCTACAAGTGCGGGAAGAGCTTTGAGCGCTGCTCCAACTCCATCCCCCACTGCAGGACCCCCACTGGATGGTCCACACTGACCCTCGTTGGGCAGAGACTTGGTGATCCATGGTCCTGGTGATCCATGCTAGAAAGACACGTGGCTGGTGATCTCCACATCTTCCTGGCTCCCCTTGGGCACTTGGATACAGCCAGAGAAAAATCCATTGGGATGCAAAGCGACATCAGAATTTCATAGGGGTGTGGGAGGATAGAGAAGCGTGGGAAGATAGGGACAGGAATGGAAGATCTCGCACTGGACGGAAAGATAGGGACCTCCCCTTTCTCCTGGTTCGTTGCGTAAGCAGATGAAGGTTATATAAGGTTGTGTAACCAGGGAGTAAACGTCATTTACCATCCTCCATATTGGTGTCTGTGAGTAATTGGCCCGAGCAGCCTGAGGTGGCTGCCGTGCCGTTCTTGAACCAGGTCACCCTGCCTCAGCAGAGGCAACATAGGGGACAGCACAGTTTTTTACTTTTAACCCCAAAAATATCTCACCTTTTGCATCCAATCATTTCTTCGGGTGGCATCAAGGAATACTGGATGGTCTTGGAGGTCTTTTCCAAACGAAATCATTCCATGATTTAATTCTCTCTGGCACATATGCATTTTTCACAGCCAAATAGTGATGGACTGGAGCAAAACCACAAGATTTTGGAGACAGTGGAGTGGAAATTCCTCTAGAAAAGGTTCTACCCACCCAGGCACAGGGATACTCAGACAGCATGGACACGTAAATCCTTTTATTTTGACCTTGATTTTCCTTCATTTTTCTTCACCCCTTCACCCAACATTGGGGTAAAAATAAAGACATTTAACTAAGACACGGATGGTGACATTGGGGGACATGGGTGGGGATGGGGACATGGACAAGGACGTGGGTGCGGACATGTCTGTGGATGGCAATATTGGGCATGGAGGGGTTGTCATGGGTACAGATGGTGACATGGGGCTATATGGCCAGGGATGAGGACTAGGGGACAAGCCCATGGGTTGACATGTCCATACCATGAGGTGTCCCATGACCAAGGACAACACATCCCCACCACCACCACAATACTGTCCCGTTCATGCTCCCGTTTATTCCCTGCTCCTCCCCTGGCTGTGACACCTCCCTTGGGGGATGTCCCCATGTCCTGGTGACCCGTGTCTCTCAGGCCACTCCCACCAGTGGTTCCAGCAGCAGCCAGAGCCCGTCCTCGGCACGCAGGATCAGCTCGGGCTTGCGGCGCGGGGGTGGCCTAGCCGTGTCCCTCCGCAGAACAAACTGGGACAGTGTCAGTGCCACTACCACCTTCATCTCAGCCATGGCAAAGCTCTGCCCGATGCAGTTCCTGCCACCACATCCCCACTGTCAGTGTCACCCCACTGTGAACCCAGCCAGGGACGGGGGTGGCACTTGGGGACACTCCTGTCCCTACTCCACCACATACCTGGGGCCAACAGAGAAGGGGATATAGGACACTGGGAACCATCCCTTGCTGTTCTCTGGGCTGAACCTCAGAGGATTGAACACCTGGGGTGACACCAACACAGTCACATTGAGGGGACACAGCTGTCACCACCATGGTGACAGGGACACCTCATAGGGTGACCCTACCTCAGGCTCAGGCCAGAGGTCTGGGTTGTGGTGGGTCCATAGATGCTCATCGGGCAGATGACCCCTGGTGGGATGGGAATGGCCACTTTAGGGACAGCAGATGAGGGTGGCTGGTGACACTGGGGACACCTTGGCCATGCCATACCCTTGGGGATGACATGGCCATCACGCAGGGGGATGTCCTCGGTGCAGCGCCGGGACACAGCAGTGACAGGAGGGTGCAGCCGCAGGCTCTCCTTGATGCACATGGTGGTGAAGGGCAGCTGGGACAGGTCCTCCCTGGGGACAAGCAGGGGTGGCACCGTGTCCCTGAGCCACCTGTCCAGGGGTGGCCCTGGGGACATCTCACCATTCAATGTCCGCAGTGTCCCGGCCAGCCAGGAGCTCCTGGACCTCCTGGCGGCATCGCTCCTGGTGCTCAGGGTGGCCAGCCAGGTTGTAGAAGAGCCATGCCAGGCCACTGGCCGTGGTGTCATGACCTGTGGGGACATTGGGTGAGTGAGGGGACACTGGAGTGGCTCCTCCCCAGTGGCCCCTGGGAGCTCGTGCTCACCCTCAAACATGAAGGTGTCAGCCTCAGCCGCGATGTCCTCGTCTGACAGGGTGTGGCCGTCCTCGTCCTGCAGGGGTGAGATGAGCCATGGGCCACCTGGGGCCACCGGCCAAATCCCATCCATGGCCACCACTCTTCCCCCATGGCTACCACCCTATGGGCACCACCATCCCACTGGCCACCAGCTCTATGGTCAATGCTACCCATGGCCACCACTGTTCCCCTGTGGCCACCAGTGTATCCCCAAGTCCCTCATGGCCACCGGCATCCTCCTGGCCTCTATGGCCAACCCTTCCATTGCCACCACCATCCCCTTGACCACCGTCCCCCCATGGCCACCACCCTATGGTCACCATCATCTCCCCATGGCCACAGTCACCCTCTTCACCACTTCCATGTCCCCATGGCCACCACTGCAGCCCCACCTTGGTGAGCAGCAGGAGGTCGATGAAGTCCATGCTGCGTCCCCGGTGGCCGTCCAGCCAGGCCTGGTGGCCCAGGCAGGCGAGTGCCTGGTGCCGGCGCTGCACCACATCAGCAGTGAAGGCGTGGACAGTGGCACAGGCTCGGGCAAAGCACCGGCCATCAGAGGAGAGGCTGTAGAGCCACCACGGGTGGAGAAGTGGCCAGAGCTGGTGCCGGACCACCAATGAGCTGAGCTCCAGGATGGCCTGGATGTACTCGCTGGGCCAAGGGTCCTCATGGAACCAAGAGGAGACTGCCAACCTGTGGGGCTTCATGGAACCATCCACTGTGATCCCTCAGGGCCTCATGGTTCCCAGGAATCATTGTGACACTGCAGGACTGAATGGAACCAAGGGGACATTGTGGCACTGTGGAGTTCATGATGCTGAGAGGATGCTCTCATACTCTGGTGCCTAAAGATGCTCAGGGGCCATTGTAACCCTGTGTCTTGTGGAAACAAGGGGACACTGTGACACTGTGGGGTCTCAGGTAATCCAGGGGTCCTTGTGACACAGCAAGGCCAGATGGAAGCAAGGATCCATTGAGATACCTCAGGGCCTTGTGGTGTCCAGGGGTCCTTGTGACATTGTGGGAGCCAAAGGGGTCTGTAATGGACAAGGAAGGAGGACAGGGTTTCCCTGGGTGGCAGGGAAGGATCTGGAATAAGGGGTAGGGCTTGAGGCAGATGGACAGGGGGATGGGAAGGTACATCTCCAGGGCAAACCAGTATGCATGGGGGACAACCAGAACAAACTACTTTTGCTTATAACACCACCCTTTCATAACAAAGGAGGTTACTACCACACCCTGGGACTCTGTGGGGCCTCCTGGAACCAAGGGCACTCAGAGACACTGCTGGGCCTCCTGGTTCTCAGTCTCTTCTGACACTTGTGTCCATCTACAGAGACACGAAACTGGGCAGCTTGAGCCTGCTGATCCAGAATATTCCCATCTCATTGGAGAATGTTCCTCCCATCTGTGCTGATGTGTGTTCCCTCCGCTCCCCGGGGAAATCCTTTATGAGCTCCTTTATTGCTGCGGTTAATCCCTGCTTCCCTTCTGTTGAGATGGGATACTGATTTACCCTGATGGGTGGGATTCCCAGTTTCATTTTCTCTTCTATGCAGGTTATGACCAGGAGACCACAACCTCCCTCTTCTGCCCAGGCTTTACAGTCTATTTTTCATCCTCCAATTTTAGCACCATCAATTTCACCACCATCTGTCGTTCCTGTGGGATTATCCCTATTCCTAGTTGCACCTTTAAGTCCTGGCCTAATAAATTATATTCTAATTTGGGCATATATAACAAATCCATACATCCTCCTCTCGAATTTCCTTTAACAGTAACTTGCTCTATTACTGACACTTCCAGTGGCTCATTACTAGCGCCCCTTACTTTACACATCTCTTTACCTGACTGACATCCTTTGGAGACTCTTGAAACATATGATCTATCAGCCCCAGTATCAACTAAAAATTCAAATTCTTTCCCCTGGGGACCTATTTCCAAGTTTATCAAGGGCTCTATCTTATGATTCTGCATTTTCCCTAGGGGATAGACCCCCTGACACCCCTAATTGTCACTTGCTCCAATGCGGTTTCTCTGTACAGCCTTCTCCGTTTCTAGCAATCCTTCCTGAAATGACCCTCTTTCCCACAGTGGAAACACTTCCCCTCCCAGGGGTCCTTATTCTGTTCCCAGGTCTCTTCCTTTCTCCGTTTCTCCATTCCCTTTTGTTCCTCCCTTTCCTTATCTTGGCTGTCTCTGGCCTCTGCCATCATAATCCTTGCCTTTGATTTAATCTTCTCTTCTTTCCTCCTCAAATACACTTTCTACGCTTCGCGCAATAATTCGCTCAAGCCCTTTTCCTGCCAATCCTCCATCTTCTCCAACTTCCTTTTGATATCATTCCACGTTTGGTCCAAAAGATGGTGCATGCCTGACCAATCACTCTGGAATACTGGGATCTCATTGGTTGGTTAGTTTACCAATCATAGTCCATATTGATGCCATCATTTCAAGGGGTTAACTTTCTAGAAAATTCCCTCACCCAGTTCTCACTACCCCCTCTAGTGGGCACACACTCATACTACATTTAACTTCGTAACTTATTACATAACATAGGTAGAACAATCTATTACATTAATTAACAATTTTGAATGAAATTACATCATTAACAATTCATAACCCTGCCTACGAAAGCCAGCTTTATACTTATAACAAGCTGACGCTGGCAGTCCTCTCTTCCCCTCTTTCTGCTCCGGAGCACCACCCCCCAACGGTGCCTCGGTCTCACGGCTTTATGTTGATGGGCTTTACAGGGAAACCAGCGGCCCCCATGCAGACTGCATCTTGCACCATTGCTGGATCAGCAACCCCCGCGGTCTACAAGACCTCTGCAGAGCTAAGTCTGCCCTGACCCTGGCAGAGCCACGTGGACTGTGCCCAGAGCTGGCGCTGCCTCTACTGGGGTAGCAAGCACCGGGAGGCACTGTGCCAGGTCTGTGCGGCCACTGTCCGCACAGACCAGCCCCCGCACACACGGCTGCCTCCTGATGCTGTGGTGTCAGCCCCACAGTGCCAGGTACTCTTTTACCAGGCCAGTCCTGCTGGGCTCTACTGCTTGGCATCTCCAAGCCACCACGGGCAGCCACGTGCACGCAGCCCCTGCGGTCCCTCCACCCAAGACACCCACCCCCACTCTGGGGCTCCATGTGGAGCCTTACACCATCTCCCTTTGTGTGAGCTGACCAGAACCCTGCCGCGGGTGCCAGTCTTGGCACAACGTGGTCTCCCCACTCCCAAGTCTTTACAAATCTTTCAATCTCATGCATCCCACTGGCGATGGGGTCCCTGCTTTTCTCCTTTATACATGCCCCACCTGCAGCATTTCTGCCTCTCTTCTAAATGCATCCCGCCAGCGATAGTGTCTCCCCCTTTCTTCTCTCATGCGTCCTGCCTTAAATATCTAACCACCTGACCTCAAGGAAGACTTTTCCTACCAATCAAGACTTCCTTAGGAAACACGCTGCTTCAATATCAATTAGAAAATGATGTTCTTTGGCCTCTTATGAAAAGAAAACTAATGAGAGAAAATCTTGAAAATGGGGGGAAAAAATCATTTGAGGTAATTGCTCATTGAAATCTTTTTCATTAATTCCACTCCTGAAAAAATTAATTCTAGAAGACAATTCTGGTAGAGGTGCAGGTCCTTTGGCCTTTGTGCACTCTGAGGAGCCCCATGGGAGATTTGGTGCCAAGTCCGTGAGACTCAGTTCCTCAAAGAAGATGTTACAAATGTCCAAGAAAAGGAAGCCCAAAGAAAAGGATGAACACACATTCCAGGGCCCAAGATAATGTTCTCCTCCCCATTGGATTTTTGCCCTGGTCAGATGGGACTGTCTGAGGGTGAGGGAGACTTCCTGAGCAATCCTTTGCTCTCTGGGCGCTGATCAGCTTGATGCCCAGAGAGGCTCCCTGGAATAGAGGCTGGGCAGAGTTAAAGGAATAAAATAGGGATTTATTAAAATGCCTTCAAAGGATTCACCTTGGGCAGTGCAAGAGCCCAGCCAAGGCTACACTCAAGATGGATAACAAGTCAAGAGTTTTCACACTTTTATAAGGTTTGGTTTAAATATTGGGGTTAATTGTCCAATTATGGTTATACAGTCCCATTTTCCCAGTTTGCTCAACTCAATTCACTGTTGTTTGCACTTTTTGGGCCTGAAGCTGCAACCATGTCCTTGGTTGTGGGGCTGGAAAAGGATTGATTTCTCTGATTACATTGTGAAGAAAACTTGCTAATACTCTGTATGAAGTCTAGAGTTACATAATAATGCAGTACAGAATCTGGAAAATATGAAAGCTAAAACTGAAGGCATCAGCCTCTTCCATGTTCCCTTGGTTCCATGGGGACCCACAGTGTCACAATGGCTCCTCTGTGACACTATGGGTTCCACAGTGTCACCTGGTGCCCTTGGTTCCATGGCAGTTTCCCAATGGTCTCCTTTGATTCCATGAGGTCCCCACAGTGTCACAATGGCTGCTTGTTTCCATGAGGTTCCCCTGTGTCACCGTGGTGTCCTTGGATCTGCATTGTCACCACTGACCCATGGTTCCATGAGGTTCCCCTGTGTCACCGTGGTGTCCTTGGATCTGCATTGTCACCACTGACCCATGGTTCCATGAGGTTCCCCAGTGTCACCGTGGTGTCCTTGGACCCACATTGTCACAACTGACCCGTGGTTCCATGAGGTTCCCCAGTGTCACTGTGGTGTCCTTGGACACCATTGTCACAACTGACCCATGGTTCCATGAGGTTCCCCGGTGTCAACACGGTGTCACCCCAGTGACCGGTGGTCACTGTCAGAGTCTGGATGAGATCAGTGTCCCGAGACACCTTGGGATGGGCTGTCAGTCACACAGTGGGGACAGCACTAACCCAGCCCTGATTGCCCGAGCAATCCCAAGTCCCACCTGGGGAGAGGTCCACAAAGGCCCAGAGGCTTAAAAACATGGAGCACCAGGTCAGCCCCTAGTAGGGACTCCGCCTTCTCCTGGGGTTTGTGTCCCACCCACACTGGAACCCTAGGAGCTGTTAGTCATATGCATGTCTTTCTATAGAGCTTCTGTCTTTCTGTCTCTCTTTCTTCCCCTTCTAATGCTCTTTATATGGAACATTTTTGGGTACCTCAATAACTTAAATGTTTAAAGGTTTCCAGATTAAATGGACTGAGTGAATTAGGTTACTGCTATGATAAGTGTTTTATGTTTAATTGCATGTTGCATTAAATCCTTTGGCACAGTTCCTTGGTTTTTTGTACTTTGCCAGTAAAATTTTGTGTCATTTTGACCTCTTGAGAGTATCTTGGTGTTTCTCCTGTGCACCAAAATCGAATAAAGGAGCCTTTGGTTACCCTCAGCATTTCAGTGATCTGGGGTGTCACAGCCCTGCAGGCTCACAATGGCCTCTTGTTTCCATGAGGCCCCACAGTGTCACACTGGCCACTTGGTTCCATGGCCCCAGCAGTGTCACAATGATCCCCTTGCCTCCACAACTTCCCACATTATCACACTGGCCCCTTGGTCCCATGGCCCCAGCAGTGCCACAATGATCCCCTTGGCTCCACAACTTCCCACAGTGTCACACTGGCCCCTTGGTTCCATGGCCCCAGCAGTGCCACAATGATCCCCTCGGTTCCATGAGGCCCCAGCAGTGCCACAATGATCCCCTTGGTTCCATGAGGCCCCAGCAGTGCCACAATGATCCCCGTGGTTCCATGAGGCCCCACAGTGTCACACTGGCCCCTTGGTCCCATGGCCCCAGCAGTGCCACAATGATCCCCTTGGTCCCATGGCCCCAGCAGTGCCACAATGATCCCCTTGGTTCCATGAGGCCCCAGCAGTGCCACAATGATCCCATCGGCTCCATGAGGCCCCAGAGTGTCGCACTGGCCCCTTGGTTCCCTGAGGATCTGGAGTCTCCCGGGGTTGATGCCATTTGTCCTTGCTGCCCCTGCCCCACAAAGAGCCCCGAGCCACCCGTGAGGGACAGGCCCTGCTGGCCCAGGCTGGGCTCAGGGCTTGGCCTTTCTGCTTCCTGCAGCCAAGCCAGGTCTTGCTCAGCCTTGCAGTTCCCTGCCCAGAGCCTTGGGCTCCCTGCAATCCTGGCCTCAAGGATCTGCTCTCAGCAGTCCCTGGGGAGCCTTTGGCACTCCCTGCCCACACTGGGGCCCAGCCATGCTCCAAGGGACTTGGAGTTTTGCTGCTGATCCTTGAGCAGCTTCTTCATCCTTCTCTCAGTGCCTGAGGGTCCTAGACCCAGCCCCAAATCCACAATGGGGACCATGAAAATACAGAAAGCCCTCAGGAGCTCTTTGTCTCCCTTCAATTGTCTTCGAGTCTCCAGGGCTTGTGCAGTGATTGGAGTCAGTTTGGAGTTCTCTTCAGCAGGAAGATTTCAAAGTGCACCTCATGATTTTTGGTTTTAATCAAGGGAATATGTTTCTACTTTTCTCTTCATTGAAGAGGTGACAGAAGCATTCCTCAGGTGATCTTGATGCTGAATGTCTCCTTAGGAGGTCTGGGCACACAGAAGATCAAGCCCCTTTTGGGTTGAGCCTGTTTGGACAACCTGCTCCTCACTCCCAGCCTCACCACGTCTGACATCGCCCACCTGGGACTGACATCCCAAAATATTAAAAAAAAAAGTAATTTATTCTTTGTTTTAAATATTTATTAATTAAATGTGTTAATTGTATTAATTTCTTACTTGTAATAATATTTTTCATTCTTATTACCTAATTTTATATTTATATAAAAAATCTGTACATACATAACCAATTAAATTAATATTCATTGTTTCTAAGTATCGCAATTCCCTTCATTCGCTAATTAACCTCTATTGGTTATTGATTTCTCCTTCTTTATGCTAGTTCACCCTATATTTAGTCCTTCTGTCATCTTTTTAATCATCTTTCTCTCACATAGGGTTCACGGGAGCACTTCGGGTTGCACGGAGACAATTGTGGGGCACATTTGGGGCAGTTCTGGGTCTGGGTCTGGAATTCAGAGAGAACTTGAGGGTCGGGAGGACACTTGGGGGATCCGGTTGTAATGGACAGGGCCAACAGACCAGCTCCTTTAAGAAGGCCTTAATTAAGAAGAGCTCTTGGGTGGGGACCCCGAGGGGTCGTGCACACCGCCACCGCTCCCACAGGACAATGCTGAGGAGGAGGAGTGCAGCTTTGTCTCTCGGCAGAGCTGGGGCTTCCGTCCTCACGAGAATCCTCCGGAAGAGGATGTTGGCTCGTAGTCTAGGGGTGTCATCCAGACTCAGTACTCCTCAAGTCATGGTGACAGGACGTAATCCGGCTCTGTAAATGGTGGGTGATTCCTGGTGGTGCAGCCAGTTTAAAACCATAGTTTATGTGCTGGTTTGTTGTTTTTGAGAGAGTTCATACCATACCAACAGCTCCTCATTAAATTCAGTCCGGGTGCAAGTCCCTCTGGGAGCAGGAGAAGTGGTTCCCGACAGAAAGGGATACAAACACAGGGCTGCAAACACAGGGTAAGACCGTAACACTTAACAATGGCAAACAAAGTACATTCAACAACAGACTAACACTTCCAGTTAAGATCCTATTAACTTTATCAACTTTATTAACATTAACTACCAATTGCCACCCTGGAAAAAGAACTCCCATCCCCAATGTTTCACTTCTTACATGGTGGGAAATGGGGGGGGGGGACACTTAAGGATTCTGAGGGACAATTTGGGGTCCAGGGGAGCTGTTGGGGGTGCAGGTGCTCAGGACAAGGTGTCTCCTCACAGCCTTGGGTGGCATTAATTTCTGTCTTTTTGTAGCTATCTCTGAATTAGTAGGCATGGCTATTACCTGTATCTCTTTGATTACATGTTGAATAAATTGTACTAAGCAAGGAATTATGCATGGTAAAAAGGTTAGAGTTGCTACAGTACATATGAGGAAGAACATGTTTCATTTTTATTTCTACTTTTTTTATGTTTGGACCGGTGCATGAGCTAACTATTTTATTCTTTTTATTACCTGTTTTATCACTTTTTCATTGTCATCTATTTGTAATCCTTCCCATTGTTTCTTCTATCTCCCAGTGCTGGTTTTATCTACCAAAAGACCCACAGCTGATGTAACGACAAATCCGCTGTTGATCTCTGTGGCCAATGGCCATGGAGATGACAAATGATCTCCAAGTCACTTGCCTGGGGCTCTGCAGCTCCTGACGGCTCTGGTGGCAGGTGAGCACTTTTCAGCAGGACATCAGAACCTGCCAGGAGAGCCCATCCCATCAGGGCAGCAGTGAATGGACCCCGGGAGCAGAATCCTGCCCAGGCTGGGGGCATCCCGAGGTAAAGGACTGAGTCTCCTGTCACCTTGTTACCAAAAACTGGCAAAATAAAACTCCCTGACACCAATGTAGCATTAAGAAGCAGCATTCTTTATTCAGCCAGATGCACAAGGGGTATCTCCTCTAAAGTACTGTGAATGCTGAGTACAGGAAAGCTCCTGTTTATAAACTGTATTTTAGAGACATGCTCCTTGATTTTCCTGGAATAAACATCTAAGTGATAATCATCTCCCTGTAATCACTAACATATGTTCCCTCTCCTTTGGGCAGGTGGTCTCTTTGGTGGTTCCTGGTGGTTGGTGACCCCAAAGTCAGACTTGACTGCCCAGTGAACTGGTACTGCTTCCCAAATTAGGAGAAAAGTTGGCATAACGGTGCTAGTTACTTGACCATTCTTCTTGGTTAATGTTTAACATGCTCCTGCAGAGTAAGCACTGAGTGGTTTCAGAGGCTCCAGGGTTTTTGAAGAGTGAGCATTGCATTAACCCATCAGGTGCCAACAGTTCCTCCTCTGGCAACAAACTGGCAAAGGAGAGCTCTGCAGCCCAGGGGACACAGCAGGCCCAGGGAAAGGAGTCTGGGCACTGACTCATCTGACCCTCAGGGAACTCCCCCAGGAGGATCCAGGGCAGCCCCAAGCCCCTCTGGTAGCTCTGGAACGAGGCAGGCACCTCTGAGCCCCCTCCATGGCCCCGCAGAGTCCGTGTGGGAGGGAGCAGTGCAAGGAGCATCATCAGCTGCCTCTGCTCTGGGCCCCAACTCTTCCTTGTGGTTGTCGCCAAAGTACCCCAAAGGGAGGCACCAACATTGCCTGGCAACAGGACCCAAACCATTCTTTAGGAAGGTGTTTATGGGCAGTCTCCACGCCCAGCTATTTTATTTGTGGGGTTCCCAGATGAAGGAAGGAATGATAAGTCTGACTCCAAGTTCTCAGAAGGCTAATTTATTATTTATGATACTATATTAAAGAATACTAAACTAAACTATACCACAGAATACAGAAAGGATACTTACAGAAGGCTAAAAATATAATAATGAAACTCGTGACTCTCTCTCCAGAGTCCAACACAGCTTGGCCCCAACTGGCCAATGAGTCAAAACAATTCCCATGAAACCAATGAAACAACCATCTGTTGGTAAACAATGTCCAAGCACATTCCAAAGCAGCAAAACACAGGAGAAACAAATGAGATTATACTGTTTTCCTTTTTCTCTGAGGCTTCTCAGCTTCCCAGGAGAAAAATCCTGGGCGAAGGGATTTTTCAGAAAATATGACTGTAACACCCAGCAGCTCCATTTTCCAGTACCAAAGGTCTGATTTCCTATTTCCCACTGTGGGCTGCTGATGGATTCAGGCTCCTCTCTGTACTCCTGCTGTGTCCCCAGTGCCTTTGGGCCAGAGGAGTTTCACAGTGGCCCTGCAGCTGGGAGTGGTATGACACTGACCCTGACCAGCTCCAGCACCCTGAGTTCTATTGGCATTGGGAGCGATGGCAAAGCACAGAAATCCTTTCACACTGTGGCCTTGAACCCTTGAAATAACAGGGTTTGGTTTCTCCTGAAGGAAAATCTTAGTGAATCCTGTCAAAATGATCATTGGATTCCTGTGTTCCACAGCAGTTTTCTTGAACTGTCCCTTCACTGACTCCGTTACAACTCAGAGCCCATTGACAGAGTTCTGCCACCCCACAGGGTGGGCCCTCCAAGGGAATCCCATTCCTCTCAGCATTAGTTGAGAACATTTCCAACAATTAATTACAATGAGTATTTTGGCTGCTTTGATCTTTACATTTTCTAAGAATTTTATGACCAATCCCTGGGTGAAACTTAACTGGCCTTTCTGGTCATCTTGGAGCCAACTGCTGCCTTTCTTAAGTGTCTTAAGCATTTTTCTGCACTGCAATGTATAGATTGGTGCTCTCTAGTATTTCTCTCATCATTTTTTGGGAACTATTACTTGTCCAGAAGGGGTGACTGCCCATGCACCAGGGTGAAGTCTAGCTTATGATGCTTCACTTAACTGACAATCCTTTGCACCATATTCTAGCCTAACAGATGCTACACTGATCTCTTGCTGTGGAACCAAAATGTGGATGCCTTTTTCTGCAGCCTCTTTAGTTGCCCTGTCAGCCAAGTCATTTCCCTATTTTGGCCCTATTTTACTTGTCTGGTGTGTTCTACAGTGCAGAATTGCAACTTCAGCTGGCTTTTGTACCGCTTCCAGCAGGTGTAATATTTGTGTGCTGTGTTTGATTGATGAACCTCGTGCTGATAACAAACCTCTCTCTCCAGACTGTCCCATGGGCAAGCACTACACCAAAAGCATAGTTAGAATCCATCCAGATGATCAATTTCTTACTTTCTCAGTTCCCATGCTCAGTTGAGAGCAACCAGTTTGGTCTTCTGCGCTGGAACACCTGATGTTAGAGCCTTGGATCTAACTCCTTTGTTCAGCCTAGTCACTGCAAACCCAGAAGTGTTTTCCCTTGTGTACAAAGCTACTTCTCTCCATGTATAGCTCCCAGTCTGGGTTCTCCATCGGGCTCTCCTTCAAGTCCGGCTGGCTGGAATCAACTCCTTTGGCTGTTTGTAGGCAATCATGTTCTGGAGTACTTTGGAGGCCAACAGAAACACAGCTGGATTAACAACAAAGGTGGTTCTGAGGGTCCATTAGTTCCACTTGGTACCTGAGCAATTGGCTGGTGTCTAGATTTGGAAAGACAGGAGTGTGCTAAGGAAGGCAGGAGCCTCCCCTGAAATGGAAAACTGTAAACCCCCTCCCTCCAAATTCTTATAAAATTGAAACTAAGGTGCTTTCAGGTAAAGATATGGGAGCAGGAATAATAGTTCTTTATTAGGGAAGAAAATAAAAAGATAAAATAAACAATGCAGTAAAACAAAACAACACTGACAGACTCAGAGCCCAGCCTGACACTCTGTGGGTCAGGGTGTTGGTAGCAGTCCAATTGGAATGGTGGCTGCAGTCCTGGAGTGTCAGGTGTGGTTCTGTTGGAGCAGTGATCCTGTAGAAGGGTGGAGTCTTCCTCTGAAGATCCAGTGGAAGAGGCAGCTGTTACCTTTGGGAATCCAGGAGAAATGCTGTTCTGGTGTCCCAAGATCTCAGGTTATATCCAGTTAGGAATGCTTGGCTCCTCCCTCTGAGCAGAGCATCTCCCAATGGGATGATGTAATTCATTAGTGACACTCAATGGCTCATTAACAGCAAATGTCTCCCTGAAGGGAGGATTGGTTTGTGGATGAGATAAAGAAAAACTGCCCAATTAACAGAAGATACCTGCCACACCTTTAACAGATGGCAAATAGAATACATCTTGCCTTGCAGTCTGGGACAGCTGGGGACAGCCAGTGGCCTCCCTTTTGTTCCCAGCCTGTGGGTACCAACTGTGGTACACAGACTGTCAGGCTTTGTCCCAGAGCCAATTTGGGAGCTTCCTGAATTGACAGCACTGTAGCTGTGACTGCTCACAAACAGCTGAGCCATCCTTGGCACAGGTGAATAATTCAAAAGACCTTGTGGGATCTGGCAAGCCTAAAGTTGGAGCCCTCATCAGTGCTTTCTTGTTTGAATGAAGCAGCATTCCCAAAACTTCATCTCTGCATTCAATTTTCACAGTAAGTTTCCTACTAATAAAGGTTTTGGAGAGTTAGGCAAGTACAAAAATTGATGGGTTATGCATAATTTTCCCAGTTTGAATTTGTTGAAGGAATGGGAGGAATGTGTCTTTACAAACTGTGAGTCTGCCTCTAGATAAAAGCAGATACTGGCAGGTGAAAGAAGCAACAGGAGGAACCACACATTTCAGAGGAATGCTACTAATTGACACAGACTGCTGATTATCCAAGACCGTGTTAAATCCCTGGTCTTAGAAAAGAATAACAGAGGTACAAAGAAAAAGAGGGGTGCATATTAGGAGGGGATATGTATTGGCTGGTTTGGGAAGTCTGTACCTCTCAGGTACCTCAGCCAGTGAGGAAAGACAGAGGGTGATGTGGATGGGAAAACAGTATTGAAAAGGAGGCTGTGTCCTCAAAAATTTGGAGAGACCCCAGGGTAAACGTGTCATGGCCTCTCCCTTTATTCGAATAAAGTTGCAGGACCCTTTTGTCTCCTTTTTGGACATAAACCTCTGGCACTGTGAAGTTTGCATTGCACAGCTGGCTTGAAAAAGGGGCGTATTTCACAAGTCCCAGTGGCACTGACAGTTGGGATGGAATCATCACTTAACTTCCCTTGCAGGGTATTTCATACAAAATAGCCAGCTCCTGTGCCTACCAAAACTCCCAGTTTTGTCTTTCCCAGTGTGGCTGTTACCACAGGCTCTGCTGGGGATGAAACCTCTGGTCCCCTTCACAAGTACCCAGCTGTTGCCATGAGGGGGTTTGGAGAAGTCCTGGGTTTTAAGTGAGGACACTTCTGCTTCCAATGTCCATCTTTTTTACAATATGTGCATTAATTTGTTCCCCATCTTTCTAATGAAGGTCAAGGAACTGAACTCCTTCCCCTGCCACGAGACCCCCTCCCCCCTTCCTCCCTGGGCACAGCAGTCCTCTGCTGATTCCTTTTTCTTCAGCTGGAATTATTTTCTATTTAGTCGCTTCCAACTGGTTTTCCTTGGATTTGTATGTACTGCCCATGCAATGTCAAGCAGTTTACCCATATCAAAAGCAGCTGTTCCTGGATTTCCTGAAGTTTTGTTCAAATACCACAAAGGACTATGCTATGCAAATAATAGCCAGACGACTTTTACTCTCCTCCTGAACTTTGTTTTACCTTTATTGCTTTCTAATCTGTGCCTGCAGCCAGCCTTCTTCGTCCTCTATGCACTGGGCTTTGCAATTGCATTTAAACCTTCTTTCTCTTGATAATCTAAATGAGTAGAGCAGATGTGTCTCATGCTACACATACAACATCAACATTTAATAATTTTCTCTTTATTTTCCTTCTCCAAAGCCTAAACGAAAGGATCTGAAGGTGCTAAATTAATACAATCTTTTTGCTATTCAGGGTGATTTCTCAAAATGAGAAACATTTCAGTATACATGACTTAATTTCATTTTGTTCTCAGTGCAAGAATAACATCAGTTGGAGCAGAATGTTATTGTCCCACCACCCATTGCTCGCCGTCATCTTCACCAGCCCGTTCCATCATTCCATCTTTCCAGAGGCTGGTCCATCACAGGGGATGTCATAAATCCACTCAGTGCCTCCTTCTTGGCCAGGTGTCTGTAAGGTTGTTTTGGAAATGAGTCCCACACTCTGATTAAATTCTTTCATGGGGCACTGTGTGCCAATAACACTCATTTTCCGAGCCCAGGACAGTGTCCCAGGCAGAGACATGGGACACAGGCTCTGTCTGCAGTCATCCAGCCGTTGTTCTCACCACCACAGGCACACAGCACTTGCCCTGCTGGGTTTGGGGTATAGTCAGTCTGCCAGGCCTCCCCATACTTGTATTCCAGCCCTCCCTAAACAGGGTTTTGATTTGGGACATCAAAAACTCTTTCATTTGATATTTATGAGCCAAAATCCTCCCTAAATTAGTGTTTCTCAGCTCCCTAAATTGGTGTTTCAGACACCAAAATATCCTTAAATGCATGTCTCTGAGCCCAAAATCTCTCTAAATTGCTGTTTCTGAGCTCAAAATATCCCTAAATTGAGTTCTTTGAGACTTGGAGCTCCCTCTCTTTTTCTTTTTTTTCTTTTTTTTTTTTTTTTCCCTTTAGCACCCCCCGAGACAAAAGCTTCACAAAATCAGTGTTAATTAGGGATTTCTACGCCATGAAGTTCCCAAATCCAGTGTCCAGAGCCCTGACGTCCCTGACTGCAGCCCTGTGCCCTGTCTGCCATCAGCCCCCGGGATCGCTCCCGGTGCCCTCCCGGCGCATTCCCGGTGCCCCGGGAGGCTCCCGGAGCAGGGAGGGGCCGCTGGCTGCGCCCATTCCCCCCCAGCCGAGCATTTCCACTTTCAGTTTTCAGGATTTACGAGAAATCAGCGTCAAAGCGAGAAAGGAGCTGCGGAGGGGAGGGAGGAGCCCGCGGGGGCGGGCACGGGGGCGGGCAGGGTGCGATATACCCGGGTGAGCGGAGCCCCCGGCGTGGAGCTGCTTCTGCCCAGTCCTGTCCCAGGTAAGCGCCAGCCCCTCTCCTGTTTCCCCGCGGTTTGCTCCTTCTGCTCCCGAAATTGATGTTTCTCTGCCCAAAAGCTCCCGAAATCGCTGGTTTGGAGCACCAAAGCTCCCTAAATGGGGACTCCAGAGCCCAAAATCGGCTTAAACTGGGTTCTTTTTGGAGCCCAAAAGCTCTCTAAATCGTTCTTGCTGATCTGAAAATATCCCCAAATCACTCTCCCTGATTCCCAAAGCTCCCGACAGGATTTTTTCTCAGCCTTGAACTCCCCAAATCAGGGTTTTGTAGGTCTGCGTGTCCCTAAATTGGTGTTTAAGAGCCCCAGTGCTCCCTAAATCAGTATTTCTGAACCCAAATGCTGTTTCAGGTCCCAAAAAGTCCCCAGGTGGCTTTTCTGAGCCCCAGTGCTCCTGAAACTTCTGTATTCTCAGGTGTGAAGTTCCCCAAATGCCTGGTTCTGAGGCCAGAAGCACCTTGAAATGGTATTGCTGAGCCCCAAAGTATCCTAAATTGCTGCTTTTTAGCCGCAAGTCTCTGGGCACTGATTTTTCTGAGCCCCAAAGCTCATTAAATTGGTGTTTCTGGGACCTGAAGCTCCCCAAGTTGCTTTTCCTGATGCACAAAGCTTCCCAAGATCCCTTTTTGAGTACTGCAGTTCCTTAAACGTGCTTCTGAGCCCAAGAGCTCCCTAAATTGGAATTTTGAGCTGAAAAGCTGCCTAGGGGGGACTTTCTGAGGTCAAAAGTTCCCCCAGTCAGTGGTTTTAAGCCAAATGCTCCCTAAATTGGTGTTTCTCAACCCCAATGTTGCCTAAAGTTTGGGCTTGTTCAGAGCCCAAAATCTCTCTAAATCATTGTTTGGGACTCCAGAGCTCCCAAACTTGCAGTTTCTGAGCCCAAATGCTCCTGAATGAGAGTTTCTGAACCCCAGAGAGCCCAAAATTGCTTGATCTCAGAAGCTGCCTACATAATTTTTTTCGGGTCCAAACCCATCTCTAGATGGCTTGGAAGGCTGTTCCTGAGTTCTGGTGGAATGCAGATGGAGGGAGAGGCTCTGCCAGGGGAGTGTCAGGGAGGATGAGGATGGGAGGTGTGAGGAGCAGCTGGCACACCTGGAGATCCTCAACAGGATGGGCAGAGGTTGACTTGTGTGAGTGAGCAGTGGAGGGATCAGAGAGGGGGGGCACTGCCTTGGCAGCTCAGAAACTCCCTGATCATCAGGGAGAGTTGGCAGAAGAGCTCTGGGGCAGCCTGGAGGCGTCTCCAGGCAGTGAGCAGGTTCCCGTGGGAATGGCAGCTGCCCTGGCACCCATGGCCAGGCAGAGCAAAGGGCTCCGGCAGCCTGGGGGAGCTGGGAGCGATGGCCCAGCAGAGCTGCCCTGTGGGGGAACAGGGGGATGCTCACGGGCACCCAGTCCTGCCCCACAGGGAAGGGCTGGTCAGGGACATGCTCATCAGGGCCAGCCTGGGCTGTCACAGCCAGGAAATAGTGGGGTCCAGGCACCAAGGACTGAGGCCAGCACCAGAGCACAGGGCTGGGGCTCCAGAGACTTTGATGGGCTGAGCCAGGTGGTGGCAGGGCCAGCAGCAGCTGAGGAGGGTTCCCACCCCCACGGGCTGCTCCCTCCCCCCCAGCACCTCCTTTCTCGGCTTGACGCTGATTTCCCGTAAATGCCTCTCAGGAAATCTGATCGGCTTCACAGGGCAGCCTTTTCCAAGGGCAGGAATGGTCCCTCCAAGAGCCAGGAGTAAAGCACTCCTCTCCTGAGGCTCTCGGCTGAACTGACCGAGCTGCAGGGTGGAAAGGCAGCACAGGGAGGTGGAGCCAGCAGCAAAGCAAGCCAACAGCTCCCGGGGCTGTGTGAGCAGGAACACAGCCAGGGGAAGGGCTGAACCCCTGCCCAGCACATTCACACCACACCTGCCCAGCGACACTGGGGCTGTGGCACTCAGGCCCTGGTGGGTCACTGCCATGGTTTGGCACTGGCGCAATGCTAGTGCTTCTATGAAAATATCTTCTTCTTAGTGGCTGCTGTGAGATGGGACCAGAAATACAGCAAAGCAGGCTCCAGATTAGGAATAAAGGAAAAAACTTTATTAACTTAGCATATGTGAAAAGGAACACATACAGAACTCAGAATGAAAACCTTCCAAAACATTCCTCGTCCTCCCCCTAATTTCCACCACAGCACAATGAGATAAAACCTTAGATTCTCAATCCAGTTACCATCCCTCAGATAATCAATTCTCAGTTCATCAAGGGGAGAGGAGTCTTCCTTGTACCATAGGCTGCCCCAGGAAACACAGTTGAAACCTCTTGTCTTGTTTCCATGTCACGCTTGGCACCGCCCAGAGAACATTTGCCTTCGTGGCTTCTTCCTTTCCACATCCAGTGCTCTCACCACTGCACATGGACCAGAGCTGCTTCTAGGGTTCCCCTTTTAAGGATGCTTTGCCCAGTTCCAAAAAAGCAACAGTCTCTTACTTTCGGGACACCAGTCCCCCTCAAATTCACGCCCTGGGGCCGAGGGATCGTGAGAACAGAGATCTTCTTCACTGAAGACAGAGGGCACCACCACACCCTCCTCAGCCGTCTCTGTTCACGCACTCCTTCACATAACATCACTGCACTCTCTTGGCTCAAAGCCATTGCCTCCCCCTAAATGCAGTCTTTGTGTTACATGAAATTGGTTGTCTATGGCTATGCAAGAAAAGTCCAGCCAAAGGCCACTCCATCATCTCCTCCCACCTAGGATTCTTTATCTTCTTCTGACATCCTTCTCTTGCTCAGACCTTCACCACACTTGCCCATTTCCTTCTATGTCATGTCTGTCTCTCTTCTCATTCAAATCAAGGAAGGTTAATGTTCCGAAAAGCCTTCATTGTCTAAGAAAAGGGTTAAAATCTCAGGCTTTGCTTGCTCAGGACTCTTATGGCGGCCGGGCACCTTCTCCCTGCACCCCCCCTTCTCCTTCTTGGCCGTGCTGCCAGCACATGATATCAAATTCAAGGCGGCACAGGCTCTCTATCTCTCTCTCTCTCTCTCTCTCTCTCTCTATCTCTCTCCCTCTCCCCCAGGAAAGGGGGGTGCTGCCTGACGTCCTGCAGGGGCTCCGGCCTGCCTCAGCTTAGGCCGCATGGCTTCCCCTCCTTTCCCCAGCCCGCAGCTGGGCAGGGGAGGCCTGACCTCTTTCACAGACCGAACCAAAAGAGAGTTCCTCTGGGAGTTCTCTGCTTTTAACCCCCTGTGTTCTCAGAGGCGTATCCATGTCTCCAACATCCACACCAGGTGCCAATATTCAAATGTGAGCACTAATTGGTTTGACCACAACCTCCCAAAAAACTCACTTCCTTGTTAACCTAAAACAGTCACTGAGGTGGCAATCCTCCAGCTGTGCTTCAAGTGCCAGTGGGATTTCCTTAAGAATATCAGTGTCTGCACCAACAAAGCCACAACGAAAGCGTGGCCCTGCCCGAACAGGAGTGTCTGCAGCAGAGCAATCTGCACAGTCGGCAGCCGCCCCTCTGGGCAAGGCGCGTGGAATCGCTGTTGGCAATCCGCAGCAGTGACACCGCTCCTCACACGGCTTCCCAGGCAGTGCCCGTCCCTGGGCTGGGCACTGCTGAGCGCCTCAAGCGCTGTGTCCAGTTCTGCCAGAGGGGACTGAGTGGGAAAAGCTCCCTGGGCCATGCTGGGGCCTTCACTGGGCTATGCTGAGGTCTGAAGGAGCTCTGCTGCCCTCCAGAGTCCCCAGGGCTTTCAGTGTCTTTGTCTCATCAAGGCCCAGCTGTGCTGCAGAGGGTGAGGGACCAGAAAGTTAATATTTCACAGAATTCCCACTGAAAGTCCATTGTCCCTTCCCGCTCACAGTCTACAGACACTAATCCAGCTCCTAATTCATTCCTACAAAGAGAAAAAATGGTCAATTCAGGCCTTATTTATTTCATGGGTTTTGTGTCTGATAGCAAAAATTGTTGCCATGACTCTTGCTACACTTTAAATGGGAGAAAAGTAAAAAGTAAGTAGCATATTGATTAGGCACAGCCTGGATGCCATGAATACATTATGGCCAATTGTTTGTTTCTTTGATCTTGGCTGATCAGAAAAATTTTTAGTCTGAGTATATAATGAAAAATTATTTCATGGAGTGAGTAGAACTTATTCTTTTAATTTTTATATTTTATATTATTAGCTCACCTTAGCACCCCAGGAAAAGCATAATGAGATTTCACCACCACTCATACAATCCTCCTGGATTTAACTCAAATACTGGTATTAATGTTGTATTACACTCAATGCATAATTCAAAATGTCTAATTTATTTGGCATCTGTTGGCAGACCAGACTCTGTTGGTCTCTGGGCAACATAGCCATCACTGACAATGCAAAAGAGAGAGTTTCTTCTTTTTTTGTTTGTTTGGGGGGGTTTTTTTGTTTTGTTTTTTTTTGGGTTTTTTTGGTTTTTTTTTTATTTTGTTTTTTGTTTATTTTTTTGGGGTTTTTTTGGGTTTGTTTTTTTTTAGGGGTTTTTTTTTGTTGTTTTTTTTTGCCCAATTTTTCTGTCTCCTCTCTCCCCTGCCCCCACTCCTTCCTTTTCCTTTTCCTTCTCCTGCCCTCTCCTGTCTTTCCCCCTGCCTTTTCTTTTTCCCCCTCAAAGCTTCAGCTTTGGCTCAGGAGTGCTGATCTGGCCCTGCATAAAATAATTTTGCTGTCTAAACCAGTTGTCAGTGCTCCTTCCAAATATGAGGGCCAGAGAGAACAATGTGTCTCTGACTGTGAGAAGCGGGGTGACCCATCCCTGGAAGCACAACCATCATTCCATGAGTCGTGACCTGAGGTAACGTCTGTGTTCATCAGTTATCAATGGCAGAGGCACATCCAGGACAGCTCCACGTGCACATCATCTACTCACTGTTACTGTTTGAGAAGCCATCACACTGTTGCTCAGCTTTCAGGAGAAAATCCCTCCAACTCTGAGCGTTTTATGCCACTTATATGCTTTCCCTCCTTTCAGACCAGAGCAAAACAGGAAAAGGTAGTGGGAGGAGATAGAGCAGGGCTCAATGCTGGGAAATCAGCCCTGGCATCTCCTGTCTGACCTTCAGTTAGACCCGTGGCAGAGCCATGGTCCCTGGGGCTGTGACTTCTCTTGGGTCCGTGCTGGCATTTCTCTATTTCTAATCCTCAGTGGAGCTCTTTTCCTCACTCAGGTCTATCCTCCCCTTGAACACCAGGAAAGCTTTCTGGACATGCAGCAGCTTTTGGCAAGGGATTCCTTAATTCAGTCCAGGTCCTCCTCCTTCTCTGGAACTTGGCCCTGGGCAAAGAAAACAGAAAGTCACAAGGAGGAGACAGCCCAGGGAAATGGAGTGCAAGGAGAGGGAGAGCAAAGCACGGCAGCGAGCTGTGCCCTGAGCAGAGCTTTCCTCACTCCTGAGCAGTCCCTGTTTCTGCCTTCACCTCGTCCCTGCTGCTCTGATGGATGTGCTCAGAAGGGACAGGCAGCTTTGCTGGAAGTGTCAGCAGGGCCCTGCTTTCTGCAGCCAGCTGTGCGGAAGAGGATATTTAGGAAACTCCCCAGTCTGACCCTTCCTGAGGCTCTCTGGCCATCAGACTCCAGCCACCAGAGGTGTTCAGTGCTGGGACCAGAGCCCCTCCACAGCAGAGGTTGCAGTGCCCCAGTGGGCCCTGCTGGACTCCCCGCACCCCCCTCCCACAGCCAGCCCCTGTGTCCTCCCTGGTTCCAGCCCAGGTTTCCCAGAGCAGTCTCAGCTGTCTGATTCCATAAAGCCATTTATTCCCAGTGCAGTGACACAGGAACAGCCTGAGCTGTTCCCCCAGCAAGGGAGCCCCTCAGTTTTATCCCCTCACAGTCTCCATGCCCAAGGCCTGGCTCTTCCTCCCGAGCCCTTGGCTCCTGCTGGGTCTCTCGGTGTCCCTTCCCCAGCTGTGCCACCACTCTTGGTGCCCTTTGTTGTGCTTTGCTGGCAGGTCACGAGCTCTTGTCTCGGGCTCCCACCTGGAGCTCAGCTTGCATCTGGCACTGCAGCTGGCCCAGCCACCTGCACCAGGTGTGTTCACAGCCAGGAGAGGGGAGAGTGGCACTGAGGTGGTTTCAGTTTTGTCTTTGTTACTCAGCTTGCTGCTCTGTTGGGAATTGCTCAGAAAGCAAAGCAATCGTCCCCAAGTTGAGTCTGGTTTGCCCGTGGTGGCAACTGGAGAGGGATGTCCCAGGCTCTAGGTCAGCTCTTCAGTCGTGATTTTTCCTCCTGTCCAGTTGAGGAGGGGGAGTGAGAGAAGTTTGGTGGGTGTCTGGCAGCCAGCCAAGGTCACTTGTCCTTTCTCCATTGATTTCTTCATAGCTGGTCAGGATAACCTCCAGGATATGAGTCTGAAGGAATGGAAAATGGTCCCTTACCTCTGTGGAAAATTGTGGCTGGGGTTGAACACCAGATTCTGCACTCTGCAAAAACAGAAGGTCCTAATTTTGACCAAGGAAGATGATGTGTGTGTCTGTGAGAATTCTCAGAGCTCCAGGGCAGACAAGATGGCTTAGGGACTAGCTGGGAGTGCAACAGAACATCTTATCAACTGCATTATCTTCTCTAGTGCTGGGCTCACCACAGAGATTTTGCCCCTCTTTTCCCTTGCATTGCAGAGTGAAACTAGAGAAAAGGATACAGGAGACAAGAAACAAGGACTGAATATCCTGGAAAGAGCTAAAGATCTGTTTGGACAGTGATGGAAGGGAAAATCAGTAAATTTAAAAACCCTGAGTAGATCAGAGGTTGGAGTAGTATGAGGGATATATGTGTCCCAAGAAAGTTCTTAAAAGCATTTTTTCAATCCTAAGGGGAAATACCATAGTGAAGCTTCCTCTTTTTAATTTTTCTTTTTCTTTTCAGATGAACCTAATGGCCACAAGAAAAAGGAGTTCATGGCAGCATTACCCTGGAGGCCAAATGGAGTCCAGAAGTAAGTGTGGACTCATGGAATCCCATGGCTCTTTTCTGTGGCCATCCTGGGGAACCCTTGGGATGGGATGTGTTATCTCTGAGAGAAGTGAGGCCACTGGAGGTCACTGCCCTGAGCACATTGCCTGCAGAACCCCTTCCAGAGCCCAGCAGAAAGCCTGGCCTTTGGGGTGGGATCAGTTTGGTCACAGGGGTGACCTCCTTTGACCAGGGACACATCCTGCTCTAGTGGGGGGTGTTGCTGAGCAGGGCTTTGAGGGTCAGGCTGTGAATGTGCCAAGGGACACTGAAGGGTCCTGGGGGGTCCCTCTCCACTCCTGGAGTGAGAGGCAGAAGAGTCTCACCCTCTCGTGGGTGGCTGTGCTCTGGTGGGACTGAGGCACCTGTGTGGTGCCTGAGTGCTGTGCCAGCTGAGGCAGCTCCCTGGCCCACGAGAGCCTCAGTGGGTCCCGAGGGTCAGGAACCCCCCAGCACTGCTGTGGGGCTCCTGCTCCACAGGAGCGGCTCCTGAGCCAGCTGTGGGATATGTTCTGCCCTAAAACCTGCTCAGTGCAGTGCTGGAGTTCCTTGGGGAAGGGTCCGTGTTAAATGTTCTGTTTTGGTTTTGATTTTATTTTCATGTGTACCTGATGTCCAGTATCTGCAGCTGCTGGCCTTCTGGCTGAGAAAGGTGTAGAAATGCTATTTGAGGAACTATGTAAGTGTGCTGGATCCCATTGCTCTTGTCTGTGGCCATCCTGGGGAACCCTTGGGATGGGATGTGTTATCCCTGAGAGAAGTGAGGCCACTGGAGGTCTCTGCCCTGAGCACGTTGCCTGCAGAACCCCTCCCAGAGCCCAGCAGAAGGCCTGGCCTTTGGGGTGGGATCAGTTTGGTCACAGGGGTGACCTCCTTTGACCAGGGACACATCCTACTCTAGTGGGGGGTGTTGCTGAGCAGGGCTTTGAGGGTCAGGCTGTGAATGTGCCAAGGGACACTGAAGGGTCCTGGGGGGTCCCTCTCCACTCCTGGAGTGAGAGGCAGAAGAGTCTCACCCTCTTGTGTGAAAATGCGGGTGTTAAAGTGTTAGGTGCTGCTGCCTGTCTCTTGTCCCCTGCAAGCCTCTCCTGTCGAAGGGCAAGCTGAGTTAATGCTCAGGCAATGCAGTCAAACCTTCACTCAACCCTTACTGCAGCTGGCTCAGCGATAGAGGCAAGAAAGGCTCTTGTGCAAGGTTTCATTCCAGCGGGGTAACACGGTTGCTGATGGACAAAGCCAGGGAAAGAGGATGAACCACGTGGAGCAGGCAGCTTATAAAGGGGATAGGGTCGGGGGCAGAGCTAAGGGGTGGGCAGAGGGGCCTGGCCACCAGGGGTAGGGGGGTGGCCACCAGGGGTACCAAGCCAGTGACAGGGAAAGGAGAAACCAGAGGAAGTTGCAACACCAAGTCCATGGGGGAGAGTGTTTTTCCCTTTGGGAGGGATGACTGTATGGTATGTCGTTAATGTTTCCAGGGCTGAGGGCTTGGGGATTGACCAAGGTGGGAGAGTTCATGGGATGCTACACTCGTGCGTGGCTGTGCTCTGGTGGGACTGAGGCACCTGTGTGGTGCCTGAGTGCTGTGCCAGCTGAGGCAGCTCCCTGGCCCATGAGAGCCTCAGTGGGTCCCGAGGGTCAGGAACCCCCCAGCACTGCTGTGGGGCTCCTGCTCCACAGGAGCGGCTCCTGAGCCAGCTGTGGGATATGTTCTGCCCTAAAACCTGCTCAGTGCAGTGCTGGAGTTCCTTGGGGAAAGGTCCTTGTTAAATATCCTGTTTTGTTTTTGATTTTATTTTCATGTGCACGTGATGTCCAGTATCTGATGATGATGACGATGATGACTATCGGCCTCAGAAAGGTGCAGAAAAGATGTTCTACAAAACCTGTAAGTGTGCTGGATCCCATTGCTCTTGTCTGTGGCCATCCTGGGAACCCTTGGGATGGGATGTGTTATCCCTGAGAGAAGTGAGGCCACTGGAGGTCTCTGCCCTGAGCATGTTGCCTGCAGAACCCCTTCCAGAGCCCAGCAGAAGGCCTGGCCTTTGGGGTTGGATCAGTTTGGTCACAGGGGTGACCTCCTTTGACCAGGGACACATCCTACTCTAGTGGGGGGTGTTGCTGAGCAGGGCTTTGAGGGTCAGGCTGTGAATGTGCCAAGGGACACTGAAGGGTCCTGGGGGGTCCCTCTCCACTCCTGGAGTGAGAGGCAGAAGAGTCTCACCCTCTCGTGGGTGGCTGTGCTCTGGTGGGACTGAGGCACCTGTGTGGTGCCTGAGTGCTGTGCCAGCTGAGGCAGCTCCCTGGCCCACGAGAGCCTCAGTGGGTCCCGAGGGTCAGGAACCCCCCAGCACTGCTGTGGGGCTCCTGCTCCACAGGAGCGGCTCCTGAGCCAGCTGTGGGATATGTTCTGCCCTAAAACCTGCTCAGTGCAGTGCTGGAGTTCCTTGGGGAAGGGTCCGTGTTAAATGTTCTGTTTTGGTTTTGATTTTATTTTCATGTGTACCTGATGTCCAGTATCTGCAGGTGCTGGCCTTCTGGCTAAGGAAGGTGTAGGAATGCTATTTGAAGCAATCAGTAAGTGTGCTGGATCCCATTGCTCTTGTCTATGGCCATCCTGGGAACCCTTGGGATGGGATGTGTTATCGCTGAGAGAAGTGAGGCCGCTGGAGGTCTCTGCCCTGAGCACATTGCCTGCAGAACCCCTCCCAGAGCCCAGCAGAAGGCTTGGCCTTTGGGGTGGGATCAGTTTGGTCACAGGGGTGACCTTCTTTGATCAGGGACACATCCTACTCTAGTGGGGGCTGTTCTTCACAATTGGTAACATTTTCAAAGACATAGCACATCCCTTCTGGGGTTTCCTTTCCTTGCTTTGAACAATTAAGGAGGAATCTCACCCTGGGCCTAGCTACAGGGACAAAAGGCAGAAGCCTTTGTGCAGGTGAGTGCCAGTCCTTGCCCACACTACCTGGATACTAAACCCTACCAAACAGGAAGGAGATCCAGAGGTCTATTGTGCATGAGGGCCCAGTGGAGTCAGATTGAGCAATCCCACCTGTCCATAAATTCCCATTTGCTAAGGCCTCCAGCCAGTCCTTTGTTATATTGCCCATCCCTATGCAGATGCCCAGGATCCCAGGGTGCAGAGATGTCCCAGCAGAGGGCTTTTCCCAGCACAACCAGGAGGAGAGGAAACCAAAAACCAACCTGTCAAAGACCCAAGAAGAGACTCTCAAGAAGAGACTTTAAAACAGAGGATTTGATCATCCTGAGGCAGGATGGGTGCTCTCCCCATCAAATGAGCAATGTCCATTCCCCACTGACACCAATCCTTTTCTACAGGAAGGGGGAATGAGGAGAAGACCATGAAAGCCCTGGAATATAAGAGAGATGAAACCTCCCAGGAGCTCAAAGAAACAGTGAAAGCCTTGCAGGATTGTCTCAAAGAATTACGGGAGTCCAGACAGCATGAACATGAGCTCTTCAGAGCATACCTGGAGAAGAACCAAGGTGAGTAGGGCCATTGCCAAGTAGACTTTTTTGTGCTGGGAATTCTCACATTGCCTGATGCTTGTCTTTGAACACTAAAGGAGGAATCTCACCCTGGCCTTAGCTACAGGGACAAAAGGCAGAAGCCTTTGTGCAGGTGAGTGCCAGTCCTTGCCCACACTACCTGGATACTAAACCCTGCCAAGCAGGAAGGAGATCCAGAGGTCTATTGTGCATGAGGGCCCAGTGGAGTCAGATTGAGCAATCCCACCTGTCCATAAATTCCCATTTGCTAAGGCCTCCAGCCAGTCCTTTGTTATATTGCCCATCCCTATGCAGATGCCCAGGATCCCAGGGTGCAGAGATGTCCCAGCAGAGGGCTTTTCCCAGCACAACCAGGAGGAGAGGAAACCAAAAACCAACCTGTCAAAGACCCAAGAAGAGACTCTCAAGAAGAGACTTTAAAACAGAGGATTTGATCATCCTGAGGCAGGATGGGTGCTCTCCCCATCAAATGAGCAATGTCCATTCCCCACTGACACCAATCCTTTTCTACAGGAAGGGGGAATGAGGAGAAGACCACAAAAGCCTCGGAATCGAAGAGAGATGAAGCCTCCCAGGAGCACATGAGAACACTGAAAGCCTTGCAGGAATGTCTCAATGAATTAGAGGAGTCCAGACAGCGTGAGCGTCAGCTCCGAGCAAGGCTGGAGAAGAAACAAGGTGAGCGGGGCCATTGCCAAGCAGACTTTTTTGTGCTGGGAGTTCTCTCCTTGCCTGATACTTGCCAAGGGTCCCCCCTTGAAGTCCTGTCCCCGTCTCTCTCCCTTTCCCCAGTGCCCTTCTCCTGCTGCCCCGCTCCTGGTCCCATGCTGGGGCACATGTGAGATCAATGTTTCCCTATTGATGACCAGCAGGGAGAGGAGCTTCCCTGATCAGAGCCTGGATGTGTCTGTGCGAGCAGAGACCCTCTGTCAGGGACATTAAACCAGAGCCTTTGGGTATCCTCGTGTCAGAGAGCTTGTCTCCCCCTCAAGAAGGAATCATTAGTCACCCAGTGGCATTGTTCTTTCTTCACAGGAAAGAAAGAGGAGGAAAATTCAATTGCTGAGTTGATTAGCCAATTCCGGCAGCTCTCACAAAGATTTGAAACTCTGGAAGAGCGTT
Organism: Onychostruthus taczanowskii; assembly: GCF_017590055.1. NCBI lineage: Eukaryota > Metazoa > Chordata > Aves > Passeriformes > Passeridae > Onychostruthus > Onychostruthus taczanowskii. Next base: position 37,615 of record NW_024500628.1, read on the forward strand.
TGCAGAAATCGCCAGAGTCATCATAGCATGAGTTTCAGCTTCTCAGAGCAGACCAGGAGAAGTAATAAGGTGAGCAGGGCTATTATTAAGCAGACTTCCATCTGTCTGAAGGCAAAAGCTGCTCTACAGGCCAACCACTGTGTGAGCCATTCTTGGGAACCCTTGGGGTGGGATGTGTTATTCCTGAGAGAGGTGAGGCCAGTGGAGGTCTCTGCCCTGAGCACTTTGCCTGCAGAACCCCTTCCAGAGCCCAGCAGAAGGCCTGGCCTTTGGGGTGGGATCAGTTTGGTCACAGGGGTGACCTTCTTTGACCAGATTTTAGTACTCCTTGGACCTCAGAGAAGTTTGAGCCAGGAGCCCTCTGTCTGGGAAACAGAATTATCACACATCCTGATTTACTGTTTCCTTTTGGAGACATGAGAGCAGAACTAGTTAAGAGAATGGAGTGGGCAGGAGGGGAGTGTGAGAGTGGTCTCAGAGCAGATAGTTGGTAACTGTTTGGATCCCCCTCCAAAGTGTCTTATTAGGGGACACATCCTGAGAAATATCAAAACCTGGAAATTACTGTGGACAATGAGCAGATTTTAAGGCACTCTGAAAATATTGCAATGGGGAAGTTTCAGTTGGCACCAGGAAATTGTCATAGAGCAGCTGGGCTGTGGTGGGGAAGGTGCATCCCTACAGCAGATGGGACCAGTGTAGCCCTGCAGCTACAGCCCCTCCCATTGTATGGCAAACCAGAGAGGTCTCCTGCAGGGAAATTCATCTCCCTTTGTCTTGCTTTGAAAGACAGATGCCACCAAGGAAGGCGGCAACCTGCCTTGGAATAAAAAATGTGACCACCTTCCTTCCAAAGTATTATAACTTCAAAATTATTGGGCTTTCAGGCAAAGATACGGGAAAAGGAATAACAGTTCTTTACTAAGATATATATGTAAAACAAGGCAAACAAGCAACAGTGGCAGCAACAACAAACAGAACCACAGACTCAGTGCCAGGCAGAAGCACAGACCCAGTGCCAGCCAGGAGCACAGACCCAGTCCCAGCCAGAAACACCCAGTCCCAGCCAGGAGCACAGACCCAGTGCCAGCCAGAAGCACAGACCCAGTGCCAGCCAGGAGCACAGACCCAGTGCCAGGCAGAGGCACAGACCCAGTGCCAGGCAGAAGCACAGACCCAGTCCCAGCCAGAAGCACAGACCCAGTGCCAGGCAGAAACACCCAGTGCCAGCCAGGAGCACAGACCCAGTGCCAGCCAGGAGCACAGACCCAGTGCCAGGCAGAGGCACAGACCCAGTGCCAGGCAGAAGCACAGACCCAGTGCCAGGCAGAGGCACAGACCCAGTGCCAGGCAGAAGCACAGACCCAGTGCCAGCCAGGAGCACAGACCCAGTGCCAGGCAGAGGCACAGACCCAGTCCCAGCCAGAAGCACAGACCCAGTCCCAGCCTTCTCCCATCTCTCAGGCACTTTCCCCTTTGGTGCAGTTCTGGTCACAGCTGAATAGGGTCTTACTACCTCCCCACTACATGGAGCTGTTGTCTACACTCAAAATATGGTCCCTGTTTTTTGATTTACTACAGCCTCTCACTCAGCTTGTAATAGTTCATGAGTACTGGGGAGCATCCATTCAACTCCACAACAAAGAGTTAGAATTGGTGCTTGCCCTCCATTTGTGTTTGAACTTGTCCCTTTCTCTTGACAAATTTTGCAACCCGCTTGCCGCTTGGGCGAGCTACAATGCCAGAGCTGGCCACAGTTTTTCACACTGACATCGTACCTAGCTTGAGTGTTTTGCCCTAGGGTGCTTTAAGCAGGGAATGTGACCAGGAATAAATCTGGCAAATGTCTCAGCAGGGACAGCTGATGGTTTTTCTTTTTGTAGGTCACAGGCAAAACCAAAAATTCTAGGATCACCTATGGACCCCGTGTTTGTTAATCTAGATAATCCTGATGACCCTGACTGGGGAGGTAGCAAACCACTGCCCCGGAGTTTGGAAAGCCTCTGGCCTATGGGAATACAAAAGAATCTAGAAAGCCCACAGGGAACTCCCTGCTAGTCTGGATTGATGTGCAGTTGCTTGTGGTTTACTTGCCACACTGACCTTGTGAGTTTCATTTAGAGTAATTTTCAGTCCTTTGATGACTTTCTAGTCACGGGGTTCTGCTACTGGTCTTTTTATTCTGCTAGCATGGGTCCATCCTCATTCTGCAGTTCATACAGCTGATTCAGTGGTCTGCAACACCTGAAAGTGACCTTCCCTTTGAGGGGTTAAAGGTTGGTCTTTCCATGGTTTAACCATTACCCAATTCCCAGGATTGACATTATAAATTTTGAAATCTAGGGTAGCAGTCTGAGGGAGCATCCCTTTTCCTCACTGTTCCTCTAAGGTTTGTGCTTTAGACAGAACATATTTCTTGACTCTGTCCTCCCCTTCCTCATAAGTGGCAACATTCTTTGGTGAAATCAGAAAGGGTAAGCCAAACATCATTTCATAGGGTGAAATCCCTAAATCTGATCTAGGTTGTGTCCTTCTTCTCAACAAGGCTAGGGGTAGGCATTTTACCTAAGACATTTCAATCATCAGTTTATTTAGAGTTCTCTTGAGAGTTTGATTCATCCTTTCAACCCACCCTGAACTTTGTGGATGCCATGGAGTGTGTAATTCCCATTCTATACCCAGAGCTTGGACCACCTGCCATAGTATTTTTGATGTGAAATGGGTTCCTCGATCTGCGTTGATGTTGTTTACTATTCCATACTGGGGAATGATGAGTTCTAGGAGAGTTTTACATATCATATTGGCAGTAGCTTTAACTGTTGGTACTGCCTCTCCCCAGTGGGTTAGATGATCTACTATTATTAGCAAAAATTATCACCGTTGTACTTGAGGGAGTTCAGTGAAATCTACTTGGATGCTTTGAAAGGGTTGTAAGGCTAATTCTTACCCTCCTCAGCCTGCTCCCCTCATGGCATTTCTGTTTACTTTTTGACATATTGCACAGTTTTTTGCTTTTCAGTTACTTGCTTAGCTATTCCAAAAATTCCCATGCAACCCCAGTTTCTCAGGAACTGATCACTCAGCGCTTGGATACCTCAAGGAGTCTTACAATGCCTGCTCTCTAACATTTTCTTGGCTAATGGTTCATTTAACTGTCTCCTGTAAGATAACACCCACTTACCTTTGTTGTCTTTTTTGCTCCTATTTCAAGGAATTTCTTTTCCTCTGTCTCACTGAATGCTGGTGTATCCTGAATTTCTTCAGTAGGAGTCAGTATCATCATCACGTTCTCTTTCCCCTGACTCGGCTGCATTTTTAGCCTCTAAGTCTGCTAAGTTGTTCCCTCTTATTTCTAAGGTGGTCCCTTTCTCATAGCCCCCAAATACCCACAACAGCAATTTCCTCTGGCAATTGTAAGGCTTCTAATACTTCTGAGGTAAGCCTTTCATGAATTAATCCTTTCCCTTTTGAATTTAGCAGTCCTCTTTCCTCCCAGATTTTCCCAAAGGTATGCACCACCCCGAAGGCGTACTCAAAGTCAGTATACACAATCCCCCTCTCTTGTGTTAATATTTTGAGCACCTCTTTCAAAGCCTACAATTCACATGCTTGAGCTGACCAGCTGGGGGATAACTTTTCTGTATTTACTAATATACTAAAATTACTAATTTACTTTACTCTATTTACTACTTTTTCTGTATTTATTAACTTCTCATCTGCTATACATATCCTGACATTCACTGCCCCTGATTCACCCTCGAGGAGCCATCGATGTATAATCATTTCCCCCTGAAGGGGTTGGGCTGTCACATCTTCTTTCACTTTGGTTTGATAGTTTATAATTTCTAAGCAACCATGCAATAGCTCTTCCACTGGTTCTCCATACAAAAACTGGGCAGGGTTGAGATGCTTATGTGTAGTTAGTTCCAGACCACCTTTGTTTATTGAAATTGCTTCATATTTTAGTACTCGAGAATCAGTGAGCCACTTCTTAGCTTTCTGGTTCAAAATATTTCTGACTGCATGTGGGGTGTGCATTTTTAATTTCCCCCCAAGTGAATTTTCTGCTTTCTTCTACTAGTAAGGCAGTGGAGGCAGCTGCCTGGATACAGGTTGGCCACCCTCTGCTAACAGGGTCTATCAATTTTGACAGATAAGCCACTGGTTTCTTGGACCCCCCCTCATTCTTGGCTAGGACTCCATGGGCTACCCTATTTTCCACACCTACAAATAGGTCAAAAGGTTTATCTAAAGCAGGAAGACTTAGATCAGGGACAATAATCAATTTTTGTTTTAAACTTTCTCTGTTTGTCTTCTTTTTCCCACGTCATTTCCTCTTTTACTGATTTTTCATAGAGGAATTTAACAGCTTGGGTGTATGCTTCTATTCATATCCTACAATAAATATCCCAACCAGCCCAAAAAGTTTTCTGATTTCCTTTTTAGTTTTTGGTTGGGGAAGTGAGGTTATTCCTGTGATCCTTTTAGGATTCAATAACCTACTCCCCTGGCTCATTATATGCCTTAAGTATTTTACTTCATTCTCCACTAATTGAAGTTTTTCTTTTGATACTCGAAGCCCTTGGTTTCCAAAAAAATTTAGTAACAATATGGTGAATTCTCAGACTTTTTCCTTGTCCTCCCCTGAGAGAAGTAAATCATCAACATGTTGGATAAGTTTTACCTCTGGTACTTTGGGGAAACATTGCAGTACTACTTCTAAGGCTTGTCCAAATAGCTCAGGGGATTCAGTGAATCCTTGGGGTAATTTGGTCTGTCTGAATTCTTGCTTTCTCCCTGTGTCGGGACCTTCCCATTCGAAAGCAAATATATCTCTGCTTTCTCCTGCTAGGGGACAGGTCCAGAAGGCATCTGTGAGGTCTGTCCCACTAAACCACCAATGCCATGGGGGAATTTTACTCAATAGTGTGTAGGGATTGGGCACCACTGGACATTGATCTCTAGTTTGTTTATTTATTTCTCTCAGGTCTTGGACAAGCCTGCATGTCCCATTTGATTTTTTTACTGGTAATATGGGGTATTTGGGGAGACATGCATGGTTCTAAAATTCCATCTTTAATCCTTTCTTGAATTACTGTTTGCAGCTCTTTTCTGGGTGTTGCCTTACTCGAATCAGGCAATCTGTTTTGATTATTATAGGCATTATGTTTAACTTGCCCCTATTTCCAGGCTTGGGCCAAACTGTTTCCTCATTTTGTTTTTTGTCTTCTCCCATTTTCTCTCCCCCTGGAGGCACCTTGATACTAAACTGCACTTGCAAATCCCTCCCCAGCAAATTACATTCTCTCCCTGGTACTAATAAATCATCCCCCATTCCTACTTTTTTTTGTTCCCTCAACTATTCAATTTTTATAATTGGTGCTTTAAATTCTTCTCCTTTTGCCCGTACTACTTGAATTTGGCTTTTTTTGCATCCTTTTGGAATTTTACAGACACATGTCCTCTCAGCCCCTGTATCTTCTAGAAATTCAAATTCCTCCTTCTGGGAGCCTACTTTTAGAGTTATCAAGGGCTCCTGCTGATATTTTGACCTCAGGAGACAGAGCCCCTGACCACCCCTATTCATCCATTTCTCAAACCTCCTTAAAGGCTTTCAGGTCTTTTTCCCTCTGTGTGCAGTTCCACTTTAAATGTCCAATTTCTTTGCAATTGTGACAGATTGGGCCCTGGTTGTTAAATTCCCTTTTCCCCCTCTTTATGGCCTTTTTCCCAGGGAGCTCTGTTCCCCTTGTCCTCCCGGGCCTCATTTCCTTGTGGGAATGGCTCCTTGGGCAAACGGCAAGTTTGCCTCAGCAGGAGCAGCCGCCATTATTTTAGCTTTTGTCTTTGCTTTTTCTTCATCACCCTGTACATATACCTTCTGGGCTTCTTTTAACAGGTTATTTAGTCCTTTGTCTTGCCACTCATCTAGTCTTTCTAAATTTTTTCTTCTGTCTGGCCAAGCATGAGTGACAAAGGTCACTTTTAGCAGAGCTTGTCCAGCCTCTCTGTCAGGGTCCATTCCTGAGTATGGTCTCATATTTCTTTTTAACGTCTCCAGCCATTCAGCTGGAGTCTCCTCCTTCTTTTGGTGTTCAGCAAATGCCTTATGGGCATTTTGAGTTTGGGGAACAGCCTCCCTAATTCCCCTGGTAATTAATGTTTATACTCTGCCATGTTTTGCCTTCCTCTGGGGTTATTGTGGTCCCAAATCGGGCACTGTAATGGCATTTTCTCCTCCCCGGGGGGTCTGTTTGCATGTTCCCTCCCCCATATCTGCATCCCTGCTGCTGGGATCATTTGTCTTTCTTCGTGTGTAAACAAAAGGTTTATTATAAATTGCATTTTGTCCCAAGTATAAACATTGGGTCCCAAAAATTGGTCTACTCGTTCTGCTAATCCAATAGGATCTTCTAGTAGAGCTTTTAATTCTTTTTCAAAGGCCCTCACTTCAGAGGAGATAAGTGGGGCAGTTACAAACCCAATTCCCCTTGTGCCCTTCCCAAGGGTACTTCCTGGAGGGGGTGTAGTGATACTTCTTGGTCCTCTCAATTTTTTGGTCTCCCAATTTTTTGATTCCTCTCACTGGACTGCTCTTCCCCTGGTATTCTTGCTGGATCCATCAGAGTGTGGAGGGGGTACATTGGGTGCTGGTGGATATGGAGGAGATTGATAATCTAAGGGGTCTCAGTTTTTTGCTTCTTTTAATTTAAATGTATTCTCTTCCCCCAGAGAGGCTTCCCCTCCAGCAAGTGGCAGAATCCTTCTGTTCCTGAGTGATTGCTTCTTTAGCATTCACAAAAATGTTCAATGCTTGGCACATCCCCCTCTCAAAGGAACCATGTGTAAAGCTCCATGTATATCTCCTCTTTAGTCCATTCTAGCATACAATAATGTGTCATTTTTTTATGATACATTATATTTTTATTCTTGGTGTCAGGTTTATGTTCCCACTGTGCCAATTTTATCCCAAGGGGGCTATCGGAAGGTATCTTTATTGATGCTTTCTTGCTTCCCTTTCTCCTGGGGACTTTCTCCTTGCTTGCCTTGTGTCCCATTTTTTAGTTTATCCCAAAACGTCCCTTACACCCCTTTTTGTCTCTCTTCTTGCTTAGCTTCTATGTAAATCTTAACTTTACACTTCTCACATGTCTTGTCCCAGTCCTCCTCAGATACATCCAAATCTAGGAACCAAATACTGTCTCCCACACACTATTTTAATTATTTCTGCCTGGTGTGATTCAATCAATGCCTCCCACCAAGCTTTTCTTTTTCTTGGGCTGCCTATTTCCCCATGTCCTAGAGAAATTAAGAAATTAAAGGTCTGATTTCTGGTCCTTAATTCCACTCTTTTACACTCCCAGCACCAGGCACTCTCACCAGTGGCTGTGCAATACCACCTCTTGTGACACATTTTACACTCACACGTAACCCAAGGTTCACACCCAGATCCAAAACTAGCATAAAATTGCACTCGTACAAACAACGCAAAATCTTTATTATAAAATGACAAACACTTGGCTTTTCTCCAGCTGTTCTGGTCACCTGAGAAACAGAACCGCGGATCCAAGCTCCTCTCTTGCTTCGTACCAGTAGTTCATTGTAGTGGGTTTGGTTTTCCAGTTTGAGATTTCCCAGCCAGCTCACCAATTAACGTGGTGGATTTCAGTGCTGGCCAAGCAGCCGTGCACCCCTAGAATACCCTTACTCATTTCCTGCTGTGAGATAGGACTGGCAGGAAGGCAAAGCAGGCTCAAAATTTGAAAAGGATGTAAAGAAACCTTTATTAACAGTAACTAAAAGAAAGAGGAATGAGAATCAGAATAAAACTTTTAGAACACTTCTCCTCCCCCCACAACCTTTTCTTTCCCACTCCCAATGCACAGAAACAATTCAGTCAGTTTAGCACTTCTAGAATAGTCTTTCTACAATTCACTTAGGGAGAGAAGTCCCTCTTGTTGAGTTTATGGAAATACGGAAACTGCTCCACCAGAAAAAAGTTCTCTCATGGCTTCTAATTTTCAGGAATAGCAGCCACCCAGGAAATCAGCAATCATGGAGTCCCTCCCATCTTTTCCACAGCTTTTCCACAGCTGGGTTTATGGACCATGTCAAGTTATGGGGTACTATTTTAAGGATGAGCTGTTCAAGAGCAAAGGTTCTCTTTATCTCAGATAATCTCTGGGAACAGAGGTCTTCTTCTCTCCCTGGGGGCACAGGGTCTCATGACTCTTCTCTCTCTGTGTGTGTTCAAACTTTTTAAATTCACAGCTATTTCAGCATTTGCCTGCTTCAACACAGGTTTGAACAACCCACCCCCCGCAATAATTCTTCAATGCGTTATAGGGAAAAAGGTCTGATGGATCAATTATATTCTCCATAGCTTTACAAGAAGATTTCAGCCCCAAGACAAAGACATCTCCTCATCCTTCCCATCTGGGGTCTGACTTCCTCTTCACTGACCTCAGTATCTTCATGTTGTTTCTTTACGTCTCTGAACTTCATCCTGCTCTCTCACTCAGGGAGGGATTGATGCAGTGAAAGGGTTAATATCTCACCTGGGGGCTGCAGAGAAGTTTTTGGTGGAGCTGGGCTGGGCTGGGGATGGCCAGGATCTCAGCAGCCAGACCAGAACTCAGCAGCCAGCACCGGCGTGGGGCTGATGCCTTCTCCTCCTCCTGCCCGGCAGCTGCGGGCGAATCTCAGCGCTGGTGGAATCTTGGCCTAGCTGGTCTGGCCCGGGGCTTTTTTCTGCTGCAGAGCCACCTCAGGGTTTTTTTGGCAGCCGTGCAAGGCGGGGAGGGAATGGCTAGTGTGAAAAGTGCATATTGTATGGCTCTATGCATATGTATTATGTTGTATTGATTTGTAGTGCTGTATTAACATTTTTACAGTGTGGTAAATGTAGTTTTATAGTTAAAAGGTAACTTTTGTAGTTAAAATAGGAGCTATGTATGTGGAATGGGTTTTTTAGGAAGGAATGAGGTACTCGCACCATGGAGCAGCCACAGGACACCTAAATCCTTCAGAGAAAGAGAATTTATTGCTCTTTTATCAGGAGAAGCGAACTTCTTCCCGCTTTGCTCAGCCATAATGACACCGTTAGGATTAAGAGGAAGAAGTTGACACTGACCAGACAGAATCCTTTGTTTGAATGGAATTTATACATCATGTATGAAGTATATGAATATGCAACAGGCTATGGTTTTTAAGGGTTAATCCTCTGTTAACCTGCGTCCTTTTTCGGCCTTATTTTGCCCAGAAAAGGTACCCAGACTGTCCATAACTCTTTGTTCTTCTTGTCCCATATTGTCCTAATCTCAATTGTTCAAATTTTTGTTACTCTAATTATATTGCTATTTTTGTAACTGTTTTATTACTATTAAACTTTTAAAATTTTAAAAACAAGTGATTGGTATAGCTTTACAAGAAGATTTCAGCCCCAAGACAAAGACATCTCCTCATCCTTCCCATCTGGGGTCTGACTTCCTCTTCACTGACCTCAGTATCTTCATGTTGTTTCTTTACGTCTCTGAACTTCATCCTGCTCTCTCACTCAGGGAGGGATTGATGCAGTGAAAGGGTTAATATCTCACCTGAGGGCTGCAGAGAAGTTTTTGGTGGAGCTGGGCTGGGCTGGGGATGGCCAGGATCTCAGCAGCCAGCACCGGCGTGGTGCTGATGCCTTCTCCTCCTCCTGCCCGGCAGCTGCGGGCGAATCTCAGCGCTGGTGGAATCTTGGCCTAGCTGGTCTGGCCCGGGGCTTTTTTCTGCTGCAGAGCCACCTCAGGGTTTTTTTGGCAGCCGTGCAAGGCGGGGAGGGAATGGCTAGTGTGAAAAGTGCATATTGTATGGCTCTATGCATATGTATTATGTTGTATTGATTTGTAGTGCTGTATTAACATTTTTACAGTGTGGTAAATGTAGTTTTATAGTTAAAAGGTAACTTTTGTAGTTAAAATAGGAGCTATGTATGTGGAATGGGTTTTTTAGGAAGGAATGAGGTACTCGCACCATGGAGCAGCCACAGGACACCTAAATCCTTCAGAGAAAGAGAATTTATTGCTCTTTTATCAGGAGAAGCGAACTTCTTCCCGCTTTGCTCAGCCATAATGACACCGTTAGGATTAAGAGGAAGAAGTTGACACTGACCAGACAGAATCCTTTGTTTGAATGGAATTTATACATCATGTATGAAGTATATGAATATGCAACAGGCTATGGTTTTTAAGGGTTAATCCTCTGTTAACCTGCGTCCTTTTTCGGCCTTATTTTGCCCAGAAAAGGTACCCAGACTGTCCATAACTCTTTGTTCTTCTTGTCCCATATTGTCCTAATCTCAATTGTTCAAATTTTTGTTACTCTAATTATATTGCTATTTTTGTAACTGTTTTATTACTATTAAACTTTTAAAATTTTAAAAACAAGTGATTGGTGTTTTTCACAGGTAGGATCTCAGCAGCCAGGCTTGGGCTCAGCGGCTGATGGCCTCCCCTCTCTCTGTCCTGCATCCACTGGGCCCAGCCCAACCAGGCCAGGACGGGGGCCTTGTCACCGCTTTGGGACCAGAAGAGAAAGAGGGATTTCCCAGGATTTTTCTTTTTTCACATGGGTGTTCACAGAGGCGTATCAGCTTTCTCAGTGGTTTAACAGATTGACAATTCTCAGAGTTAATTACTGATTGTTTTTTTTGTCAGACACGGAGGAAACTGCCAGCAGCTTCTCTTTGAATCACTTCCTGATGCAAAACCAGGACAGGTGGTCATCTCTCATCTCAAGGAAGCCCTGAGGAAAGCATTTCAACAGGACACGTGGAACATCAATGAGTCTCTCATCCTCTGAAAAACTCAGATGCTCTTCTGATCATATATGTCTCTTTTTTCTCATTGTGTGTTATGCATGAAATATTATTTTCAGCTTAAAAATATTATTCTTATCACTCTGCCAGTGTTACTAACACAAAACACCTCCTCTACATATGGATCCAGCTCACCTGTATAAGCAAACACAAGAAAGAACCCAGCAGGAATTATTGTCTCTGCTCCTATTTGTCACATCTCCTCTGGAGCTGGAGGTGCAGCCCCACCCTTGGCAGGGCTCAGGGGGTCACAAGCTCAGCTCCCACACAGAGAACTTGCAGAGCCTGTGGTGCTCCTGTCAGCCTCAGTGCCCAGAGCCTTTCTGGAACCTTCCCCCTGGAGCTGCTGCTTCCCTGCAGCCCGGGCCGTGGCCAGCAGCAGAACTGGTGTGTGCAGAGCAGCAGAGCCAGCTCAGGGCCCTTGGGCAGCAGGGGCTGGGGCAGCAGGACAAGCCAGCCCAGCCAGCCAGGACACCCAGCTGGGGAAAGGATGTCCAGGGAGGAGAGCAAGGGAGCGTTTCTGTGCCTGCAGGTGGAATCCAGAGGAAGCTGCTCCTGCAGGAACCAGCTCTGTCCAGGCCCCTGTGTCCCCTGTGCTGCCCTGGACAGAGTAGCTGGCACTGGGTGGGCAGGGGCAGCCTCCTGGAGCCAGGAGCAGGAGTTCTGCACTGTCACTGAGCTCCGTCTGCCCTGCCATGGGAGCTGCAGCCTGGGGCTGATGTGGAGGCTGAGCTCCCTCCCTGCCCCTCTGCAGCTGCTGAGCCCTTCAGGGCGGCCGGGGCTGTGGGGTGAGTGCCCCCAGGGCTGGAGTGTGGCTGTGACAGCCTGGTCAAAGAGCAAAAAAATGGGATTTGTTTTCTCACAATGGACTTGTGAGATTTCAGGGAGTTGTAGAGAAACAATGATAACTTGTTAGTATAAACAACCTTCAGGTGGTGTTTTCCTACTCTCTTTTTCTGTTCTTCTCTGTTTGTGAGAAAAATGTTTTGTTAATTAACCAATCGAGTAGAATGTATTGAACCTAGTTATAAAAGAACTTGCATATTAAAAGCTGCTGCTGTTGTGCAAACCAGCCTGCTGGTGGATTTGTCATTTCTTGCTCAATGGTGACACTGGAGAACCCCAGAGCAGGCACTGCCATGGGGCTCACCCAGAATGGGCTGGGCCGGGCTGAGGGCAGGGGAGGTGGGCAGATCTGGGCAGAAGCTGTGCTGGGCTGGGAAGTTCCCAGGAGATAAAACCCACCCATGCCAGCTGAGCTGTGTGGCTCTGCAGGGCCAGGACACGTTCCTGCAGGTGTGTGCTGCTGTGCCAGTCCCCTGGCAGGGATCTCAGACAGGCAGGGGCCGGGGCTGTGGGGTGAGTGAGTGCCCCCGGGGCTGTGGGGTGAGTGCCCCCAGGGCTGGAGTGTGGCTGTGACAGCCTGGTCAAAGAGCAAAAAAATGGGATTTGTTTTCTCACAATGGACTTGTGAGATTTCAGGGAGTTGTAGAGAAACAATGATAACTTGTTAGTATAAACAACCTTCAGGTGGTGTTTTCCTACTCTCTTTTTCTGTTCTTCTCTGTTTGTGAGAAAAATGTTTTGTTAATTAACCAATCGAGTAGAATGTATTGAACCTAGTTATAAAAGAACTTGCATATTAAAAGCTGCTGCTGTTGTGCAAACCAGCCTGCTGGTGGATTTGTCATTTCTTGCTCAATGGTGACACTGGAGAACCCCAGAGCAGGCACTGCCATGGGGCTCACCCAGAATGGGCTGGGCCGGGCTGAGGGCAGGGGAGGTGGGCAGATCTGGGCAGAAGCTGTGCTGGGCTGGGAAGTTCCCAGGAGATAAAACCCACCCATGCCAGCTGAGCTGTGTGGCTCTGCAGGGCCAGGACACGTTCCTGCAGGTGTGTGCTGCTGTGCCAGTCCCCTGGCAGGGATCTCAGACAGGCAGGTGCAGCCTTGAGGAGGGTGGTCTGTGGCCTTGGTGGTATGGCCAGTCTGAGAAGGTGCCCCAGGGCTTTGACCGTCCCTCCAGCCTCTTCTGTCAGCCACTTTCAGACCTCACTGAGGGCACTCACTGCAGTTTATTGGTCTGTTTGTTCTGTGGTTTTCTCCTTCCTCCTGCCGATTTCAGCACCGGTGTAGCAGCAGCATCAGCCCTGCCCCAGCTCCCTCCTCACCCAGCCCTTGGCAGACCCCAGAGCAGGGCACTCCATGAACCCAGGCACTGGACGTGGCTGGAGAGACTGGACACTGAGGTCTGGAATGGACACTTTGGTGGGGAGCATTTTCCCACCCAAAACTCACCCTGTGCTGTGCCATGTCTGATGAGAGGGATGTGGGGCCTGCGCTGGCAGCGGGGCTGCCTCAGGGACAAGTGACAGGGGTGGGCCACAACACAACGACCAGGAGGTGGAAGCGAGGACAAGCTAAGGAGGAGGAATTCAGGAATCTGACCCGAGTGTGTGTTCACGTGTTTAGGAAAGCCAAAGCCCAGCTGGAGCTGGTGGAGGCTGCAGGCAACATCCAGAGCAAAGTTAATTCAGTCGCTATGTTTGCAGTAAATGGCTGCAAAAGGAACATGTCAACCTGCTGCTGCTGAATGAGGGCAAGGAGGGGCAAATCCAGGATCATAGAATGGCTTGGGTTGGAATCCTAAAGTTCCAGTCTGCTGCCATGGACAGGGCCACCTTCCACTGGACCAGATTGCTCCATCCAACCTGGCCTTGAACACCTCCAGAGGTGGGGAGTCTGTAGCCTCTCTGGGTAACCTGTGCCAGGGCCTCATCACCCTCACTGGGAAGAATTTCTTCCCTATATCCCACCTAAACATGCCCTCCTTCCCCTCATGGCTATTCCCCCATGTCCTGTCTCTCCAGGCCTTTGTCCAAAGTCCCTCTCCATCTCTCTCAACGTCCCTTTAGGTGCTGGAATGGGCTCTAATATCTCCCTGGAGCTTTCTCGTGCCCAGGCTGAACAGCTCCAGCTCTCTCAGCCTGGCTCCAGAGCAGAGGTGTTCCAACCATGCAAATTTCCATTGTGACACTGCAGGGCTTCACGTAACCAAGTGTTGCAGTGTGATTTCATGGTTTATCCCAGACCCCGGTCCCTCTCCAGAAGATTCCCTCCCAGGTGTGTCAATCACCTCTCCTTCCCTCCACCCAGAGCCTGCCGAGCACTGTCTGTCAATCCTGGAATTCCAGAAGGGCATTGAGTGATTGGGCAAATTCAAAAGATGCCTTCCACCCCGGGGGGCATTGGGCCATCCAGGTGTCCTTTGCCCCTTAAGACCTCCTCTCCCGTAGCTGGTTGGTGGTCCCCCTATCCCTTCCCTCCTCCTCTTCCCCAGGTTAAAAGGGCTGGCAGACCACACTAGGGAGTTCTGTTGGAGCTGTTGCTGGATTCAGAGGCCTGTGGGCCAGAATAAAAGCTCTGGATTGAAACCCTCCATCAGAACTGACTCCTTCTTTCACTACCACCTTAAAGCTTCTCTGGCAGAGGAAGACCTGAGGAGTGACCCTCTACGACAGGAAGCTCCATCCCACTGCCACTGGAGCCCCGGCATGTCTGGACTTGTCTCCATGAGCCCAGCTGCAACTTCTGAAATAAATAGGGCAGGAGATCTTTCTCCTTTTTAATGCCTTTATTAAAGAGATTCAGCTCAGGTGGGGAGAAATCGACGGGTCGCGCCCACGCCGCCGCTGTCCCCAAGAGTGGCACGGAGGAGGAGGGTGATGCAGCTCTGTCCGCTGGTCTGCAGGCAGAGCTGGGGACTGCGTCCTCATGAGAGATTAGCAGATTCCTACTTTTTGGTCCAACACTTCGGGTCTCCTCCCCAGTGAACATCCTTTGAGGTCAGGGTGAGAAGCAAAAAGGATCCAAGCAGGTACTGGACTTCGCGCCCATCCTTAGACACAATGTAAAGTCCCCTAATTCTATATTGGTTCGTTGTTTTTAGGGGTTTTCCTAGAAAACGGGAAAATTTTGGAGCAGTGCATTCCTCATCTGCATACGTGGTCTCAGGCCACTCCTATTCTCCTGGGCTGGGTGTCCAGGTGTAGCTCCGGGGCAAGCATCGGCAGGACAATGGCTAAATCACCAACCATTGACAGGCAATTAAAGAAGAACTCTTAACAATTAAGCTAATTTAACAGCAACTGGTCCAACCGGTTTTAGCTCTGTAACCTTAAACAAAAATAGATAACTTTTTATTCATAACAACTTCCAGGTAGCCAAAGGTGTCTCTGGGGTGAAACACCACAGTTGCTGCTATTTGGTTCAGCAGCAGGGCCAGACAAGCCAAGGCACATCCTGTTCACAATACTGGTAATACCAATGGAAAGGTATTTTAGGAAAGACTGTGTTATAAATGAAAAATGAAAAATAGCCAATTTTAATAAAAATATGAAAAATAAAATTTATTGCCGGACCATAATACAGTTCCGTGTCTGGGCCATCAGCACCTGGCATCTTTGGGCGTAGGTGCTGTTGAACGTTCGTCCTTGGTGCAGCTGGAGTCCTCTTTGGGTGCAAATGCCGTGATGTCCATCTGCCGCGGGTCATCTGGCCAAGAATTCCCAACCTGAAAGAAAAAGGGATTCTTCCCCCCCTTCCGCAGTTTATTTTATACACTTATATTTTATACAGCATTTATTTCCACGAATTACTAACTACATTCCTAACAGACTGAATTAGTCCCACCTCAGGCAAAGACAAACCCATCCATGGGATAGTTTTTGTTCAAGAACCTGGTTGCACTTGGTGGGTAATGGCAAAAGGTGGAGCAGCCTGTTGTGTACCACAGGGAAACCTAGTCCTAAGTGAGAACTGTGTGTAAGATTTCATTGTGGTGCAGATGGAAATAGAATAAGAGGTGGATAATGTCCCAGATTGCAAGGCAAGATGTATTCTATTTGCCATCTGTTAGAAGTGTGGCAGTTATCCTCTGTTAATTGGGCAGTTTTCCTTATCTCTTCCATGAACCAATCCTCCCTCCAGGGAGTTATCTTCTGTTAATTTGCCATTGACTGTCACTGCATGACTGATAAAATTACATCATCCCATTGTGAGATGCTCTGCCCAGAGGGAGGAGCCAAGCATTCCTAACTGGATATAATCTGAGATCCTAGAACAGCAAGACAGCTTCTCCACTGGATTCCCAGAGCAACAGCTGCCTCTTCCACTGGATCTTCAGAGGAAGATTCCACCCTTCTACAGGATCACTGCTCCAACAGAACCACACCTGACACTCCAGGAAGACTGCAGCCACCATTCCAACACCCTGACCAACAGGGTGTCAGGTCATATTCTGACTCTGTCAGTGTTGTTTTATGTTACTACATTGTTCATTTCATTTTTTAAATTTTTCTTCTCTAATAAAGAACTGTTATTCCTGCTCCCATATTTTTGCCTGAGAGCCCCTTAATTTCAAATTTATAACAATTTGGGGGAGGGGGTTTACATTTTCCATTTCAGGGGAGGCTCCTGCCTTCCTTAGCACACACCTGTCTTTCCAACCTGAGACAGACACGACTTGATCCCACTGAGGGACAAATGGTCAATAAAGCCGTCACAACATCTGTGGAGGGAAGCATAGCCAGTGGACTGCTTCAAAGCACTGTCACTCAGCTATTCCCCCTTGAGAATCCTGGGTGGGATCCAAATATACCAGAACATATGGCAAGGTTAAAACAATACCAAAGCCTCGTGGTACATGGGTTGAAACATGGTGTCCCTAAAACTATAAATTTGTCAAAGTTTTATGAAGTGAGGTAAAATTATGATAAATCACCCACTGATTTTTTAAACAGGTTATGAAAAGCTGCCATCAAATATACCGATCTAGATCCTGATTCAGCTGATGGTAAAGCACATCTGGTTTTGTTGTTTATGGCTCAAGCTTCAAATGACATAAGAAGAAAGCTGTAGAGGGAGTTTGAGATACAGATAAACTGCTAGAGGTTGCCTGGAAGGTGTTTCAAGATAGGGGTCCAACTGAAAGAGTTAAATCCCAACCTAGTAAGAAGGCAACTCAGGAAAAGTCATCCAAGAAAGCTTCCCCCACCGGCAAGGGCCAGTGTGCATACTGTAAGAAATGGGAGCATTGAAAAAAGGACTGTCCAGTGCTGAAAGAAAAAACATCAGTCCCCCAACTGCCAGTAGGACAAACCTCAAGCAGCTCAGGCTCTGAGTGATGGGGACTGAGGGCTACCCCCCCAGCAGAGCCCTTGGTTATAGCTAAGCTGGGGAAAGATGGCATTGAGTTTTTTGTAGACACTGGAGCAGCATATTCCGTGTTAAATACCTTAGAAGGGAAACTGAGTCACAATACTGTATATGTTATTGGGACAACCAGGATTTGCGAAACACAGCATTTCATCCAACCTTTAAAATTTAAACTGGGGAAGCATTGGGTTACCCATCATATGTCTCACTCCTCTAAACCATTGCTGGGGAGGGACTTGCTAAAAAAATTGGGAGCAGAAAACAAATTCAAAAAAGGGAAGGGTGTACAAGTTGTAATTACTGAATCTAAATTTATCCGAGTTGCTGCACTTTTTGTACAGAAAAAATGCAGTGAAATCCCTCCTGGAGTTGAAAATGTGGTAAATCCAATAGTGGACCAGTGATATCCTGGGAAGATGCAAAAAAAAAAGAACCAGTGAGTATTACACTCAAACCAGGAACTACACCAGTAAGGCAAAAAAAAAAAAAAAAAAAAAAAAAAAAAAAAAAAAAAAAAAAAACCAACAAAAAACCAAACCCTTTGAAATTACAGAACCATAAGGGACTGGTATCTGTAATTGAAGAATTCCTACAAGGTGGTTTATTAGTACAATAAACCATTAGTACAATGTGAGTCCAAGTTCAACACCCTCATATTAGCTGTTAAAAAGGCAGATGGTAAGAATTATTGATTAGTACAAGATTTAAAGCAATTAACAAATTTACAGAAGATGTACACCCAGTGGTAGCCAATCCCTGCACCCTTTTGACCACACTGACAGATGAATTAGGGTGATTTAATGTTGTAGACCTGAAGGATGCCTTTTTCTGCATTCTGGTGAACAAAAATCAGCCAAGAGCTTTTTGCTTTTGAGTGGGAAAATCCTGAGACAGGGAGAAAAAGTCAACTTACACAGGCAGTTTAACCACAAGGGTTCAAAAACAGCCTCACAATATTTGGAAACCAACTAGCAAGGGAATTAGAGGACTGGAGAAGACAGGAACCAGAAGGAGTTGTTCCTAAGGACATGGATGACATCCTGATTGCAGCCAGAACCAGAGATGACTGTGTACAATTTACTGTAAGTTTATTAAACTTCTTAGGACTGGGTGGGTACAGAGTTTCTAAAGACAAACCACAGATTGCCAAGGAAGCAATAGTTTACTTGGGGCTTGAGATCTTCCGTGGACACTGACAGTGCAGCAAAGAACGGAAAGAAGCCATCTGTCGACTCCCAGAGCCCCGTACCGAGACAGAGATGCAAGCTTTCCTGGGAATGGTAGGGTGATGTCGCTTGTGGATGGACTGCTGGTAAAATACCTACATGGAGCATTAAAAGCAGCTGAGAGATGAATGATCATATGGACTGAAAACACCAGAGCAGCTTTTAAACAGCTGAAACACTCTCTGATGTCAGCCCCAGCACTGGGACTGCCAGACTTAACTAAATTTTTTGAACTTTTTACACATGAGAGACTGAATAGGACTTTGGGGGTACTAGCACAGTGCCTCGGGAACCGAGGGAGGGCTGTGGCCTACTTTTCTGAACAAGGCTGGCCAGGGTACCTGAAGGCTGTGGTGGCCACTGTCATCATGATCCAGGAGGCCTGAAAACTCACCCTGGGGTGACACATTGTGCTGTGTGTACCCATGCAGTAACAGCTGTACTTGAGCAAAAGGAGGACATTGGTTGTCTGGTAACTGGATGCTTAAATACCAATCACTGTTAGTAGAGCAGGATGATGCTGCCTCAAAAACCACTTCTGTTGTTAACCCTGCCATGTTTCTGTCCTCCACCTTAACTGATGGTGAGCCTGAACATGACTGTTTACAGACGGTCTATGAAGTCTATTCCAGCCAATCAGACCTGAAAGACATGCCCCTGGAGAATCCAGATTGGGAACTTTTTACAGATGGGAGCAGCTTCATGAAAAATGGCAAAAGGATGACAGGCTATGAAGTGACTACACAGCACAAGGGCATCAAGGCAAAGGCCCTGCCAGCAGATGCATCATCACAGAAAGCTGAACTGATTGCGCTGATGAGAACCCCCAACCTGAGCAAAGGGAAAAAGGCAAATATATGAACTGACACTAAATATACATTTAGTGTTGTCCACGCCCATGGAACCATCTGGAAGGAGAGAGAACTTCTGAACGCTCAAAGCAATCAAATCAAACATGATGAATGAATATTTGCCCTCTTAGAGAGCATTAAAAACCCCACAGAAGTAGCTATCATGCATTGCAGAGGTCACCAAAAAGGGAAAACCACTCCAGAATTGGGAAATCGCTTTACTGATAAAGTAGCATAAGGGATTGCAGAAAAAGGTATTCTCGCAGTAATTCCACAAAAAGAAGTTGATTTGTCAGGGTTTACCCCAAAATATGACGAAGCAGACCACAAACGAATTAAGTTCCTTAAGGCTGAGAGCAAAGAAAGTGGATGGACTGTCACACCAGCAAATCAGGTTGTAGTCCCACTCCTGATCCTTCAGGAGCTAGCCCAGAGGGAGCATGAAAACACACATTTTGGGGTTGAAAATCTTCTGAAACATCTGAAAGAAGTAGTAATAGGAAAGGAAATTACTGATATTATACAATCGGCAGTGAGCAAATGAGAAATCTGCTATAAAAACAAACCTGACACAAGGAAAAGTGTTGTGTTAGGAGTAACAAAAGCAGAGGATCTTCCTGGAGATTACTGGAAGACAGATTTTGCGGAGTTACTATGTAGAGGGATACTGGTCCATACTGATATTAGTTGACACCTTCAGTGGGTGGCCAGAGGCTTACCCCTGTCACACTAACACAGCCAAGGAAGTGGTGAAAGTTTTGCTCAATTGTATAATTCCGCGGTTCAGAGTTGCCTTGGGAATGTTATCAGGTAGGGGACCTCACTTTGTTGCAACAGTGGTTAAGGAAGTTAGCTGGATTTTGGGAATTTCTTGGGATCTGCATGCACCTTCACTTATAAACCCCAAGTGAGTGGTAAAGTTGAGTGTATGAATGGGACTTTCAAAAGAAAAATTAGCAAAATTTGTCAGGAAACATCCATGACATGGATTCAGGCCTTGCCTATAGCTTTACTAAGAATTTGCATTCAACTGGGGCAAAGGGATAGTATCTGCCCCTATGAAATACTGTATGGCAGCCATATCAGATTCCACATATTCCAGGTGAAATTCACATGAAGACAAAACTTGATTTGCAGAAATATCTAGTGGCTTTAGGTTCCACTTTACAGAAGCTCCACAATTACATCATGCTATCCAGACCCATAAGACTGGACACACCTGCACATCCCTTCCAGCCTGGAGACTGGCTCCATGTTAAGTGGTGGGACAGGGATTCTCTAAAAGCCAAGTGGAAAGGACCATTCCAAGTTCTGCTGACCACCCTCACCCAGTCAGTGTCACTGACAAAGGACCCTGGATTCACTACTCCAGAGTTAAGAAAGCTTCTGCTCCTGAAACAACTGTAAAAACAGAGACTAATGCAGCTGAAAACCTGTGTTAAATTATTCCTCTTCTGTGCCCAAAGAACTGTTCACAATAATCATTAATCTTCTTTGCAGGATGCCTGACTGTGAAAGACATTACTGTTGTCAGACATTTACTGTTAGATATTAATCTGTTTATTATTAGATGTTTGTATTGATAGTTTATTATTGTTAGATACTAATATGTTATTAAATACCTATTGTTAGTAAATATTTAGAGTAGAGGCTCAACAAGGTAAAGATCTTGACAAGCCTCTAAAGGGGGGAAATGATGCCTCAGGTTTTAGCTTTTATATTTTTCAGATTCTGTTCTGCTTTAGTGTGTAAGTCTAGGCTTCATATTAGGGGATAATAAGCTCTCTTAACAGAGTAGGGAGACAAAACAATTCCTTCTCTAGCTGGGGACCAAGGACAAATGATCCAGATCTCAGGCCCAAGAGCGTAAACAACAATGGACCAAAGAGAGAAAACAAGAATCATGAGACTTAATGGGCTAAAGTTGTAACTGGACAATTAGCTCCAATATGCTAATGGACAAAAACTTATAAAAGTGTGAGACCCTGTGACCTGTTGTCCATTTTGTGGCCATTTTGGGTTGTGCTGCCCAAGGTGGATCCATTGAGGCCTCTTAATAAATACCTACTTTATTCTTTAGCTCCATCCAGTCTCTGTTCTAGGTCAGCCTTCACAAGGCATCAGATGGACCTGGAGCAGTTCCTGACCCCATGGATGGACCTGGAGTCCCATTTCAACACACAGACACAAAGTTCTGCTGAGGGTTTATTGATCATTCCAGGGGAGTTCCCAGGAGTTCAGGGTGGGGTCCTCCAGGGACGGTGATCTCCTGCCGCTGGAGGGGTCAGCACATGGGTGTCACCAGCGGTCCTGATCCTAAAGCCAGAGCCCAAACCATGACTTGGAGAGGTTCTTGACCCCATGGATGGTCCTTGAGCAGTTCCTGACCCCATGGAAGGACCTGGAGCAGTTCCTGACCCCATGGAGCCTCCTGAGAGCAGCCGGGTGATGCTGCCCCAAAAGGTGGGGTTAGGGTGGTACTGGGGGAGACTGGGAGGCACTGGGGTGTACTGGGGCACACTGGGGTGGCCCCAAGGGTGTTGGCCATGCCAGGGGAAGGTCCAGGCCCAGCAGAACTCAGGGTGCTCACCTCAGATCTCCTCGCTCGAGAGGCTCTCACTCCCCCCTGCCGAGAGACCCCAAAATGTCACCGGGGTGTCCCCAGTCCCAGAAAGGTGCCCCAGGCCTAGTAAGGTGTCCCCAGTCCCAGTAAGGTGTCCCCACTCCAGAAAGGTGTCCCCAGTCCCAGTAAGGTGCCCCAGCCCTAGTAAGGTGTCCCCAGTCCCAGTAAGGTGTCCCCACTCCAGAAAGGTGTCCCTAGTCCCAGTGAGGTGCCCCCATGCCCAGTGAGGTTTCCCCAGTCCCAGTAAAGGATGGGAGGGTTGGGGTGAAGGGAGGCCCTCAGAGATGGGGAAATGGGGACCCCAAGGGACTGGGACGTGGGTGATGAAGGCCTGGTGCTGTGGGGGAGGATGAGATGGAGGATGAGGAAGAGGAGGAGGAGGAGGAGAAGGAGGATGATGAGTAGGAGGAGGAGGAGGAGGAAGGAATTCCAATTCCTTGGGGGGAAACGGGGCCTGAAGGCATGGATAGGGACAGGAGAAAATTGGACAGGGGACAAAATCCCAAAATCTGAGGGTTGTGGCAGGGCCTTTGGGAGTGTGGAGACAAGGAAGGGGATTTGGGTTGGGTTTGGGATTTGGGTTTGAGTTTGGGATTTGGGATTTGGGTTTGGGTTTGGGATTTGGGAAGGGGATTCAGGTTTGGATTTGGGAGGGGGATTTGGGTTTGGGAGAGGGATTTGCGTTTGGGTTTGGTATTTGGGTTTGGTATTTGGGTTTGGGATTGGGATTTGAGTTCAGGAAGGGGATTTGGGTTTGGGAACTGAGTTTGGGTTTGGGATTTGGGTTTGGGGTTTGAGATTTGGGTTTCGGATTTGTGTTTGGGATTTGCATTTGGGTTTGGGTTTGAGATTCGGGTTTGGGATTTGGGATTCGGGTTTGGGATTTGGGATTTGGGTTTGGGATTTGGGATTTCGGTTTGGGCTTAGGGTGTGGGTTTGGAAAGGCAATTTGGGTTTGGGATTGGGATTTGGGTTTGGGATTCGGATTTGGGATTTGGGTTTGGGATTTGAGTTAGGGAAGGGGATTTTAGTTGGGTTTGGTATTTGGGTTTGGGAAGGGGATTTGGGTTTGGGTTTGGGATTTGGGTTTAGGTTTGGGATTTGGGTTTAGGTTTGGGATTTGGGTTGGGTTTGGAAAGGGGTTTGGTAAGGAGTTGGAGTTTGGGTTTGGGATTTGGGTTGGGTTTGGGATTTGGATTTGGTAAGGGGTTTGGGTTGGGTTTGGGAAGGGGATTTGAGTTTGGGAAGGGGATTTGGGTTTGGGATTTGGGGACATCCCATATATGGGCAATAGGAATGGGCAAGGGGGGAAAGAGGGCAGGGAATGGATGGGGAATGAGCACTGTGGGGGTTACTGGGAGACACCTGGATAACTGGGAATACAGTGGGGCCCTCTGGGAAGCACTGGAGTGGACTGGGACGACTGGGAATACAATGGGGCCCTCTGGGAAGCACTGCAATGTACTAGGGTGTACTGGGCTGTACTGGGGTATACTGGGATGTACTGGGGGGTACTGGCATGTACTGGGGGGTACTGGGATTTATGGGGTACAATGGGATGAGTGTTAGCCCTTGGGGGGAGGTCTGGCCCCACAGTTCCCAGTTCTCACCTTGCTCTTCCTGACTGTGGCTCCCCCCTGCAGAGAGATGGTGACACATCACTGTGGTGTCCCCAGCCCCAGTAAGGGATGGGCTGGACAAACTGGTTGCCAGTACCCACTGTTCCCCCAGAAAGTTCCCCCAAAACTCCCCACTGTTCCCAGTTCCCCCAAAACTCCAGAACTGACCACAAGGGTGGAAGCACCCGCCACGTTCATGGTGCCCTGGGGAAGGGGAGCAGAGTGACCACAAGGTTGGACCTTATGGGGCAGAAGGGGTCACCAAAACTCCCATCCCATGGCTGGAAAATCCTAGAAAGGAAATTCCCAAAGATTCTGACCCAAAAGAAAATCCTAGAGATCCCAACCCAAAGGATCTCCCACTCACCGTGGTGATGGAACCTTCCACCGGAGCCAAAGTCAGGGGGGCAAATCCAGCCCTGTCTCAGGTCCAGGGAACATTGTGTCCCAGCCCAAGCACCTGCCGGGGAGCACAGCAGGATGGAGAAGAGCAGGGCCACGCTGAGCACAGCCACCTTCATCTTCCTCTCGCTCTGGGCAGCGCTGCCTGAGAGTCTCACAGGGAAACTGGGTCTGGACTGACCCCACTTCTTGGGCCACCAGCACCCAGGGACCAGGAGAAAAGGGAGGGGGGAGGTCAGAGTGTGACTGTCCCATGGAGACACCTGGGTGACTGGGATCTCCAGGCTCTGGAGAGCACTGGGGAGCACTGGGGAATGGTGGCATGGGACACCAGGGCTGGGCTTGGGGCAGTGCTGGGGTGGTCACAGTGCACAGCTCCAGCCCATTCCCAGCACTGCAGCCCCAAACTGCTCCAGCCCCCAGGGGAAGATCCCCTGCCCGGCCCCACTGTCCCACCCAGGAGCACTGTGTCCTGCTGGATCACCCCAGTCCCGCTCTGCTGAGCTGTCCCACACATCGGTGGGGCTCTGTCCCAGCAGGGCTGTGGCTCCAGACTGGGCTGGCACTGGGACACAGCTCCCACAGAGCCCCTGGCCCCAGGGATGGCCCTGCCCTGCCCTCGGCCCAGCGCTGGCCCTGAGCAGGGGTCCCTTCCTGCCCGAGGGTCCCGTGGGGCTGTCCCAGCTCAGAGCCCCTGTCAGGGTGACCTCCCAGGGCACAGATCAGGGACAGTCCCTGGCAGGGCTCCCAGGAGCTGCCAGTGCCTCCATTCTCCACTGACATTCCGTGACATTTCTAGGAGATGTTCCCTCCTCACGGGACACTGCCCACACAGAAGGGACCTGTTGTGGCCACCTGGCAGAACCCCTCGGGCACCTGCCGTGATTGGGCACGCTGCGTTTGCCTCCAGAGCCGCCGGTGAGCTGGAGGATTTTCCTGATGCCCCTTTGTACTTTGGGCCTCCTTTGTTGGGGAACTGTGGGGCCTTGGCCCAGGAAGGGCCAGGGGAGGTGACCCCACTCTGAGGGGGGAATGTCCAGCCCCTGGACACCCAAGTGGCTGCTGGGGACCATCCCGGCTGTGGGTCAATGGGCCAGGCACGGCCATGCTCCTGTTTGCGGATCAGCAGCTCCTGGGATCGGGGAAATGTCCCCACTTTGGTGTTGGACAGAGAGAGGCACCAGAGACCTCACCAGGGCCGCAGGGGGACAAGTCTGAGGTGCCACCTGATGTCCCCCTTTCTGTCCCCAAGTTGGGCTGGCAGCATCTGGGGGAATCCCTCTTGTTCCCGCAGCCCCTTCCAGGGGATTTTTCCCACTCTTGGGTTCCAAATCCATTTGCGGCCTGGCTGTTCTCAGGGAGGTGTCCTGGGGTCTTGAGATGGTATTTTTTGTTTAGGCTTAGATGTTTGTTTTTTTCTTAATCTATATTATAGTCCTACAAGCTGTGAGTTTTGTAACATTTTACTAATAAGCTGCAAAATGGCCTCGTATCTTTTTTTACAAGGCCTTTTAAGGAAAAACTATCCAATTGAGAAATGGTACTTAAAAATTATTTTTATTTTTAACTTAATAACTAATTATTTGTGTTTCGTAATGTGGACTTTTTAGTTTAATTACAAAATACTATCTAAACTCAAGAAGAAGAAGAAGGACTAGCTTCTGTCTTAAAATTTCTATTTTGCTTTATATATATTTCTATATTCTAAAACTTTAAACTCTAAGTTTTCTGCTATGTAATATTACATGCTTTTAATCAAACTACACACCTACAATCTAAGTTCTGTAATTTAATTTTGGAAGCTTTCTCCAAGGCCTCAGGTCAAATGCAGTGCTCTCTTGGGGGTTCAGAGTCTGTCAGCACAGGAAGTCTAAAATTCTCCACATCCAGGACTCCAACACCTGGGGAAATCCCTCTTGTTCCCACAGCCTCTTCCAGGGGATTTCTCCCACTCTGGGGTTCCAAATCCATTTGGGGCCTGGCCCTTCTCAGGGAGGTGTCCTGGGGGGTCACAGAGGGAAAGGGGAGGAGGAAAGGGGGCCCTGTTCTCCCCGCTTTTAGGTCTCACTGCCGTCAGAGCCCCCAGTTCCCGGGAGCTGTGGGCTGGGGGAGACGAGACTCAGCAAGGGGGTCTCTGTGCTCTTGGACTGGTTTGGACTGGGAGAACCGCCTGGGGAGCGGTCGCTGGCCTCGCCTGCCCTCAGCACAGAATCCTGAAATGGTTTGGGTGGGCAAAGGGAGGAACAAAAGCATAAAGAACACCCCGTTCCACCCCTGCCATGGGCAGGGACACCTTCCCGTCCCAGGCTGCTCCAAGCCGAAGTGTCCAGCCTGGCCTGGGACACGTTGAAGGACACAGGGGCAGCCACAGCTGCTCTGGGCACCCTGAGCACCAGCCCATGACTGGGATGGTCCCCAACAGCCACTTGGGTGTCCAGGGGCTGGACATTTCCCCCCTCAGAGTGGGGTCACCTCCCCTGGCCCTTCCTGGGCCAAGGCCCCACAGTTCCCCAACAAAGGAGGCCCAAAGTACAAAGGGGCATCAGGAAAATCCTCCAGCTCACCGGCGGCTCTGGAGTGGATGTCTGGGTGCCTGGCACTCTGCCACAAAGTACACCTTGCTAACAAAGGATTACCCCTGAAAAGCAATAGCCTAATGCATATTCGTGCTTCTCATACGTGATTCAAACATTTATTTCAAACTACTGTGTTTCTGCTTAATTTTAGCTTCCCCCTGCCTCATCTTGTAAATCAGTCTTCTTGGTTCCTCCATGTCTGATCTTTCTCGATAAGTAGGAAATAATTCTTCTCTTGAAATCTTGGTGTCTATTGCTGTTAACTCTGTCCAGGTAGGATAATGAGAAGAATTTCTTGAATATCTTTTCCATTCCTTGAGCTAGTTACAAGAAGCATTTTACATCACATAGTTTATATTTTAATATTTTGCTATAGCCTAAAACTGTATTTACTACACTTCTTAAAAGAAATTAATGCACCACTATTTAAAAGAGATTATTACAGCGTAATTTTCCAACATAACATATGTAGTATTCATTTTAATATTTGCAAAGAGCCAATCATAGAATATGCATCTATAACACTGCCCTTTCTGCCCTCCCTTCCCACCCTGTTGGTCCCTCCTTTGTGTCCCATTCAGGGTCCCCAAACCCCCTCCCACTGACCATTGCCAAGGCCTTTCCTTCCATGTCCCCTCTTCATTCTTTGCCTTTCTTCCTGGCCACTGCAGAGGAGTCCCCCTATACAATTCCCTGACTCACCCCCCACTCCCACACCATCTCCCAGTTCTGTTGCCTTTGTCCCCACCCATCTTCTGTCCCCACTAAGCCACTCCCTTGCTCTCCCTTGTCCCTACATTGCAATTCCTTTCTCCTCCCCTGTACCTCACACCCTGCTCCTTCCACACCCCAGCCCTGTCCCCTGGGCCCTCAGCTGACCCCAGATCAGTGTCTTTGGGTCTCCCCCACCACAGACAGATCTCCTTGGAGGCCCTGAATTCCCATCCCTCTGCCTGGGTCCTGCTCCCTGTGCCCCAGTCCCCCACAGCCCCACAAGGTCCAGTCTAGACCAAGCCTTTGTTCTCCTTTCCAGGCACTCCTGGAAGGAACCCAAGATGATCTCTGGGAGGTGAGTGGGCTGCTGGCATTGGAGGGCATCCCCTCAGGGAACTGGGGGGCACTTCAGTCCCCCCATCCCTTGCTGGCACTGGGAACATCCCAGTGACCAGCCAGGTCTCCTGGTCTCTCTGCAGTTGGATGTAGACAGCGTCGTGGTCCTGGAGACGCCTCTGGT
>NW_024500629.1:0-986 GCF_017590055.1 Onychostruthus taczanowskii
AAAGGAAAAAAGGGAAAAAAGGGGAAATTCGGAAATAAATGGGGAAATGAAAAAAATGGGAATAAAGGGAAAATCAGAAATTGGGGGAAAATGGGGGGAAAGGGAAAAATCAGAAATAAATGGGGAAAATGGGAAATAAATTGGGGATAATGGGAAAAAATGGGAAAAAATAGGAAAAAAATCAGAAATAAATGGGGAAAAATAGCAAATAAATTGAGAAAAAAAAGGGGGAAAAGGGGAAAAATCAGAAATAAATGGGAAAATAGGGAAAAAATTGGGGAAAATGGGAAAAAATGGGAAAAATGGGAAAAAATAATAAATAAATGGGGAAAATAGGAAATAAATTGGGAACAAATGGGGGAAAATTCAGAAAAATTTGGGATAAATGGGAAAAATTGGGGAAAAAAACCAGAAATCAAATGGAGAAAAATTGAAAAAATGGGAAAAAATCAGAAATAAATGGGAAAAATGGGAAATAAATTGGGGAAAATGGGAAAAAATGGGAAAAATTGGAAAAAACCCAGAAATAAATGGGGAAAAAATAGCAAATAAATTGAGAAAAAAAAGGGGGGAAAGGGGAAAAATCAGAAATAAATGGGAAAATAGGGAAAAAATTGGGGAAAATGGGAAAAAATGGGAAAAATGGGAAAAAATAATAAATAAATGGGGAAAATAGGAAATAAATTGGGAAAAAATGGGGGAAAATTCAGAATAAAATTGGGGATAAATGGGAAAAAATTGGGAAAAAAACCCCAGAAATAAATGGAGAAAAATTGAAAAAATGGGAAAAAATAAGAAATAAATGGGAAAAATGGGAAATAAATTGGGGAAATTGGGAAATAAATGGGAGAAATTCAGAAATAAATGGAGAAAATAGGGAAAAAATGGGAATAAATGGGAAAAATGGGAAAAAAAGGAAAAATTTAGAAATAAATGTGGGAATGGGAAATAAATTGGAAAAAAATTGAAAAAATGGGAAAAAATAA
>NW_024500630.1:0-988 GCF_017590055.1 Onychostruthus taczanowskii
TTAGCCTTCTGATAAGAAGGAGTCAGATGCATCACTCTCTCCCCTGGTCAGGGGTGCCCTGCGGATGCCATAGGAGACAGGTGAGGGAATTAAAAACAGGACAACAGCAGTGTCACAAACGGGAACACATTCCCAGCACTAAAGTGATTTTAGCTTTTATTATAAGGCCTAAGGCACAGGGGGTCTGTGGGCAGAGCAGGAGCGTTCCTGACGAGCAGGGAGGCAGCAGAGCCAGTGCTGGATCTTCTTCCTTTGGAGCAGGGATGCTCCCCATGTTCAAGGTCCAGCAGCTCACTCTCACTGGCTTGGATGTCCCCTTTTATCCTGTTTTTTGTTCCTTTGGATTGGTTTCTGTTGGGATGCTTCCTTTGCATGAAGGTTAAGGTGCTGATTGGCTCTTACAGTTCCATCCAGGCTGGCTCGTTTTTGCTTGGGGAGGTGCACTTTACTGAAGTGTAATACAGTAAGTTAAATACTGTATTTCTTATAACTACCTTTTTAACCCCTTTAAAATGCTTTTTTAAACCTCTAAGCATCAACCTGAAGCTCCCATTACATGTAACATAATTTGTGAGTACTCAAGGCTTTTAAAACTTGGTCATTTATTTCCAGGTATGAAAATATTCCTATTCACATCAAAACTCCTCAGAAAATGTTCTACCTTACCAGCAGAACATTTCAGCTCTTCACTGGAAACACACATTTTTAAGAAGCACTGACTGGAACAAAAACATATTAGTTTAAACTGAAATATTTAGAGTTTAGATATTCCTTTTTGAAGCAATTAAAATGTACTTAAGCAGAGCATCATTTTTGAGTCCTTCTCCACCAGACATGCAGTGCAGACAATCAGAAGATTTTGCATATTGGTACTAGCAGCAGTAACAAAGTGCTTCTGAAAATCAGGTGGGAGAAATGCCTGCTGCAGGAAGGCAGAACAGAATAAGGAAAATAAGGAGGAGGACAGGAACTCAAAGTAACCTATTCA
>NW_024500631.1:0-986 GCF_017590055.1 Onychostruthus taczanowskii
CCCCCAAATCCCCCCGGCCCGCAGCCCCTGCAGCCCATCGTGCACATCTGGGACTCGGCCACGCTCCAGACGCTGCAGCAGATCGGCCTCGGCTCCTTCGAGCGCGGCGTGGGCTCGCTCGCCTTCTCCACGGCCGTGAGTGCCAAAAAAACCCCAAAAACGCCCCAAAATAACCCAAAACCACCCCAAAACCGCCCCAAAACCACCCCGGAACACCCCGAGAACACCTGAAAACCACCTCAAAATACCCCAAAACATGCCCCAAAAATACCCCAAAACCACCCCAAAACCACCCCGGAACACCTTGAAATACCCCAAAAACGCCCCAAAGATACCCCAAAAACGCCCCAAAAACGCCCCAGAACACGCCAAGAACACCTCAAAACCACCTCGAAATACCCCAAAAAGCCCAAAAACGCCCCAAAAATACCCCAAAAACCCCCCAAAAACGCCCCAGAACACGCCAAGAACACCTCAAAACCACCTCGAAATACCCCAAAAATGCCCAAAAAATACCCCAAAACCATCCCGGAACACCCCAAGAACACCTGAAAACCACCTCAAAATACCCCAAAACATGCCCCAAAAATACCCCAAAACCACCCCAAAACCACCCCGGAACACCTTGAAATACCCCAAAAACGCCCCAAAGATACCCCAAAAACGCCCCAAAAACGCCCCAGAACACGCCAAGAACACCTCAAAACCACCTCGAAATACCCCAAAAAGCCCAAAAACGCCCCAAAAATACCCCAAAAACACCCCAAAACCACTCCGGAACACCTCAAAATACTGCAAAAACACCCCAAAATACCCCAAAACCGCCCCAAAATAACCCAAAACCGCCCCAAAAATGCCCCAAAACACATCAAAACCACCTCAAAATATCCCAAAAACGCCCCAAAAATACCCAAAAAAACCCCAAAACCGCACAGAAACACCCCCAGAAGAAATACCCCAAAATGCCCCAAAAATAACCCAAAACC
>NW_024500632.1:0-986 GCF_017590055.1 Onychostruthus taczanowskii
TGGGGGGATTTTTGGGGGGGATTTTTGCGGGGGATTTTTGGGGATTTTTCCCAAATTTGGGGAGTTTTTGAGGGGGTGTTTTTGGGATTTTTTGGGGATATTTTGGGGGATTTTTTTGGGGATTTTTTTGGAATTTTTTTAGGATTTTTCGAGATTTTTTGGGGATTTTTTGGGTTGTTTTTTTTTATTTTTTGGGTTTTTTTTGGGGTTTTTTTTGGGGTTTTTTTTGGGGTTTTTTTTGGGGTTTTTTTTGGGGTTTTTTTTGGGGTTTTTTTTGGGGTTTTTTTTGGGGTTTTTTTTGGGGTTTTTTTTGGGGTTTTTTTTGGGGTTTTTTTTGGGGTTTTTTTTGGGGTTTTTTTTGGGGTTTTTTTTGGGGTTTTTTTTGGGGTTTTTTTTTTTTTGGGTTTTTTTGGGTTTTTGGGGGATTTTTGAGGGGATTTTTGGGATTTTTCCCAATTTCGGGATTTTTTTTTTTTTTTTTTTTGGGGGTTTTTTGGGGGTTTTTTTTGGGTTTTTTTTTTTTTTTTTTTGTTTTTCCAATTTCGGGATTTTTTTTTTTTTTTTTTTGTGGATTTTTTTGGGGATTTTTTTGGGGATTTTTTTGTATTTTATTGGGATTTGTGGGGATGTTTTGGGATTTTCGGGGATTTTTTTGGGGATATTTTCGGGATTTTTTGGGATTTTTTTGGGCATTTTTTCGGGATTTTTTTGGGATTTTTTTGGGGATTTTTTGGGGGGATTTTTCCCAATTTTAGGGATTTTTTGGGGATGTTTTTGGGGATTTTTTTCGGGATTTTTTTGGGATTTTTCAGGAATTTTTGGGGATTTTTCCCAAATTTTTGATTTTTCGGGATTTTTTGGGGGGATTTTTCCCAATTTTGGGATTTTTTGGGGATTTTTTGGAATTTTCGGGGATTTTTTTCGGGATTTTTTGGGATTTTTTATTTTTTTTTTTGGGCATTTTTGGGGGATTTTTCGGGGATTTT
>NW_024500633.1:0-985 GCF_017590055.1 Onychostruthus taczanowskii
GACTGGGACACCGGGACCGGGACACCGAAACGGACTGGGACCCCCAGACCGGGACCGAGACACCGAGATTGGGACCGGGACCCCCAGACCGGGACCGGGACACCGAAACTGGGACCGGGACACCCAGACCGGGACTGGGACACGGAGACTGGGACCGGGACCCCCACCGGGACCGGGACACCGAGACCGGGACAGGGACACCGAAACTGGGACTGGGACACCAAGACTGGGACCGGGACACCGAGATTGGGACCGGGACCCCCCAGACCGGGACCCCCGGACCGGGACCCCCAGACCGGGACTGGGACACCAGGACCGGGACACCGAAACGGACTGGGACCCCCAGACCGGGACCGAGACACCGAGATTGGGACCGGGACCCCCGGACCGGGACCGAGACACCGAGATTGGGACCGGGACCCCCGGACCGGGACCGGGACACCGAAACTGGGACCGGGACCCCCAGACCGGGACTGGGACACCCGGACCGGGTCCAGGACACCGAGACCGGGACCCCCAGACCAGAACACCGAGACCGGGACCGGGACAGAGACTGAGACCACCATACTGGGACCGGGACACCCATACCGGAACCAGGACCCCCACCGGGACCGGGACACCGAGACCGGGACTGGGACACCGAGACTGGGACCGGGACCCCCACCAGAACCGGGACCCCCAGACCGGAACTGGGACACCGGGACTGGAACCGGGACACTGAGACTGGGACCGGGACCCCCAGACTGGAACTGGGACCCCCAGACCGGGACCCCCAGACTGGGACCGGGACACCAAGACCGGGACCCCCATACCGGGACCGAAATCCCTAAACCAGGACCGGGACATTCCCACCGGGACTGGGACCCCCATACCCGAACCGGGACCCCCCCACCGGGACCGGGACCCCCAGACCGACACCGAGACCAGGACCCCCAGACCGGAACCGGGACCCCCCCCCACCGGGACCCTGAGCTGAACCCGGGAC
>NW_024500634.1:0-985 GCF_017590055.1 Onychostruthus taczanowskii
TCAACATTGGAGGAGGACGGTCGAGCTCTTGCTTGCTGCAAGGAGAATTCACTGCTGCTGCCGAAGCTCAGCCTTGTATTGCTTCTTCCTTACTGGGGGTGATGTCATGAGCAGAAAAGTTGTCCATTTTTTTTTTAAGTTGCAGAGTTAACAAGTTAAACCAATTGCTGTTGTTTATAACTTCATGTTGCAATCACCTGTTGTTAATAGTTTTTCTTCAATTACCTGTTAATGGCTGGAAATCAGCCCAAGTGTCCCCCTGCTGCTTCCTGGAGGATGACACCTGAGACTGCGGGCAGGGAGGGAGGTGATGTCAGAGCTGGTATACAGAAGAGGAAGCCCCCTCACCAAATCTTGGAAGAAAAACCCCTAAAACAACGTGCCACCATGGAATTAAGAGATCTAAGTGAGGTCTAAAGGTGAGGAACTGAATCCAGTATCTGCTAAGAACCTTTTTACCTCTCAATCTAACCCAAAAGGATGTTGGCTAGAAAGAGGCCCTCGAATGTCAGACTGAAAAACCGGATTCTCCTGGTGCTCTCGTGAGGACGGAAGCCCCAGCTCTGCCTGTAGACCAGTGGACACAGCTGCATCATCCTCCTCCTCCTCCTCCGTGCCACTCCTGGGAGCAGCAGCGGCGTGTGTGACCCGTCGGCTCTCCCCACCCGAGCTGATTTTTAATAAAGGCATTAAAAAAGGAGAAAAAAGGAGAAAGATCTCCTGCCCTATTTATTTCAGGTGAGCCTTTGCTCGTGAGAGCAGCCATTGCACTGGGACCTTGCTGATGCCTGACCTGACTGGAAAGGACCCTCCTCCTCTGCTTGGGTGCCTCAGGGGACAGACCTGGGACCCCAACCCCCTTCCCCTTTTTGGAGAGCATTTTGGAGAGCGTGTCATCCCAGCTGCGTGTGGCGACTGCTGCTACCCAGCCCTGCTGTTTTGTGCTGCTGCCTCAGGCTTTATTGCTACACTAACCCAGCACCCA
>NW_024500635.1:0-985 GCF_017590055.1 Onychostruthus taczanowskii
ATTTTGGGGGTTTGGGCACAGCTGGGGCAACTGGGAGGGGATTTGGGGGCTCCCAGGGCTGATTTTGGGGTTTTTTTGTGTCACTGACCCCGATTTCGGGCTGATTTTGGCCGTTTTTGGGTTAATTTTGGGGTTTTTTTGGGCTGATTTTGGGTGTTGCTGGTGTTCCCAAGTGTGTTTTTTGGGTTTTTTTGTGTTGCTGACCCCAATTTCGGGGTGATTTTGGCCGTTTTTGGGTTAATTTTGGGGTTTTTTTGGGCTGATTTTGGGTGTTGCTGGTGTTCCCAAGTGTGTTTTTTGGGTTTTTTTGTGTTGCTGACCCCAATTTCGGGGTGATTTTGGCCGTTTTTGGCTGATTTGGGGTATTTTGGGGGTTCCCAGGGCTGTTTTTTGGTGTTTTTGGGGTGGCTGACCCCGATTTCGGGCTGATTTTGGCCGTTTTTGGCTGATTTGGGGTATTTTGGGGGTTCCCAGGGCTGTTTTTTGGTGTTTTTGGGGTGGCTGACCCCGATTTCGGGCTGACTTTGGGTGTTTTTGGCTGATTTTGTCCGTTTCTGGCTGTTTTTGGGGTTCCCAGGGCTATTTTTTGGGGTTTTCGGGGTCGCTGACCCCGATTTCGGGGTGATTTTGGCCGTTTCTGGCTGATTTTGGGTGTTTTTGGGCTGATTTTGGGTGGTTTTTGGGGTGTTTTTGGGGTTCCCAGGGCTGTTGTTTGGGGTTTTCGGGGTCGCTGACCTCGATTTCGGGCTGATTTTGGGGTTTTTTTGGCTGATTTTGGGTGTTTTTGGCTGATTTTGGGTGTTTTTGGCTGATTTTGGGTGTTTTTGGCTGATTTTGGGTGTTTTTGGGCTGATTGTGGGTGTTTTTGGGTATTTTTTGGGGTTCCCAGGGCTGTTTTTTGGGGTTTTTTGTGTCGCTGACCCCGATGGGGTTTTTTGTGTCCCTGATGTCGATTTCGGGCTGATTTTGGGTGTTTCTGGTGTTC
>NW_024500636.1:0-985 GCF_017590055.1 Onychostruthus taczanowskii
GGGGTATTTGGGGATCCAGGAAAAATTTTGGGGATGCAGGGAGCATTTTGGGGTTAGAAAGGCCAGTTTTGGGGTGAAAAAGGGCAGTTTTGGGGTAAAAAAGGCCAGTTTTGGGGTGAAAAAGTGTGGTTTTGGGGTGAAAAAGGACAATTTTGGGGTGGAAAAGGGCGGGTTTGGGGGGGAAAAGGGTGGCTTTGGGGGGAAAAGGGCAGTTTTGGGTCGAAAAAGGGCAATTTTGGGTTGAAAAAGGGCAGTTTTGGGGTAAAAAGGGCACGTTTGGGGTGGAAAAGGACAATTTTGGGGTGGAAAAGGGCAGTTTTGGGTTGAAAAAGGGCAGTTTTGGGGTAAAAAGGGCACGTTTGGGGTGGAAAAGGACAATTTTGGGGTGGAAAAGGGCAGTTTTGGGTTGAAAAAGGGCAGTTTTGGGGTTGGGGTGAAAAAGGGCAGTTTTGGGGTAAAAAAGGCCAGTTTTGGGGTGAAAAAGTGTGGTTTTGGGGTGAAAAAGGACAATTTTGGGGTGGAAAAGGGCAGTTTTGGGTTGAAAAAGGTCAGTTTTAGGGTGGAAAAGGGCGGTTTTGGCGGGGAAAAGGGTGGGTTTGGGGGGAAAAGGGCAGTTTTGGGTTGAAAAAGTGTGGGTTTGGGGTGAAAAAGGACAATTTTGGGGGGAAAAGGCCAGTTTTGGGTTGAAAAAGGCCAGTTTTAGGGTGAAAAAGTGTGGTTTTGGCGTGAAAAAGGACATTTTGGGGTGGAAAAGGGCAGTTTTGGGTTGAAAAAGGGCAGGTTTGGGGTAAAAAAGGGCGGGTTTGGGGGGGAAAATGACAATTTTGGGGTGGAAAAGGGCAGTTTTGGGTCACCTTGGTGCCCTCGCTGGGGGGGGTGATGTCACTGATCAGGTGAGCCAGCAGGACCTCGCTGGGGGTCCCGGGGCTCTGCAGGACCCCCGAGGCCGCGCCCGCCACCTGCACCCAGAGCTCCAGCACCTGGT
>NW_024500637.1:0-984 GCF_017590055.1 Onychostruthus taczanowskii
CCTGGAGCAGCTCGAGGCTCTGGGGGGTCTCGAGGTGCTCGGGGGGGCCCTGCAGAGCCCCCAGCCCCCCCTGCGGGCCCGCGCCGCCTTCCTGCTGCACTGCCTGCTCAGGGAGCACCCCCGCCTCAAAGGTCAGCCCCAAAACCCCCGAAATTCACCCCAAAACCCACCCGGAACCCCCCCGCACCACCCGGGAACTGGGACCCCAAAAAAACCTGAAATAACCCCAAAATCTGCCCCAAAATCCGCCCCAAAACCCACCCTGAGGCCCCCCCCACCACCCGGCCCTGCACCCTGAGGCCCCGCACACCACCCGGGAACTGGGACCCCAAAATCCCCTGAAATAACCCCAAAATTGACCCCAAAACCCACCCGGAACCCCCCCGCACCACCCGGGCACTGGGACCCCAAAATCCCTTGAAATAACCCCAAAATTGACCCCAAAAACCTCAAAATTCCCACCAAAATCCCCCCAGAATTCACCCCAAAATCCTCAGAAAATGACCCAAAATCCCCAAAATTGACCCAAAATCCCTAAAATTCACCCCAAAATCCACCCAGAACCCTCTCGCACCACCCAGGCACTTGGACCCTAAAAAAACCCCGAAATAAACCCAAAATTCCCACAAAAATCCCCCCAAAATTCCCTTTTCTCACCCTTTGGGAGCCCAAATCCCCCAAAATTCCCCCAAAATCCCCAGGATTGACCTCAAAGATTTGGAATTTGCCCCAAAAGTTCCCAGAATTGATTCCAAATTCCCAGAAATTACCCAAAATCCCCAGATTTAACCCAAACCTCTTGAATGACCCAAAATCCCCGGATTTCACCCCAGAATGACCTAAAATCCACGGAATTCACCCCAAAATCCCCAGAATGACCCAAAATCACCGGATTTCACCCCAAATTCTCAGAATTAACCCCAAAATCCCCGGGTTTCACCCCAAATTCCCAGAATGACCCAAAATCCGGGTTTTTCACCCCAA
>NW_024500638.1:0-984 GCF_017590055.1 Onychostruthus taczanowskii
AAATAATCCTGACCCCGAAAACACCGGAACCCCCCAAAAAAATAATAATAATAATAATCCTGACCCGAAACCACCGGGATTCACCCCAAAAAAATACCGATCCAAAAACCCAAAAATTCACCCCCAAAAAAAAAATCCTGGCCCAAAAAACACCGGGATTCACCCCAAAAAAAAAATAATCCTGGCCCCGAAAACACCGGGACTCACCCCAAAAAAATCCCGACCCAAAAACCCCAAAATTCACCCAAAAAAAAAAATCCTGGCCCAAAAAACACCAAAATTAACCCAAAATCACCAAAACAACCCAAAAAGAACCGAAATCAACCCAAAATCAACCCAAAATCACCAAAAGAACCCAAAAAGAACCGAAATCAACCCCCAAACCAACAAAAATCCCCCAAATCTACAAAAATAACCCAAAAGCACCAAAATAACCCAAAAAACACCAAAAATAGTGCAAAAAACACCAAAAATAACCCAAAACCCACCAAAATCAACCAAAATCCACCAAAAATAACCAAAAAATAACCCAAAAAAAAAACCTGGCCCCGAAAACACCGGGAATCGCCCCAAAAAAATACCGATCCAAAAACACCAGAATTCACCCCCAAAAAAAATAATCCTGACCCAAAAAACACCGGGATTCACCCCAAAAAAACCCTGATCCAAAAATACCGGGTTTCCCCCCCAAAAAAATCCCGACCAAAAACCCAAAAATTCACCCAAAAAACCCCCAAAACCTGATACAAAAAAACCCCAAAATTCACCCAAAAAAAAAAAAAAACCCCCAAAAAACACCAAAATTCACCCAAAAAAAAAAAAAAACCCGGCCCAAAAAACCCCAAAATTCACCCCCCCCCAAAAAAATTCCCAATAAAAAACCAGCAAAATTCACCCAAAAAAAAATCCTGACCCAAAAAAAGTCCTGGGACCCCCCCAAAAAAATAATAATCCTGACCCCAAAACCACCGAAATTCACCCAAA
>NW_024500639.1:0-19401 GCF_017590055.1 Onychostruthus taczanowskii
AAGCTCGTGGAAGAGGCTGTTTTGAGCGACTCCACGTCACAGGAATCCAACAAGGAGGAAAATCCCCAGAGATCCCGCACGAGGAGGGGCTGCAAACGCAGATCTCGGGGATCCGAGGAGGAAAGACCCACCCTGGGCCGGGGTGGTGGCCAGAGCTCGGAGCTGGGGGTCCATGAGCAGCTCCAGGATGGAGAGAAGTCCCACAAGTGCTCGGAATGTGGGAAGAGCTTCAGGTGGAAATCCAACCTGATCCGCCACATGAGAATCCACACTGGGGAACAGCCCTATGAGTGTGATAAATGCAGGAAGAGGTTTCAGACCAGCTCTCATCTCCTCCAGCACCAGTGCACTCACACAGAGGAGAGGCCCCTTGAGTGTCCCAGTTGTGGGAAGAGCCTCAGTTTGTGCTCCAATCTGACTGCCCACCAGAGGATCCACACTGGGGAGAGGCCCTACAAGTGTCACAAGTGTGGGAAGAGCTTCCCCAGGAACTCTCCCTTGACCCAACACCAACAGAGCCACC
This sequence comes from Onychostruthus taczanowskii, assembly GCF_017590055.1. Classification (NCBI taxonomy): domain Eukaryota; kingdom Metazoa; phylum Chordata; class Aves; order Passeriformes; family Passeridae; genus Onychostruthus; species Onychostruthus taczanowskii. The sequence goes on from NW_024500639.1 coordinate 524, forward strand.
ACTAAGAGAAGCCCTGAAAGTGCCTCAAGTGTGGGAAGAGATCCGTGCACTGCTCCAGCTCCATCCCCACGGGAGGATCTACCCTGGATGATCCCCAGTGACCCCAGTGGCAGAGCCCCGGTGATCCGTGGTGCCGGTGATCCCTGTTGGGAAGACACCTGCCTGGGGGGCTCCACATCCTCCTGGCTCCCCATGGCCTAGGATTTCTTTGCATTTCCTTTGTCCTTTCAAGACACCCAAAATCAGAGTAAAAATAAAGACATTGAACTAAGACATGGATAGGAACATGGGGGATCTTCCAGGGGATGTGGGGGACACTGTGTCCGAGGGAGTTGAGGGTTCCTAGGAAGGACTTGGGGGTTGCTCAGGGCTTTGGGCACCTCAGACTGAGTGGCCCTGGATGTGCTAGGAGAGCCTGGTGGGGCAGCTGGGAGACCAGGGGAAGCTGATCAAGAACCTCCTGCCCTGGAACCGTGCCCATGTTCCCCCATCCCACTTCCCACTCTCCTCTGTCCAGGACCCCCTGTCCCTGCTATCACCCCCCTTGCTCCCTGCCCATTCTCGTGTCACTCCACTCCTGGGCCCATCCTGCTCTCACCCAAATCTGGATTCCATTCCCAGTCTCATTCCCAGTCCCTCTCCTGTATTCCTTGTCTGGTTGCTCTTCCCATATTCCCTGTCCTCATCCCGTTCTCGTATTCCCGGTCCCACTGCTGGTCCCGTATTTTTATTTCCGTATTCCCGGTCCCGTTCCCGTATCTCGATTCCGGATCCTAATCCCGCTCCCTCTGCCGTATGCCCAGTCCCATTTCCGGTCCTACTCCCGGTCCATCTTCCTATTCCTGGTCCCCATTCCCAGTCCCAGTCCCCATTCCAGTATTCCCTGTCCCCATTGCTATCCCCATTCCTGGTCCCAGTCCCCATTCCCTGTCCCTATTCCCTGTCCCAGTCCCCATTCCCTGTCCCCATTCCCGCTCCCTGTCCCCTCTCACCGGACGCCGCCGCCATCGCTCCGGCCCCACCGGCCCTGACGTCACCGAGCAAACCCCGCCCTGCTCCCGCCCACCAATCCCAGCTCGCGATCTCTCTCGTATTTACATAACCACGCCCATCGGGTTGGCCCCGCCCTCCTTCGGCTGCACTGCCTTGACCAGACACCAACAGAGATACCACTAAGGGAAGCCCTGCGAGTGCCATGAGTGCAGGAAGAGTTTCATGTGCTGCTCCAGCTCCATTCCCCATGGGATCTGCACTGCGTGATCCCCAGTGACCCCAGTGGCAGAGCCCCGGTGATCCCTGGTGCTGGTGATCCCTGTTGGGAAGTCACCTGCCTGGGGGGCTCCACGTCCTCCTGCCTCCCCGTGGGCACCTGCACACATCCACAGACCAACATCAGAAATCCACTGTGGAGAGGTGATTTGTCAACTTCTGATCCCAGAAAAATCTCTTTTTGCATCTTTTGATATCATCAAGGAACACTGGATGGCCTTCTCCAGTATGAATCCATCATTTTCATTCTCTCTGTCCCACCGGCATCTTCCACAGCCAAATGGGAATAGACTGGGATAAAACCGCTGATTTTGGAGACAGTGGGGTAGAAACCTCTCCAAAAAAGGTTTTTCCCACCCATTGAAGCACGTGGTTGCTCTGCCGGCAGGGACACATAAATCATTTTGTTTTTGCCTTGAAATGAAAAGGTTTCTCTTCATGCTTTTGAAATCCCTGAAAATGGAATAAAAATAAAGACATTTTACTAAGGCATAGATGGGGACATGTGAGAACATGGGAAACATGGATGGGGACATGAACTAGGACAGCATCAGTGGCACCACCTGTGCCACCACAGTGCCACCAGCACCTTCATCTTGGCCATGGCCAAGCGCTGCCTGATGCAGTTCCTGCCACCACATCCCCACTGTCACTCTGCAGTGTCCCAGCCCAATGTCACCACCCATCAGGGCAGGACGGGGATCTGTTCAGCTGGTGACAAGTGTCCCCAAAGCGAGTGACAGCCACCAGGGTGTCCCAGGGTCCTGTGCTCAGGGGACCCCAACCACCCCTGGGACAGGGCAAGGGTCAGTGTCTCTCAGGGGCCCATGTGGCCCCGTGCTGGGTGTCACCAGAAGTGTCCTGATGGCAGTGTTCCCACAGCTGTGGCAACATTGTCCCCTGATGTGTGTCCTGGTGTCTCTCAGGGGCCCATGTGGCCCCGTGCTGGGTGTCACCAGAAGTGTCCTGATGGCAGTGTTCCCACAGCTGTGGCAACATTGTCCCCTGATGTGTGTCCTGGTGGCATCGCATGCCCTCTGCTCTGTTTGTCCTCATTCCCCACCGTGGCTCCCTGTCACCCCTCTGTGTGTCCCTGTCCTGCCCCATGTGTCCCTGTCACCCCTCTGTGTGTCCCTGTCCTGCCCCATGTGTCCCTGTCACCCCTCTGTGTGTCCCTGTCCTCCCTGTGACTCGCTGTCCCCATCTCCCCTGTGTGTCCCTGCACCCTTCGTCTGTCCCTGTCCCTGTCCCCCACCCCCAGGGGGGCCAAAGTCCCCGAGGTCCTGGCCCGTGTCCCACAGGGTGTCCCCACATCCCTCAAGGTGTCTCCGTGTCCCTCAGGATGTTCCTGTGGCTGCTTCTGGCACTGATTGTCTGTGCTTGCCCTGTGGCAGGTAAGGACATGCCACAACACCCTGTGACACCAGATGACATCTTGCAACACCCTTTGTGTCACCCTCCGATTTTGGATCCTTTCCCCCCCACTTTGCGACCTTTCCCCGTTTTGGATCCTTTCCCCCTCTTCTTCATCCCTTCTCCCTATTTTGGGTCTGTCCCCCCCTATTTTGGATCCTTTCCCTCTTTTCCATCCTTCTCCCCAATTCTGGGCAGCCTCCCCTTTGACTCTGGAAAATTTTTTGATATATCCTGCCCACCAATCCCCTCCCCACCCCTTTACCCCTTCACCCCCCATTCCCACAGGCGTGTCCCCAGCTGTGTCCCCAGCCGCCCCCCCCTGCCACACGGACTCGGTGCTCACCACCCTGGATGCCCTCAAGTCCCCGGCCCAGGACTGTGGATCTCCTCTTCCAGGAGATCCAGAGCTGGCCCGGCCTCCAGGGGACACCAGTGGCCCTGGGGCTCAGGGTGGGTGGCCTGGTGGGGTTGCTGGGAGGGGGTTTGGGGTCATCTTGGGACTCACCGTGGGTCTTGTCCACTCTGCAGTGAGGAGTGGCCCTGGCCAGGGACCCTGGGATGGATGGGGCAGGAGAGGTTGGACCCTGCTCCAGATGGACACCAGAGCCATGGATCCGTGTCTGGATGGACACTGGTCTGGATGGACACCAGAGCCATGGATCCCAGTCTTTCATGTGCTGCTCCAGCTCCATCCCCCATGGGAGGATCCTCACTGGACCCCCAGTGATCCGTGGTGCCTGTGATCTCTTTTGGGAAGTCACCTGCCTGGGGGGCTCCACATCCTTGTGTCTCCCCATCAGCACCTGCACACATCCACATCCCAACACCAGAAATCCACTGTGGAGAGCAGATTTGTTGACTTCTGAGCCCAGAAAAATCTCACTTTTTGTATCTTCTGGTGTCATCAAGCGACATTGAATGGCCTTGGAGATCTTCTCCATCATAAATCCATCCTTTTAATTCTCTCTGGGCCACAGGCATCTTCCACAGCCCAATGGGGATGGATTGGGGCAAAACCCCTGATTTTGGAGACAGTTGGGTGGAAGCCCCTCCAATAAAGGTTCTTCCCACCCACCCAAGAACGTGGATGCTCTGCCATCAGGGACACGTAAATCCTTTTGTTTAGGCCTTGAAATGAGAAGGTTTCTGTTCATCCTTTTGAAAGCCCTGAAACTGGGGTAAAAATAAAGGTGCTGAACTAAGGCATGGATGGGGACATGTGAGAACATGGGAAACATGGATGGGGACATGAACTAGGACAGCATCAGTGGCACCACCTGTGCCACCACAGTGCCACCAGCACCTTCATCTTGGCCATGGCCAAGCGCTGCCTGATGCAGTTCATGCCACCACGTCCCCACTGTCACTCTGCAGTGTCCCAGCCCAATGTCACCACCCATCAGGGCAGGACGGGGACCTGTTCAGCTGGTGACAAGTGTCCCCAAAGCGAGTGACAGCCACCAGGGTGTCCCAGGGTCCTGTGCTCAGGGGACCCCAACCACCCCTGGGACAGGGCAAGGGTCAGTGTCTCTCAGGGGCCCATGTGGCCCCGTGCTGGGTGTCACCAGAAGTGTCCTGATGGCAGTGTTCCCACAGCTGTGGCAACATTGTCCCCTGATGTGTGTCCTGGTGGCATCGCATGCCCTCTGCTCTGTTTGTCCTCATTCCCCACTGTGGCTCCCTGTCACCCCTCTGTGTGTCCCTGTCCTGCCCCATGTGTCCCTGTCACCCCTCTGTGTGTCCCTGTCCTGCCCCGTGTGTCCCTGTCCTGCCCCGTGTGTCCCTGTCACCCCTCTGGGTGTCCCTGTCCTGCCCCGTATGCCTCTGTCACCCCTCTGTGTGTCCCTGTCCTCCCTGTGACTCGCTGTCCCCAACTCCCCTGTGTGTCCCTGCACCCTTCGTCTGTCCCTGTCCCTGTCCCCCACCCCCAGGGGGGCCAAAGTCCCCGAGGTCCTGGCCCGTGTCCCACAGGGTGTCCCCACATCCCTCAAGGTGTCTCCGTGTCCCTCAGGATGTTCCTGTGGCTGCTTCTGGCACTGATTGTCTGTGCTTGCCCTGTGGCAGGTAAGGACATGCCACAACACCCTGTGACACCAGATGACATCTTGCAACACCCTTTGTGTCACCCTCCGATTTTGGATCCTTTCCCCCCCACTTTGCGACCTTTCCCCGTTTTGGATCCTTTCCCCCTCTTCTTCATCCCTTCTCCCTATTTTGGGTCTGTCCCCCCCTATTTTGGATCCTTTCCCTCTTTTCCATCCTTCTCCCCAATTCTGGGCAGCCTCCCCTTTGACTCTGGAAAATTTTTTGATATATCCTGCCCACCAATCCCCTCCCCACCCCTTTACCCCTTCACCCCCCATTCCCACAGGCGTGTCCCCAGCTGTGTCCCCAGCCGCCCCCCCCTGCCACACGGACTCGGTGCTCACCACCCTGGATGCCCTCAAGTCCCCGGCCCAGGACTGTGGATCTCCTCTTCCAGGAGATCCAGAGCTGGCCCGGCCTCCAGGGGACACCAGTGGCCCTGGGGCTCAGGGTGGGTGGCCTGGTGGGGTTGCTGGGAGGGGGTTTGGGGTCATCTTGGGACTCACTGTGGGTCTTGTCCACTCTGCAGTGAGGAGTGGCCCTGGCCAGGGACCCTGGGATGGACGGGGCAGGAGAGGTTGGACCCTGCTCCAGATGGACACCAGAGCCATGGATCCGTGTCTGGATGGACACGGGCCCTTATGGACGCCAGAGCTATGGATCACCCATCGGATGGACACCAGAGCCATGGATCCCAGTCGTGTTGGATCCCAGAGCTATGGATCACCCATCGGATGGACACCAGAGCCATGGATCCGTGTCTGGATGGACACGGGTCCTTATGGACGCCAGAGCTATGGATCCCACTCTGGATGGATGTTGGTCTGGATGGACACCAGACCATGGATCCCAGCAGGTCACTGGTCTGGATGGACACCAGAGTCGTGGATCCGTGTCTGGATGGACACTGGTCGTTATGGACACCAGACCAGACCATGGATCCCAGCAGGACACTGGTCTGGATGGACACCAGACCATGGATCCCAGTCTGGATGGACACTGGTCTGGATGGACACCAGACCAGAGCCATGGATCCCAGCAGGACACTGGTCTGGACAGCCCCTGGCCCTGTTGCCCCCCAGCCTGGCCAGCCCCAGCCCAGATGCCCACCAACCTGCCCACAGCCTGGCCCATCCCCTGTCCCACCAGCCCATCCCAGTAGTCCCAACCCCAAAACCCCCAAAATAAACCCAATTCCAAAACACCGGCTCTGGTTGGTCCCTGCAGGGCAAGGGGGAAACTGAGGCACGGGCTGGGAGGGTGACTTTGTGGTGATAGGAGGGGATTTTTGGGTCCCACCCTGGAGACCCCAAAATGAGCACCCACCCCTCAAATTGTCACCACAGCATCCCGGGACCCCCAGCTGTCACATGGGGGGACTCCAGGAGCCACTGTGACCCCGCAGTCCCTTCGAGGGGTGACCCGCGGTGTCCCCCCGGTGTCACCGTCACGTCCCCAGCGGGAGCAGCAGCATCACCCCCCGGGGCAGAGACAAAGGAGGAGGAGGAGGTGAGGATGGGGGAGTGCAGAGTCACCGCATCCTAGGGGGGGTGGAAGTGGTGGCGGAGACCCCAAAAGTGTGGTCAAGCCCCCTTCTGTAGGATATGGGCCACCCCTCTTTCTTTGGGGCGCTGGTGGCAAACTGGCAGGTGGCGGTGACAAAAAGCACAGGTGCCTTGGGGATGGCACAGAGAGGGGGTCCTGTCCCCCACCCCTGCTGAAGGGGTGACTAAGGGGGAATCAGGGGGGGTCTCCAGGGTCTGGGGGAGAGAGGGGAAGCGTGGCAGGGGCGCAAAAGAAACAACTCCGGTCCTGCCTGTGCCCCTGGGGGTGGCACAGGGCACCTGTCCCCCTGTCAGCCTGTCACTGTGTCACCCTGTTGCTGGCATGGGTAAGGACTGAGGGGCTGGCACGGGTCCCCACTGGGTGGGACAGGAGAACCCATAAAATTGGGACCCTTGGAGTGGTCACCCAAAAAATTGGGACACCTGGATGGTTAGATTTGGGAGCCCAAAGACTGGGGACCCCTAAAGTGGGGATGCCATGTTGGCTGTGCCCACCCCACCGTGCCCAAATCCAGCCCCTGGAGTCCCCAGATTGACTACCCTCATCCCCACCCCCCACCCCACAACCCCAAATCCAGCCCCAAAATTACTCCTTCCATCCCACCACCCCCAAATCGAGCCCCAGGACCCCCCAAAATTACTCTCCCCATCTCACCACCCTCAAATCCACCCCCTGAACCCCAAACTCTACTCCTGCCCCCCCGCTACAACTGATGGAGGTGGAAGCTCCCCTGGGCATCCCCAATCCCCCCGCCCTACACGTGGCACACTGAGACTGCTGCTACCCCCGGCGGGGACCCCGAAAGGGGTGGGGGTCCTGGGGAGGCAGCACTGGGCTCCTACAGCCACCCCAACACCGACGGCCACAGCGGAGACGGCGGGTGTCCCCAGGGCCAGCGCACGCTGGTCGCTGTTCCAGAGGGCATTTTCCACCCCTTCCAAGGCACCCGAGGGGACAAGGCCACCCCTGCAGCGGCACCTGCACGAGGCCACCCCTGCAGCGGCACCTGCACGAGGCCACACCTGCAGCGGCACCTGCACGAGGCCACATTTCTCTTCACAGGGAAAAAAAGCAAGGCACGATTCTTCCCAAGAGTATTTCTGGGATTCACGTTCTCCGAGCATCAGAGAAAGAAAACACAACTCTTATCGCTTGCTGCGCCTGTGCTGTGCCAAAGGAGTGAGGATGTTTTGTTTCCTTGGCCTGTTGGGGACAAGTGTGTGTGTGTGTGTTGGACTGTGACGAGACAGGAGAGAATCAGAGATGGGTGCAGTTCTGTGCAGTTGCGAGCACACGGCAGATTCAGGTAGAGGCAATGAGTATAATATAGTATAATGAAGTAATTAATTAGCTTTCTGATGAGCTGGAGTCAGATGCATCATTTTCTCTCCTCACCAAGGTCGGAGTCGCCCTTGTTTCGACGCCTGCGCTCCGAGGACAGGAGGAGGGGACATGGCAACAGCGGCACCAGGGCAGAGCTGGGAGGCAGGATTGGGCAGGTGAGTGGGGTAAGGGGAGGGGAGACTGGGGGAATTTTGGGGTGATGGGTGGGGGATGATGAGGATGGTTTGGGGGGTGCTGGGTTATGGGGCGATGATGGCAGGTGATGAATTTTGGGTTCATAGATGGGGGGTGACGAGGATGGTTTGGGGGTGATGGGTTATGGGGAGATGATGGCAGGGGATGAATTTTGGGGTCATAGATGGGGGGTGATGAAGATGGTTTGGGGGTCATAGTTTGGGGGTGATGCCTTCTGGGTGATGATGGTGGGTGGGGGATGATGATGAAGATGGGTGGGAGGTGATGGATTTTGGGGTGACGGTGATGGGTGGGGGGTGATGAGGATAGTTTGGGTGTCATGGTTTGGGGGGTTATGATTTTTGGGGGGTGGGGTTGGTAGTGCTGGCCTGACACAACCCCTGGGGGTGCCAGGTGTCCCCTGTCCCAAGGGGCTGTTTCTGGTTGTCCCTGTGCTGGGGCTGGCACTGAAGGTGGCACTGGGCCAGGCCTTGTGGCACTGGCACCAGGACCCGGCCAAACCGGCTCAGCAGTGGCAGGGCCACCCGTGGTGGGGACACGGAGCCACCCCAGCCTGGCCCCCCGCATGGCCTGTCACTGTCACACTGCCACGCCCACTGACATTGCCACCCCATGGAGACCTGTCCCCTGGCACTGTCACGAGCATGATGGCACCTCCATGGCCGTGTATGCCCTGGTGTCACCACACTCATGGTGCCACCTCCATGACCTTGTGCCCCTTAGTGTCACCACCCTCACATTGGCACCTCCACGGCCACCTGTCCCTTGGTGTCACCACACCCACAGTGGCATTCCGTCGGCAGGTGTGCCGTAGTGTCACCACAACCATGGTGGCATCTCCATGGCTGCCTGTCCTCTGGCGTCACGACACCCACAGTGGCATCTCCGTAGCCACCTGTGCCCTGGTGTCTCCACATCCTCTGTGGCACCTCCAGGGCCACCCATCCTCCATCCTGGCACCCCTGGTGGCATGACCCGGCCACCTGTCCCCTGTCTCTGCCATGCCCCCCATGGGTGACAGGGGCACGGGGGGCACCCACACCACTGCCCCTGCAGAGCTGCTCTGTAAATGGCCCGCCTTGGGGCATGGAATTATTAGTGATGTTTAAATGCAATTTCTTTCTCTCATCCAAAAAAGTTAAGGAATGTAGTTGGTGCTGTACTTAGGAGGGGTGGAATGTCTGTGTTCACCAGGCTAGAACAGCTTTATTCTGGAGCGAAAGCTGAGTGCCGGCTGCTGAAATAATTTCAGAGCAGCATAGAATGTGCTGAGCTGGGAAAGACTCATCAGGATCATTGAATCCAGCTTGTGCCCTGCACAAGACACCACAACAATCCCACCGTGGCCCTGAGAGCGTTGTCCAAGTGCTTCTTATCCCAAGACAGACTTGGTGCTGGGACCACTTCCCTGGGGACCCTGCTCCAGTGCTCAGTCGCCCTCTAGGTGAAAAACTTCCTCCTAATATCCAACCTAAACCTCCCCTGACTCAGCTCCAGCTGTTCCCTGCAGTCCAGTCCCTGCTCATGAGAGTGAAGAGATTGGAGCTGGCCCCTGCATTGTCCCTTGGGAAGATGCTGAAGAGCTCAGTGAGGAGTCACCCAGACCCTTCCCCATCCTTGTGACCTCCTCTGGACACCCTGCAATGGCTTTATGTCTTTCCTACGTTGTGGCGTTGCTCAAGGTGAGGCCACCGCAGTGTTCAGGGGTGGTGATGGACACAACCTTCCCCGAGAGCATCTTGTGGAAGGGGTAGGAGTCATGAGAGCACCAGCACACACACACACACACACAGATCAGCTCAGCAATGAAGGCACGGCAGGGTCCAGGCACAGAGTTCCAACAAGGGTTTATTAGAATCCAACGCTGAAGGAGTCCAGAGCCCAAAGACTTAAGACAAAAGAGGGTCCAGGGTATAAATACAGGGAAAGAGGGGGCAGAGAAGATCATCAGGGACCTGTAGCTATGATATTTTATTAAAAATCCTTTCTTAGGATTTTTCCCCTCCTGAGGAGCTGGGAGCCTTGGGAAAGAAATGTAAATAATAACTATTTGCTGCTGTAGAATGCAACAGGGGCATCTTCCATTGGTCCATGTGGATTGTTTTTAATTGATGACCAATCACAGCCAACTGTGCCGAGGCTGTGAGCAGTCACAAGATTTTTGTTATGCATTCTATTCTATTCTTGTTCTTCGTAGCCTTCTGATTATCTTTTCTCTCTGTTCTTTTAGTATAGTTTTTATGTAATATTTTAATACAATATATAAAATAATAAATCAATATTCTGAAATAGAATCAAACCTTGTGTCTCCACACATGGGGTGATCGCCTCAACAGGGATCCAACGGTCTGAGGGCTCAGGGGTGGTACAGGGGAAGGGACTGATAGGAAATGCCAGGGTGAATGAGCAGGGTTACACAAACCAATGGGAAGGGAGAACTCACTAGAACATGAAGATATAAGGGTAAAAGGGGCAGGGAAGGCCAACGGGGAGGACAGAACTGGGACAAACTAACATAGTGCTGCAGAGCCCCATGGGGGAAGCTTCCTTCCTCACCCTGAGTTATGAGGAATGCCCGGAGCCTGAGGTGCATCTGTCCAGGGGATCAGTGCTGCCCTCTCCCCAGCAGGCTCTAGGGTCTCCACACCCCAGTGCAGAGTGGACAATCCCCTCCCTGGCCTGGCTGCTGATGCTGGGCCATGCCCCCAGGACACGGTGGCAGTTTGGACTGCCAGGGAACTGCTGACTGATGTTCAACTTGCCCTTGGCCAGGACCCCCAGCTCCCTCCCCGCAGCTGCTCCGCAGCCTCTCCTTCCCCAGTCCATACACCAAGGCAGGGGTTGCCCATCCCCGGGGCAGAACCTGACCCTTGCCTTGTTAAACTCCATAACTTTGGTGATTGCCCATCTCTGTTTGGGAGGTCTCTCTGCCCTCCTGACAGCTCCTCCCAGTTTAGCGTCATCAGCAAATTTACTGATTATCCCTTCAAGGTCGCAGCCCCCCCACCTGAAGGGACATCAGAATGCCCCTCAACCTCAACGTCTGTCTGTCCTGGGTGATCCTCGCCATGACCACCACTGTGCGGTGTGGAAGGAGCTAACAGTGGGCCTGTTAGCTGAAGGAGCAAGAAGCAAAGAAGTAGCTGATAAGGAGCTGTCTTCAAGGCTGTAACCAAGGAGACCAAGAGAAGTGAGGAACAGAAGAAAGATAAGAAGAGAACTTTGCAGCTGGATGGAGTATTTTTAGAAAGTTAGTTAAGTCACTGTAACTTTTCACCAATGGTGTTATGTTGATTTATTGTGGCCAATAGTTAAGGTAGAAGAAGTATAAACTATCACAGAGTGTATAAAAAGTCGGACATATTTCGTATTAAAGAGTTGCCAAATGAGACTGCTTCTGGTCTCTTCGTTGTGTCGTGACCGCCCCAAGAACGACAGTGCGGGTCATCCAACAACCCAAACAAAACGTTTGGGTGGCTCTTGCAAGGTCCCTTCAACAAGAGAGTTTCTACATGGCCATGGGCAGTGTGGAGGATCCTCCCTCTGTCCACATGCCTGCTGGGAATACCGCTCAAAGCAGACAAGGGCCCACTTGCAGGTAGGGGACCCCACTCGGGGGACACCTGGGACAGGTGGATGAGGGCACTACCACGTGCACCAGAGGAACCCCGAGAATTTGACCTGTTGGGGTCCCTCCTAGTTCCACAATGTGTCCATTTTGATTATATAAGATTGACAGGAAGCTCTTACAGCTACCTAAAAAGAGTGACTCCTTTCAACAAAATTTATGACAGAAATTGGTGCAACTACACCGCCAAAACACCATCTTGGTCCTCATTCCAACCCAAGGTGCTTCCCCGAGGAGAGTTCCTGATCTGTGGAGATCGAATCTGGCATGGCTTTCCATCCTGCCTCCTAGGAGGGCCATGCTCCCTTGGCCGGCTTCCTTCCTGTAAGAGCCTGAATGAGAGATGTGGGACTCCAGCAGCTCTTCCAAATGCAGTTTATTGTATCCAAGACGTTACAGCTCCAGGGTCGTGGGTGACCGAGCCTGTGCCTACAGCTCTCAGCTCCAGCTGGAGTTGAGCCTGAAGACCCTTTAATTTTGGTTACAATGCATGATATATATATTACATAATATTACATAATATAATATTACATATTGCAATTATAATATATATTATATATAAAATAATATATTATAATATGTAATATGTAAATATGTATGTAAGATGTATCTATAATATGTAATATAATATAATATAATATAATATAATATAATATAATATAATACTTTATTAAGATTATCTCCATCTGGAGATGCTCCAGAGGGAGCAGCCAAGCATTCCTGCCTGGATATAATCTTGAGTTTCTCTGTCAGAGCCTGGATGAGAGATGTGGGACTCCAGCAGCTCTTCCAAATGCAGTTTATTGTATCCAAGACATTACAGCAGTCCAGGGTCGTGGGCGACCGAGCCTGTGCCTACAGCTCTCAGCTCCAGCTGGAGTCAAGCCTGAAGACCCTTTAATTTTGGTTACAATGCATGATATACTTTTCTTTGCTGAGCATCTTAATACAGCAGAACCAATCTATACCTTAACTTTTACCTAAAGCCTATCATAACTACTCTAATTACCATATTCATGTTAATATTCTCCAATCACTAAAAGTTGGTATGTTACAGATGAAGCTAGAAGTTGTTTTTCAGTTTTCTTGCAGTGGAAAATTCTGAGACCTTTTGAGACAGCAACATCTGCTGTCTTGTTTTCCTGTGCTATCTTTCTGCTTGGTAAAAACATCTTCTTGTTTGAGGTGGGTTTATCCTTTGCTCTAAGCCATAAAACCCCTTCTAATTAACATATCCTTTGCCTCCTTGGTTATCGAGCAAGACTGGCTCAGCAATTCTTTTCTTCTATATCAAAATTTGCTTTCATCTCTATTCCTTCCTCAGCTTCTACACTCAAAAATCTTTCTGCTAAGCATCCACACCTGTGAGACTTTCTTGTCAAACTTTCATCCTTCCCAACACTTTCCCTCACCCCAGATTTTACTCTAAGTAAGACTGGAGAAAACATAACCAATTGGCATGTCAAAAGATAGAATATACAGAATTTGATAGAAATTGTGATTCAAAAATTGATGACTGGGACAAATCCAGGAGTGTTGTGGCTTCAGTATCATTACCTTGGCTAGCTGCAGCTAAGGCCCTCTGTGAGATTTCTCACCTGGGGTGCTGGCTTAGCAAGCAGGCCAAGGCAACGTCCACTGCTCTGAGAAATCTGCCAAAAGGCAAAGAGATCACCAGGCACGCAACCCTCCAAAACCGGCAGCCACTGACTTCCTCCTGCTAGCCCATGGCCATGGCTGCGAGGACTTTGAGGAACTTTGTTGTTTTCATTTAACATCCCACAGCCTCTCCATCCAGTCTACTTTGTTGTTTTCATTTAACATCCCACAGCCTCTCCATCCAGTCTAACATCAGGAAGGTCAAGACTTTGTGAAGGAGATCAAAATGGAGAAAAAGACTGCAGACTGGATGGACAATCTGTTCGGATATAGGGGCATTCTGGGGTGGGCATCATCCATAAAGAGAAGTTTGTTATGGGTTTTTGCTATCATTTTTACTTTACTTATGTTTTCATGTGTTATTAAGTTCATCAGGAGAACTGTGGGAGTTATGGCTCTCTAGAGTGTGCTGTTCATAGACACCAATAATGGGAGATATTTTCACTTTGAGAACAATCAGGTCCCACCTTAGGAGTGAGACTATAAAGCTCACACCTTCTTGCTAATAAAGGAATTATTCTTTTGCCTTCTGATCCACCCAAAGACTGCAGTCTTTCTTTCCGACCCCGGGAATGAGGGACCCCAGGAATGGGACGGACGGGACCCCGAGAATGGGACGGACGGGACCCAGGTGATCCGGGGGCGATCCCAGGGGGTCCCGCGGGAATTCCCAGGGATTCCCCGCCCCCGCCGCGTCCCTCGGTCACTTTGGCGCCTCCCAAGCGGCGTCTCTGGGATCTGCCCAGCGATTGGTGACGTCACGAGCGCCGCTGGCTGCCATTGGCTGGTGCGCGGCGGCGGCGCCAATGGCGAGCAGGGGCGGGGCCGAGGCGGAGCCGCGCGGGGGCTCCAGCGCTGGGTCTGGGGGCGCTCCGGGGACAGCGAGGGGACAGAGGGACCCCGGCACCGGGACCCCCTGAGCTCCCCATTCCCGGGCACGGGGACCCTCCTGAGCCTCTGCTCCTGGGCACGGAGACCCCCTGCTCTCCCTCCTCCGCCACCGGGACCCCCTGCACCCCCTTATCCCGAACCGGGACCCCCGACCCGCCCATTCCCGGGCACGGGGACCCTCGGCAGCCGCTGCTTTCTGGCACTGCGAGCCTCCTGCACCCCCTGAACCCCCCTTCTGTGATGGGACCCCTTGAACCTCCCGGGGGCCTCCCACGGGACCCCCTGAGCCCCCCGGAGCTCCTCTGGCCGAACCCCAAAACCTGGGGCTGCTTCGGCCGCTCCCAGCCCGGGGGGCACCCTGAGCCCCCCGGAGCACAGCGGGGGGATGGAGCCGAGCCACACCTCGAGGAGATTTGCACATTTCATTCTTAGCACCGAGCAGGAGCCGGGGGTCCCTCAAAGGCCGGGGGTCTCCAGACACCGGGGGTCTCCAGAGACCGGGGGGGTCCACAGCGGCCGGGGGTCCCAGAGGCCGGGGATCCCCCAAAGGCCGGGGGTCCCCAAAGGCCGGGGGTCTCCAGAGACCGGGGGGGGAGGTCGGGGGTCCCCAGAGGCCGGGGTTCCCCCAAAGGCCGGGGGTCCCAGAGGCCGGGGGTCCCCAGAGGCCGGGGGTCCCAGAGACCGGGGTGTCCCCAATGGCCGGGGGTCCCCAAAGGCCGGGGGTTCCCCCAGAGGCCGGGGGTCCCCCAAAGGCCGGATCCCCCAGAGGCCGGGGGTCCCAGAGCCGCTCCCCGCTCCCCCCCAGCCAAGCTTTGCACGATCCGGACATTTCAACGAGCGAAGGCGTCGGCGCTCGCTGGCTGCAGACGGCAGAACTGCTGATTAATGAATGAATGAATTAATGAATATCGCGGCCCGCTGTCCCGGGCGCAGCTCTCCCCTCCCGGGCGGCGCTCGGGGCCGTGTCCCGGGCAGGGAGCGCTGTCCCGGGCTGCCCGAGCTGCTGCTGCCGGCTCCCGCGGCCGCCATCTCCTTTTCCCCCGGGAACGCCTCGGCCCCGGCGCTCGGCGCTGCCGATCGCCGCCCGCCGGTGCCGGTGCCGGTGCCGGTGCCAACGGCGGTGACAGCGACAGCGCGGACCCGACCCGCGCCCCGCGCGCGCACCCCGGCCTGGCCCGGCGGGGTCCCCAAAACCCCCCGGTCCTGTCACTGCTGGGGGCCTCTGTCCCCCCAGTGCTCCCAGTGCCCCGAAATCATTTTTGGGGGGGTTATTTTGGGGAGGGGGATTCTTTGGGAGGGTGGGGATTATTGTGGGGGAGTTCTTTCGGGATGGGGATTTTTGGGGGGATATTTGGGGGGCATTGGATTATTTTAGGGAGGGGGATATTTTGGGGAGGGGAATTATTTGGGGTGGGGGATAGCTGGGAGTTACTTCGGGGGTTGGGGATTATTTGGGGAGGGGGGTTATTTTGAGGGGATTATTTTGGGGGCACAGGGATGATTTTGGGGGGTCCCTCACCTGTCCGGCCGTGCACGAGCCAGAGCCCCCCCGCCAGCGCCGCCCCCACCACGAAGGCACCGAAGGAAACGGCGGCCACGGCCCCGGGGGGCACGGGGGGAGCTGCGGGGGCAGCGCCAGCCCCCCAAAATCGTGACCCCCCAAATCGGGGAGCCGGGATCCCCCAAACTCGCCCCTAAACCCTCCTGGGGCCAGAGACCCCCGAATTCCCCCCTAACGCCCCCCAAAGGGACTCCGGGGTTCGGGACCCCGCCCCCAAAAGAGAAACCAGAGCCCCGAGCGGAGTTTGTGGCCCGGGGGTCCCGAGGGGGGGGTCCCGGAGGTGTCCCCGCCCGGGGGTCCTGTACCGGGCGCGGGGGTGGCGGGTGTCCCCAGTGTCACCACGATCGGGCGGGTCACGGTGCGCAGCGCGCGCCCGGCGCCGGAGCGGGGGCGGGGCCGGGGGGAGGGGCCTGAGCCGGAGGCTCCGCCCCCTCGGCGGGGACAGGGCTCGGGCCGGCACTGGGGGAGGGGCGGGGTTAACGGGGGGGACCGGGGGGCGACACCTCCAGACGCCCCGGTGTCCCCGGTGCCACCCCCCGGTCCCCCTGTCCGGTGCTGCCATGGCCCCGCTCCCGCTGTCCCCTGTTCCCGGTGTGTCCCCAGCGTGTCCCACTCCCGGTTCAGGGCTGCCCCCGGTCCTGCTGTCCCCATTCCCGGTGTCCCCCATTCCCAATATTCCCCATTCCCAGTGTTCTGTTTGCCGTTTCTGTTATCCCAGTCCTGTTATCCCACTGCTATCCCGTTATCCCGTCCCCGTTATCCCATTATCCCATTGCTATCCCTGCTGTTATCCCATTATCCCATTCCCATTATCCCATTCCTGATGTCCTGCTGTTCCACCCCTGCTATCCCCGTTATCCCATCACTATCCCATTATCCCATTCCCGTTATCCCATTCCCCTTATCCCACTGCTGTCTCACTGCTGTCCCATTGCTATCCCATTATCCTGTTATCCCTGTTATCCTACCCTCGCTATCCCGTTATCCCATTGCTGCCCTGTTATCCCATCCCCGTTATTCCGTTATCCCGCTATCCCATCGCTATCCCAGTCCTGTATCCCGTTATCCCATTCCTGTTATCCCACTGCTGTCCTGCTGTTTTCCCTCTGCTATCCTGTTATCCCATTATCCTGTTATCCCTGTTATCCTACCCTCGCTATCCCGTTATCCCATTGCTGCCCTGTTATCCCATCCCCGTTATTCCGTTATCCCGCTATCCCATCGCTATCCCAGTCCTGTATCCCGTTATCCCATTATCCCATTGCTATCCCGTTATTCCATTCCCGTTATCCCATTCCTGTTATCCCACTGCTGTCCTGCTGTTTTCCCTCTGCTATCCTGTTATCCCATTATCCTGTTATCCCTGTTATCCTACCCTCGCTATCCCGTTATCCCATTGCTATCCTGTTATCCCATCCCCGTTATCCTGCTATCCCATCGCTATCCCACTCCCGTTATCCCGCTATCCCATCCCCATTATCCTGTTATTCTGCTATCCCATTATCCCTCTGCTATCCCGTTATCCCATTATCCCACTGCTACTCTGTTATCCCGTTATCCCAGCTCCGTTATCCCATTATTCCATCTCTACCCTGTTATCCCATCCTCATTATCCCGCTATCCCACCGCTATTCCACTCCTGTTATCCCATTATCACATCCCCGTTATCCCGCTATCCCACTCCCGCTATCCCACCCCCATTATCCCATTATCCCATTGCCATCTCGGTGTTATCCCACCCCCGTTATCCCGTTATCCCATCGCTATTCCCGTTATTCCATCCCTGCTATCCCCCTGTCCCAGCGTGGCCCCCTGCCATCCCACTGTTATCCCATCACTGTTCCGTTATCCCAACGCTGTCCCGTTATCCCATTCCCATTATCCTGTTATCCCATCACAACCCCATTCCCATTATCCCACCCTCCATCCCCGTTATCCCATCACTGTCCCATTATCCCATGGCTGTCCCGTTATCCCAACCCCGTTATCCCACCCCTGTTAGCCCATTGTGCCATTGCTATCCCATTACCCCATTCCCATTATCCCATCGCTGTCCTGTTATCCCATCCCGCTATCCCATCGCTGTCATCCCCTTATCCCATTGCTATCTTGCCATTACCCCATTATCCCATTCCCGTTATCCTGTTATCCCATTGTTATCCCATCACTCTCCCGTTACCCCATCCCCGTTATCCCATTACCCCACTTCCATTATTCCATCCCCGTTATCCTGTTATCCCATCGCTACCCTGCTGTTATCCCACCCCCACTATCCCCTTATCCCATCCCCGTTATCCCGTTATCCCATTATCCCACCACTAATGCCGTTATCCTGTCGTCCCCATTATCTTGTTATCTCACTGCTATCCCATTATCCCATCACTGTCCCGTTATCCCATTCCTGTTATCCCACCCCCGCTATCCCAGTTCGTTATCCCATCGCTATCCCGCTGTTATCCCATCCCCGTTATCCCATCGCTGTCCTGTTATCCCCATTGCTGTCCCATTATCCCATCCCATTATCCCAACGCTGTTCTGTTATCCCACCCTGGTATCCCAGTCCCGTTGTTATCCCATCCCCATCATCCCACTCCTGTTATCCCGTTATCCCATCGCCACCTCATTCCCGTTATCCCACCACTGTCCCGTTATCCCATCCCTGTTAAACCGTTATCCCATCGCTACCCCATCCCCATTATCCCATCCCCGTTATCCCACTCCTGCTGTTATCCCACCCTCGTTATCCCATCCCCGTTCTCCCATCCCCGTTATCCCATTATCCCATCACTACTCAATTCCCATTATCCCATTCCCGCTATCCCACTCCTGCTATCCCGTTATCCCACCGCTCTCCCGTTATCCCATCCCCGCTATCCCGTTATCCCATTATCCCACTCTCGTTATCCCGTTATCCCATTATCCCACTCTCGTTATCCCGTTATCCCGTTATCCCATTATCCCGCTCCCGTTATCCCGTTATCCCACTGCTCTCTCGTTATCCCATTATCCCACTCCCGCTATCCCGTTATCCCACTGCTCTCTCGTTACCCCGTTATCCCATTATCCCACTCCCGCTATCCCGTTATCCCGTTATCCCGCTCCCGCTATCCCGTTGTGCCGCGCCCCGCCGCCGCTGCCGGGCCGGTACCGTGGGCAGCCCGGGCGGGGTGCCGGTGCCGGTGCCGGTGCCGCGGCGGCGGCAGAGGCGCAGGCGGCAGTGCAGGAACTGCAGCGGCTCCGGGAACCGCGCCGGGAGCACGAACG
>NW_024500639.1:19620-32262 GCF_017590055.1 Onychostruthus taczanowskii
GGGGGGGGGGGGGCCGGGGGGGGGCCCGGGGACGAGCGCGGGGACACGAAACAGCGGCGGAGGGAGAAACCGAGCCCGGGGGGGGCGCGGGACAGCGACACCTGCGGGGACACGGACAGGGACAAGGGGGGGTCACAGGGACAGCGACACCGGGACACGGACAGGGACAAGGGGGGGTCACAGGGACAGCGACACCGGGACACGGACAGGGACAAGGGGGGGTCACAGGGACAGCGACACCGGGACACGGACAGGGACAAGGGGGGGTCACAGGGACAGCGACACCGGGACACGGACAGGGACAAGGGGGGGTCACAGGGACAGCGACACCGGGACAGGGACACCTGGACAGGGGTGCCACGGGGGGGGTCACGGGGACAGCGACACCTGGACAGGGACGGGGACACCTGCGGGCACACGGGACAGGGGGTGACAGGGGAACACACGGGGATCGGGACCCCCCCGTTCCCCCCTCACCTGCAGGAACACGCGCCCCCCGTGTCCCCGTCCCTCCCGTGTCCCCTCACTTGTCTCCTCTGTCCCCTCCCCTGTCCCTGTCCCTGTCCCTGTCCCTGTCCCCGTGTCCCCTCACCTGCAGGAACACTCGTCCCCCCGCGGGCACCGCTCTCGGTCCCGGTGCCGGTCCGAACTCGGGGGAGGGGGCGACGTCCAGGCGGTGCCACCAGTGACCCCCAGTGGCCTTCCAGTAACTCCCCAGTGCCCTCCCAGTGTCACCAGTGACCTCCAGGGACCCCCCAGTGCCACCAGTGACCCCCAGTGGCCTTCCAGTAACATCCCAGTGACCTCCCAGTGTCAGCAGTGACCTCCAGTGCCACCAGTAACATCCCAGTGACCTCCCAGTGCCCTCCCAGTGCCACCAGTAACGTTCCAATGACCTCCCAGTGGCACCAGTAACATCCCAGTAACATCCCAGTAACATCCCAGTGACATCCCAGTGACCTCCCAGAGACTTCCCGGTGTCCCCAGTGTCCCCTCCCAGTTCCCCAGTGCTCCCAGTGCTCCTCAACCCCTCCCGGCGCTCCCAGTTCCCCCCAGTGCTCCCAGTTCCGCACTCACCCCGGGCTGGTCCCCGCTGCAGCGCGGCCTCGGGGCTCCCGGGGGGGACACTGGGGGTCCCGGGGTCCCCGCTGTCCCCAAGGTGTCCCCGCGGCTCCCGCCCACGCTGGGGGGATGTCCCCGTGTCCCCTCCCCCCCGTCGCCCCGGTGACACCCTTGGGCTGCGGGGACGTCACGGGGGCGGCACCCGAGTGCCCCCGCGTGTCCCTGATGTGCCACCAGTGTCCCTGCCCCGATGTCCCCAGTGCCCTGCCCAACCCCCTCCTCGGTGTCACCTGGATCCTCCAGCTGTCCCTGCTGTTCCCCCGTGTCCCCCACGGGGGCGGCACCCGAGTGCCCCCGCGTGTCCCTGATGTGCCACCAGTGTCCCTGCCCCGATGTCCCCAGTGCCCTGCCCAACCCCCTCCTCGGTGTCACCTGGATCCTCCAGCTGTCCCCAACCCCCTCCACCCCGGGGCCTCTGCCCCCCTCCTGTGCCCGTGTCCCCCCCGTGTCACTGGTGTCCCCTGTGCCATCCCTTCCTGTGTCCCCAGTGTCATTCGTGTCCCTCTGCTGTCCCCAGTACCGAAGTCCCCACCCTGATGTCCCCACCCTCCACCTTCCTGTCCCTGTCCCCATCCCGATGTCCCCAAGGTCCACCTGTGCCATCCCCCATCCGTGTCCCCATGCCCCCGTCCCCATCCCAATGTCACCCTGTCCCCAAAGTCCCATCTCTCATGTCCCCAGTGTCCCCACCCTCCACTTTCCCGTCCCTGTCCTCACTGTCCCCATCCCCTCCTTCCCAATGTCCCCAATGTCCCCCTGTGCTTCCCATGTCCCCATCCCCATGTCCCCATTTCCTAATGTCCCCCAGTGTCCCCCCTCCCTGTCCCAATGTCCCCAATTCCCACAGTCCCAGTGTCCCCATGTCCCCAGTCCCAGTGTCCCCATGTCCCCAATGTCCCCATTTCCCACAGTCCCAGTGTCCCCATCCCAGTGCCCCCAATGTCCCCAATTCCCACAGTCCCAGTGTCCCCCATATTTTCCCATGTCCCCACTCTCCCATGTCCATCCCAATGTCCCCAGTGTCCCCCAGTGTCCCCAGAGCCTGACGCCGACGCAGCCCCTCAGGTTCCACATGCGCATTTATAATAATAATAATTAATAATAATAATTAATGAGGGTGACGGGGGGCGGCGCCGCCCGCGCCCCCAATGCACTAAAACTGCACCTGCTGGCCTGGGGGACAGCGGGGACACGGCGGGGACACGGCCCGGCCCTGATTGTCACCGTGCCACCGCGGCCCTGGCAGCCGGGGCCACCCCGGGCCGTGTCCCCAGTGTCACATCGCGGTGTCACATCCCCGGGCCGCGTCCCCGGTGTCACAGACAAGTGTCACATCCTTGGTGTCACATCCCTGGGCCGTGTCCCCGGTGTCACATCCCAGTGTCACAGACAAGTGTCACATCCCGGTGTCACATCCTTGGTGTCACATGCTTGGTGTCACATCCTTGGTGCCACTTCCCTGGTGCCACATTCCTGGGCCGTGTCCCCAGTGCCATATCCTTGGTGTCACATCCTTGGTGTCACATCCCCGGGACTGGGCCCTGCGATGTCACATCCCCATGACGTGCCCGTGTCCCCGGGCCACCACTCCGTGTCCTTCAGCGCCATGTCCTCATTGTCACAGCCTTGGGACATCTCTGTCCTGTGCCATTCCCATGTCACAGTCTTGGGACATCTCTGCTCTGTGTCACTTCCCGGCGCCACCTCTGTCCCTGTGTCACTTTCTGATGCCATCCCTGGGCCACATTCTGGAGCCATCTCTGCCCTGTGTCACATCCCAGTGTCCCCGTGTCACTTCCTGGTGTCACCTCCGTCCTGTGCCATCCCGGTGCCATCTCTGTTCTGTGTCACATCCCTGTGCCATCCTGTGTCACTTCCTGGTGCCACCTCCGTCCTGTGCCATGCCGGTGCCATCTCCATTCTGTGTCCCCATGTCACATCCTGGTGCAATCCCCGTGTCACATCCTGGTGCAATCCTCGTGTCACGTTCCAGTGCCATCCCTGTGTCACATCCCGGTGCCATCCCCGTGTCACATCCTGGTGCAATCCTCGTGTCACATTCCGGTGCCATCCCCGTGTCACATCCTGGTGCCATCCTCGTGTCACATTCCGGTGCCATCCCTGTGTCACATCCTGGTGCAATCCCCATGTCACGTTCTGGTGCCATCCCTGTGTCACATCCTGGTGCCATCCGCATGTCACGTTCCGGTGCCATTTCTGTGCCATCCTTCCGTGTCCCCTGGCTGTCACATCCCCGTGCTGGCTCTCCACGTTGTCCCCTGTCCCCCGTGCCACGTTCCTGTACCATCTCCATGTCCCCGAGTGCCATCTCCGTGTCATGTCCACACGTCCTGGTGCCACCTCCGTGCCCCCTCAATGTCCCCTCGGGGCCGAGTGTCACATCCCCAGGCCCCAGTGTCACCCCTGTGTCACATCCCCCAGCCATGCCCGTGTCCCTGGGCCACCTCCCAGCGTGTCACCTCTGAGTGTCACATCCCGGAGTGTCACACCCTCGGTGCCACCTCCCTGTCCTGTCCCCAGCCCTGTCCCCACACGGGACCCTGTGGGAAACTGAGGCATGGCCAGGGGGACACAGAGGGGACAGGAGTGTCTCCTGGCCTTGGCAAGATGGAGACAGTGGGAGGGGACAGCTGGGATGGCAGGGACACGCTGGGACACGCTGGGGACACTCCAGGCCAGGCGGGGGCTGTGGTGGCCGTGGCAGTGCCACAGGGGGGTGGCACAGCGGGTGTCACAGGGAGGAGTTGTGGGGAGGTGGCACAGGTGTCACCGCCCCCAGTGGGTGTCACAGGCGTCCCTGTCACAGGGGGTGTCCCAGCTGTCCCTGTGCTGGGCGGTGCCCCAGGGCTGTCCTGGTTGCCCCGAGGTGTCCCCGGTGTCACAGGGGATGTCCCGGCTGTCCCCGGTGTCCCCTGCCGGGCGCGGTGGCACCAGGCAGCGTCCCAGGGCTGTCCCCGCTGTCCCTGTCCCGGAGGTGGCCCGGCTGTCCCCGGGGTGTCCCGGCTGTCCCCGGTGTCCCCTGCCGGGCGTGGCGGCGCCGGGCGGGCGCTACCTGGTGAAGAAGGGCAGGTGGTGGCCCAGGCCACCCCCCGGGCGCGGGGACTCTGTGCGGGCCATCACGTCCTTGAACCAGGTGGCCACGTCCACCTCGAGCGTCTCGTAGCGCTTGATGAAGGTGTGCTCCTGTGGGGACAGGGGACATGGGGACATCGGGGACAGCAGGGACAGCAGGGACATTGAGGACAGCAGGGACATTGGGGACAGCAGGGACATTGGGGATATTGAGGACAGCAGGGACATTGAGGACAGCAGGGACATTGGGGACAGCAGGGACATTGGGACATCGGGGACAGCAGGGACATGGGGGACATTAGAGGCAGTGGGGACAGGGGACATTGGGGACATCGGGGACAGCAGGGACGTGGGGACATTAGGGGCAATGGGACAGCAGGGACATGGGGACATTGAGGACAGCAGGGACATGGGGGACAGCAGGGACAGCAGGGACATTGGGACATCGGGGACAGCAGGGACATCGGGGACATTGAGGACAGAAGGGACATTGGGGACAGCAGGGACATTGGGGATATTGAGGACAGCAGGGACATTGGGACATCGGGGACAGCAGGGACATAGGGGACATTAGAGGCAGTGGGGACGGGGACATTGGGGACATCGAGGACAGCAGGGACACTGGGGAATACGAGGACAAGGGGACTGCAGTGGACATGGAGGACAAAGCTCGGGGACATGGGGATGGAGCACCGAGGGTAAGGGTTTGGGGACAAGGTGGGGACAGGGACACAGGACACAGATGTGGCCTGGGGGACACAGACACAGGGACACGGGGACACAGCTGCAGACACGTAGGGGAGGTGACAGGGACTTGGGGACCCCCAGGGATGGTGGCACGGTGCGCGTGCCCCCAGAGGTGACACCCACAGCCCTTGGGGACACAGGGGACAGGGAAGGGGTGGCCGTGGCTGTGGTGACAGCTGTGACAGGGAGGTGTCCCCAGGGACATGAGTGACAGGGGACAGGTGTGACAGGGGACAGGGGAAGAGACAGACGTGATGGGACAGGTGGCAGGTGTGACACTGACAGGTGTGACAATGACAATGACAGCTGACAGTGACAGGTGACATGTGTGACAATGCCAGGTGTGACAGTGCCAGGTGTGACAGTGACAATGCCAGGTGTGACAGTGCCAGGTGTGACAGTGACACGTGCCACTCACCAGTAACTTGTTGTACTTTGGTCTCTTCCTGTGGTCCTTGGTGAGGCTGGGGGAGGGGATGGGGGGGGGTGAGCATCTTTGGGACCCTCGGGCCACATCCCCATGTCCCCCCCTGTCCCGTGTCCCCACCATGTCTCCCCTGTCCCTCTCCTGTCCCCCCCATGTCTCCCCCTGTGTCCCCTGTGTCCCCCCCTGTCCCCTGTGTCCCCCCCAGTCCCAGACAAAGGCCTGGAGCTCCCCAGAGAAGGGGAGGTGGCACCTTGGGGACCCCTGGGGCTGTGTTCCCCCCATGTCCCCTGTGTGTCCCCACGTGTCCCCATGGCATACCCCATGTTCCCATGTCCCCTGTGTCCCCCCATGTCCCCAGTGTGTCCCCATGTCCCCTGTATGTCCCCACGTGTCGTGTCTCCCATGTGGCCTGTGTCCCCATGGTATCCCCCGTGTCCCCAATGTCCCCATGTCCCTTTGTATCCCCCTGTCCCCTGTGTCCCCCCGCATCCCCCATGTCCCTACGTCTCCCCATGTCCCCCAGTGTCCCCCATGTCCCCATGTTTCCCCATGTCCTCCATGTCCCTGTACGTCCCCATGTCCCTGTGTGTCCCCATGTCACCCCGTGTCCCCATGTCCCTGTGTCTCCCCATGTCCCTGTGTCCCCCATGTGACCCCGTGTCCCCCCATATCCCCACTGTGTCCCCCATGTCCCCATGTTTCCCCATGTCCCTCCCATGTCCCCATGTCCCTGCGTCCCCCATGTTCCCATGTCCCTGTGTCCCCATGGTATCCCCCATGTCCCCATGTGCCCTGTATGTCCCCACGTGTCGTGTCTCCCATGTGCCCTGTGTCCCCATGGTATCCCCCGTGTCCCCAATGTCCCCATGTCCCTTTGTGTCCCCATGTCCCCTGCGTCCCCCCGCGTCCCCCATGTCCCTACATCTCCCCATGTCCCCCAGTGTCCCCCATGTCCCCATGTTTCCCCATGTCCTCCATGTCCCTGTACGTCCCCATGTCCCTGTGTGTCCCCATGTCAGCCCGTGTCCCCATGTCCCTGTGTCTCCCCATGTCCCTGTGTCCCCCATGTTTCCCCGTGTCCCCCCATATCCCCACTGTGTCCCCCATGTCCCCATGTTTCCCCATGTCCCTCCCATGTCCCCATGTCCCTGCGTCCCCCATGTTCCCATGTCCCTGTGTCCCCATGGTATCCCCCATGTCCCCGTGTCCCTCCCATGTCCCCGGTGTCCCCACCAGTCTCGGACGAAGGCCTGGAAGTCCCCGGAGAAGCCCATGGCGGGGGGCAGCAGGGGCGGGTCCTCCTGCAGCACCTTGGTCAGCACCTCGAAATCCGTCTTGCAGTTCTGGTACGGGAACTGCCCCGTGGCCAGCTCCACCTGGGGACACACGTGTGACATGGGTGACACAGGTGTGACACACAGGGACAGCAGTTCTGGTACGGGAACTGCCCCGGGGCCAGCTCCATCTGGGGACACATGTGTGACACAGGTGTGACACAGGGACAGGTGTGACAGGGACAGGTGAAACAGGTGTGACAGGTATGACACAGGTGGGACAGGAACAGGTGTGACACAGGTGTGACAGGGACAAGTGACAGGGACAGGTGTGACAGCTGTGACACACACAGGTGACAGGTGTCGGAAAGGGATGTGGCACTACAGGGCTGAGGTGGCACTGTGGGGACACGCTGGGGACCTGGAGGCGGTCGGGGCCAGCCTGGGGACACCGTGGGGGGTCGGGGACACTTTGGGGACAGCTGGGTAGGTTGGGGATGCTCTGGGGACAGCTGGGTGACATTTGGGGACCCTGGGGTGACATTCAGGGATGCTGGGGACCCTGGGTGACATTCGGAGACACTTTGGGCACCCTGGGGTGACATTCAGGGATGCTGGGGACCCTCGTGTGATATTTGGGGACCCTGGGTGACATTCAGGGACGCTGGGGACCCTGGGTGACATTTGGGGACACTTTGGGAACCCTGGGTGACATTGGGGGATGCTGGGGTCCCTGGGGACACTGTGGGGACCCCGGGTGACATTCAGGGACCCTGGGGACACTGTGGGGACTCTGGGTGACGCTGGGGACGCTGGGTAACTTTTGGGGACCCTGGGTGACATTCAGGGACCCCAGGTGACGCTGGGGACGCTGTGGGGACCCCGGGGACGCTGTGGGGACCCCGGGTGACGCTGGGGACACTGTGGGGACCCCGGGTGACGCTGGGGACGCTGTGGGGACCTCGGGGATGCTGTGGGGACCCCGGGTGACGCTGGGGACACTGTGGGGACCCTGGGTGACGCTGGGGACGCCGCGGGTGGCGCTGGGCTCACCAGGGAGATGCCGAGGCTCCAGACGTCGGCGCGGATGTCGTAGTCGGGCTTGGTGGGGTCGGGGGGGTCGATGCGCTCGGGCTGGGGGAGGGGCAGCGTTGGGGGCACGGTGGGGGCAGGGCCCCGGAGCCCCAAACCCCAAAGCTGGGAACGCCTGAAACCCCAAACCTGGGAACCCCCAAACCCCAAACCCCAAACCTGGGAACCCCCAAACCCCAAACCCCAAACCTGGGAACCCCCAAGCCCCAAACCTGGGAACCCCAAACACCCAGAACCCCAGACCTGGGAACCCCAAAACCCCAAACGTGGGAACTCCCAAACACCCAAAACCCTAAATATGGAAATACCAAACCCCAAACCTGGGAACCCCTGAAACCTCAAACCTGGGAACCCCAAAACCCCAAACCTGGGAACCCCCAAACACCCAAAACCCCAAACCTGGGAACTCCCAAAGACCCAGAACTGGGAACCCCAAAACACCCAAACCTGGGAATCCCCAATGACCCAGATCCCCAAACCCCCAGAACCCCAAAACAACCCCCAAACCTGAGTACCCCAAACACCTAGAACCCCAAATCTTGGAACCCCCAAACCCCCAAATCTTGGAACCCCCAAACCCCAAAGCTGGGAATGCCTGAAACCCCAAACCTGGGAACCCCAAACACCCAGAACCCCAAACCTGGGAACCCCAAAACCCCAAAGCTGGGAACCCCCAAACACCCAAAAACCCCAACCTGGGAACCCCAAAACCCCAAACCTGGGAACCCCCAAACCCCAAACCTGGGAACCCCAAACACCCAGAACCCCAGACCTGGGAACCCCAAAACCTCAAACGTGGGAACTCCCAAACACCCAAAACCCTAAATATGGAAATACCAAACCCCAAACCTGGGAACCCCTGAAACCTCAAACCTGGGAACCCCAAAACCCCAAACCTGGGGGGGGACACCAAACCCCCAAAGCTGGGCTCCCCCAAACACCCAGAACCCCAAACCTGGGAACTCCCAAAGACCCAGAACTGGGAACCCCAAAACACCCAAACCTGGGAATCCCCAATGACCCAGAACCCCAAACACCCAGAACCCCAAACCTGGGAACTCCCAAAGACCCAGAACTGGGAACCCCAAAACACCCAAACCTGGGAATCCCCAATGACCCAGAACCCCAAACACCCAGAACCCCAAAACAAACCCCAAACCTGAGTACCCCAAACACCTAGAACCCCAAACCTGGGAACCCCCAAAACCCCAAATCTTGGAACCCCCAAAACCCCAAACCTGGGGGGGGACACCAAACCCCCAAATCTGGGCACCCCCAAACACCCAGAACCCCAGACCTGGGGGGATCCCCCAAACCCGAGGGGATCCCCAACACCCCCAAACCTGCGGGACCCCCCAACAGCCCCATCCCAGACCTGGGTGCAGCCCCCTCCCCACAGTCCTGGGGACCCAACACCCCCTGATCCCCCCCAAAGGCTCACTGTGGGGCTGGGGCATGTCCCCAGTGTCCCCCCGGAGTCCCCATGTCCCAATGTTGCTAATGTCCCCAGTGTCCCCACAATGTCCCAAGTGTCCCCATGTCCCAATACACCCAATGTCCCCAATGTCCCTCCAGTGTCCCTCCAGTGTCCCCAATGTCCCTGATGCTCCCAAAGTCCCTCACCACCACAGAGGCCACACACCTCGCTCTCTGGAGGATGTCCCCAATGTCCCCAGTGTCCCAATGTCCCCTCACCGCCATGCAGGCCGCACACCCCGCGCTCTGGGGATGTCCCCAGTGTCCCCAGTGTCCCCATGTCCCCTCACTGCCATGCAGGCCGCACACCCTCTGCTCTGGGGATGTCCCCAGTGTCCCCTCACCGCCATGTAGGCTGCACACCCCGTGCTCTGGGGGCTGTCCTCAATGTCCCCAGTGTCCCCATGTCCCCTCACCGCCATGCAGGCCGCACACCCCGCGCTCTGGGGATGTCCCCAGTGTCCCCTCACCGCCATGTAGGCTGCACACCCCGTGCTCTGGGGGATGTCCCCAATGTCCCCAGTGTCCCCATGTCCCCTCACCGCCATGTAGGCCGCACACCCCGCGCTCCGGGTCTTGGCCTTGGAGTCCACCAGACGGCCGCTGATGCCGAAGTCGCAGAGCTTGACCTGGCCCCGCTCGTCCAGCAGGATGTTGGAGGGTTTGACGTCCCTGTGGATCACCCCGTGCTTCTCCTTCAGGTACAGCAGCGCCTTCACGATCTGCGGGACAGGCATCGTCCCCAGTGTCACCTCTGTGCCACCTCTGTGCCACCCTGTGCCACCACCACCCTGCCCAGACCCCAGAGACACCCTGATTGTCCCCAGTGTCCCCTGTGGGTCACCCCGTGCTTCTCCTGCAGGTGCAGCAGCGCCTTCACCGTCTGTGGGGACAGCAGTGACACTCCCCAGGTGTCACCTCTGTGCCACCATCACCCTGCTCGCTGTCACTGTCACCCTGCCCACTCGGGAATGGGGCGCTGGGTCCTGGGGACCCCCTGCCTGTCCCCAGTGTCCCCAGTGCTCCTGGAGTCCCCAGTGTCCCCAGTGTCCCTCACCATCACCATCTTGCCCAGGATAGTGGGACCCCCCTGCCTGTCCCCAGTGTCCCCTCACTGCCACTGTCATCTTGCCCATAATCCCAGAGCTACCCTGCGTGTCCTCAATGTCCCCAGTGTCCCCGGTTGTCCCCAGTGTCCCTGTTGTCCTCAATATCCCCACTGCCCCCAGTGTCCCCAATGTCCCCAGTGTCCTCAATTCCCCCAATGTCCCCCCTGTCCCCAAGTGTCCCCAGTGTCCCAAATCTCCCCAATGTCCCCAAGGCTACAGGTGTCCCCAGTGCCCCCAATATCCCCAAGGTCCCCAGTGTCCCCACTGCCCCCAGTGTCCCCAGTGTCCCCAATATCCCCAAAGTCCCCAGTGTTGTCCCCACTGCCCCCAGTGTCCCCAGTGTCTCCAATCCCCCCGATGTCCCTAATGTCCACAATGCCCCCACTGTCCACAATATCCCCCAGTGTCCCCGCTGTCACTCACTGCCACCATCACCTTGCCCAGAATCCCAGAGCCACCCTGCGTGTCCCCAGTGTCCCTACCACTCCCGCTGTCCCCAGTGTCCCCACTGTCACTCACTGCCACCGTCATCTTGCCCAGGATGCGCTCGGGGATGGGGCCCTGGATTCGCTTCTTGAGCTTCTCGGCGCAGGTGCCCATGAGCTCCATGGCGATGAACACGTCGGTCTGGGGGAGAGGGGCTCTGCTGGGGGCACTGGGGGGCACTGGGGGCACTGGGTTCACTGGGGGGCACTGGGTTCACTGGGGGACACTGAGGGGCACTGGGGGGCACTGGGAGGGCACTGGGGGGCCCCGGTGCCCCCCAGGTGCGCTCAGGCACCCCCAGGTGCCCAGGTGCCCCCCCAGGTGCTCACGTTGGTGATGAAGGTGCCGAAGCACTGCACGATGTAGGGGCAGTCGTGGCTCTTGAGCACCACGTCCAGGTCCATCAGGATGCGCTTGTTCTCCTCGCGGTTCCCCGAGCGCCGCATTTGCTGGGGAGGGGACACGGGTGTCACATGGGGGGGCACGGGTGTCACAGGTGTCACCGGGGGTCACAGGGTCACCGGGGCTCATGGGTGTCATGGGGAAGGGTCACAAGTCCCACAGCTGTCACTGAGGGATCTTAGGTGTCACCGCGGATCACAGGTGTCACCAGCTGTCACAGGTGTCACTGGGAGGCACAGGTGCCACCGGGAGGCACAAGTGTCATGGGGGCTCACAGGTGTCACAGAGGTCACCAGAGGGTCACTGGGGGTCACAGGTGTCACTGGCAGTTACAGGTGTCACCAGGAGTCACAGGAGTCACCAAGGGTAACAGGTGTCACAGGAGCCATGGGGATTACAGGTATCACAGATGTCACAAGTGTCACTGGCAGTTACAGGTGTCACCAGGGGTCACAGGTGTCACTGGGAGTCACAAGTGTCACCAGGGGGTCACAGGTATCACAGGTATCATGGGGGTTACAGGTGTCACAAGTATCACAGGCGTCATGGGGATCACAGGTGTCACAAATGTCACCGGTGTCACTGGCAGTTACAAGGATCACAGGTGTCACCAGGTGTCACTGGGGTCACTGGCAGTTACAAGTGTCACCGGTGTCACCGGTGTCACTGGCAGTTACAGGTGTCACTGGGATGACTGGCAGTTACAGGTGTCACAGGTGTCACTGGGGTCACTGGGGTCATTGGCAGTTACAGGTGTCACCGGTGTCACTGGGGTCACTGGCAGTCACAGGTGTCACCGGTGTCACTGGGCTCCCCCGGTGTCACTGGGGTCACTGGCAGTCACAGGTGTCACAGGTGTCACTGGGCTCCCCCGGTGTCCCCAGGCCCGCTGCCCACCTTGACGGCGATGACGTGGCCGGTCTTGCGGAAGCGCATCTTCCACACCTGCCCGCAGGTGCCGCTGCCGATCTCGCCCAGGTTCTCCAGGTCGTTGATCTCCGCCTGGTACCGCTGGGGGGAGGGGGGGTCAGGGTCCACCTGGGACAGCCCCGGCCTCACCTGGGCCCCCACGGCCAGGTAAAACCCCCCCAATCTTCAGCTGTGCCCCCCAGAGCCAGGTAACCCCCCCACAGTCGGGTAACTCTCACCTGGGCCCCTCACCATGCCCACATGTGCCCCCCATCCTCACCTGTCACCCCCGTCATTCTCATCTGTCCTCATCTAGCCAGGTAACCCCCATCCTCACCTGTCCCCTCCCAGGCAGGTACCCCTGACTCACCTGTCCCCTCCCAGCCAGGTACCCCTGACTCACCTGTCCCACGGTCAGGTACCCCTGACTCACCTGTCCCCCCACGGTCAGGTACCCCTGACTCACCTGTCCCCCCACGGCCAGGTGCCCCTGCCCACCCCGTCC
>NW_024500639.1:32871-37024 GCF_017590055.1 Onychostruthus taczanowskii
CAGGTACCCCTAACTCACCTGTCCCCCCCCGGTCAGGGACCCCTGACTCACCTGTCCCCCCACGGTCAGGTACCCCTGACTCACCTGTCCCCCCACGGTCAGGTACCCCTGACTCACCTGTCCCACGGTCAGGTACCCCTGACTCACCTGTCCCCCCACGGTCAGGTACCCCGTCTGTTTCATGATCTCCTGCAGCTTCTGGTCAATCTCAATGCTATGGGGGCAACAGGAGAGTTCAGCCAATCAGCTCAAAGCAGAGGGAGAGCCTAGCCAATCAGCTCAGAGCAATGGGAGAGCTCAGCCAATCAGCTCAGAGCATGGGGAAAGCTCAGCCAATCAGCTCAGGGCACTGGGAGAAACACTGGCCAATCAACGCAGGACAAAGCCCAATCAATCACAGAAGAGCCTGGCCAATCAGGTCAGGGCATGGGGAGATCCTGGCCAATCAGGTCAGGGCATGGCGGGATCCTGGCCAACAAGCACACAGGGAATCACAGCTCTGGCCAATCGCAGGACAGGAAATCCTGCCTGCCTGGCCAATCAGCACCCAGGAGCATCTCACACTGCTGGCCAATGAGCACACAGCTCTCCTGCCCACCAGGCCAATCAGCAACTGGGATCCTCTGAATTATCCGCCAATCAGCAGCTGCAAGCTCTGCTCCAGCCAATCACTGCTCAAGATCACCCCAAAGAGAGTAGTCTCATTCCTGGCCAATGAGAACACACCACTCCCCGAACTCTGGCCAATCAGGGCCTAAAAGCCCTCAGAGCAGCAGCCAATCAGCACCGCAGGCTCTGAACACCTGACCAAACGCTGCACAAACCCTCCTGCCCAGCCAATCAGAACACACGGTACCACTGAATCTCTGGCCAATCAGAGCGCAAGTTCTTCCTGGAAACTCCGACCAATCACCACCTGCAGACTTCTGTCCATCCAGCCAATCAGCACAAACCTCCTCCTTGGCCAATCAATTTACGTTATCTCCCTGGAGTTCTACTCAATCACGGCACGGAATCCTGACCGAGCTCTGGCCAATCAGGGCACAGGATCTCTCAGAATCTCTGGCCAATCAGAGCACAGCAACCCCCCCAAAGCCTCTGGTCAACCACGTCACATGATGTTCCCCTAGCCAATAAGAGTATGTGATCATCTGTGGGCCAATCAGAGGACAAGATCTCTCCATAACAGGGGCCAATCAGAGGACAGGATCTCTCCATAACAGTGACCAATCATAGGACAGGGTCTCCACAGAGCTCTAGCCAATCAGGATGTGCGACCCACCTCTGGCCAATGTGAACCTGGGATCCCTCCGGGCTGCTGGCCAATCAGGGCACAGGATTCCCCTGGACATCCATTCAATCAAGCTTTGATTCTCATGAACCTCAGGCCAATCAGGGCACTTGATCTCCCCAAACCTCTAACCAATCAGGGCACAGGATCTCCCCAAACCTCTAACCAATCAGGGCACAGGATCTCCCCAAACCTCAGGCCAATCAGGGCACAGCATCTCCGGAAACTTCTAACCAATCAGGGCACAGGATCTCCCCAAACCTCAAGCCAATCAGAGCACAGGATCTCCCCAAACCTCTAACCAATCAGAGCACAGGATCTCCCCAAACCTCAAGCCAATCAGAGCACAGGATCTCCCCAAACCTCTAACCAATCAGAGCACAGGATCTCCCCAAACCTCTAACCAATCAGAGCACAGGATCTCCCCAAACCTCAGGCCAATCAGGGCACAGTATCTCCCCAAACCTCTAACCAATCAGGGCACAGGATCTCCCCAAACCTCTAACAAATCAGGGCACAGGATCTCCCCAAACCTCTAACCAATCAGGGCACAGCATCTCCCCAAACCACTAATCAATCAGGGCACAGGATCTCCCCAAACCTCAAGCCAATCAGAGCACAGGATCTCCCCAAACCTCTAACCAATCAGAGCACAGGATCTCCCCAAACCGCAGGCCAATCAGGGCACAGTATCTCCCCAAACCTCAGGCCAATCAGAGCACAGGATCCCCCAGCCCTTCTGGCCAATCAGCTCCCAGGCTCTCCCACATTAGCCAATGAGCACCCAGGGCCTCCTCCATCAGCCAATCAGCTCCCAAGTCCTCACGCATCAGCCAATCAGCACCCAGGCTCTCAGCCATTGGCCAATCAGCTCCTAGGCTCTCCCACATCAACCAATCAGCACCCAGCCTTTCCCCAGTCAGCCAATCAGCTCCCAGGCTCTCCCCCATCAGCCAATCAGGGCTCGGGGGCGTGTCCTCACCTCTCCAGGCTGCGCGGCACCAGGAAGGGGGGCGGGGGCAGCCCCAGCATCTGCCGGGGCCGGGGAGGGGGCGCGGGCTGGGGGCTCTCGGGGGGCCCCCCCCGGCCCCCCTCGCTCACCAGGGGCAGCTGCAGGGCTGGGGGGGAGAGCAGAGTCAGCGACCCCAAAAACGGGGAGAGAACCCCAAAAACAGGGAGAACCCAAAAACAAGAACCTCAAAACCAGGGAGAACCCCAAAACTGGAGAACCCCAAAAAAGGGGAGAGAAACCTAAAAATGGGGAGACACAGAACCCCAAAAATGGGGCACAAACCCCCAAATATGGAGAATCCAACAAAAAGGGGAAGTAACACAAAAAATGGGGAGACAACACCATAAGTGGAGAACCCAAAAAAGGGAAGAGAACCCCAAAATGGACAAGAACCTCAAAAATGGAGAACCCAAAAAATGGGAGAGACAGCTAAAATGTGGGAAAGAACGCCAAAGATGGGGAGAGACAAAACCCCAAAACTCAAGTAGAGAACTACAAAAATGGGAGAGAATGCCTCAAAACAGAGAGAGAACCTAAAATTTGGGAGAGAACCCTAAAAATGGGGAAAGAAGGATCAGGGACCTCAAAAATGGGGAGAGAACCCCAACAATGAGGGGGAGACACAGCAGGGACCCCAAAATCCACGTGGGGGAAGAGAGGAACCGGTCAGGAACCCAAAACTGAGGAGCAGCTTGTCAGGAATGTAAAAATATGGAATGGACGTGTCAGGAACCCCAAAAACGGTGGGGGGTGTGTCAGAACCCCAAAAATGGGAGAAAAAATACCAGGAGCCCAAAAATAAGGTGAGAAACTCATCAAACCCCCAAACTGGGGGAAGTTCAGAACCCCAAAAATGGGGGGGCACAGAGAGCCCCCAATTTTCCCCCTTTTTCTCCTCTTTTTGCACTTTCCTGCCCCATTTTCGCCCTCCCCTTCCCCTTTTCCTGCAATTCTCCCCAATTTTTCCTCATTTCCCCCATCCCTGCCCCCCATTTTCCCCCATTCCCTCCATTTAGCCCAAATTTTCCCCATTCTCATCCTTTCCCCTCCCCATTTTTCCCAATTTTCCCTGATTTCCACCAAATTTTCCCCATTTTCCCCCAACTTTCCCACCCATTTTTCTCAACTTTTCCCCATTTTCCCCCAAATTTTCCACCCATTTTCCTGACTTTTCCCCAATTTTTCCCCATTTTCCCCAATTTTTTCTCCATTTCCTCCTGGTTTTCCCTAATTCCCCCCCCATTTTTCCCAATTTTCCCCATTCTCCCCCATTTTTCCCACTTCCCCCCACTTCCCTCATTTTTCCACATTTTCCCCCAATTTCCCCCTATATTCTTCCAAAATTTCCCCCATTTCCCTCTCATTTTTCCCATATTTCCCTCTACTGTTCCCCATTTCCCCCATATTTTTCCCATTTCCCCCAATTTCCCCATTTCCCCCCATTTTTTTCCCATTTCCTCCCACTTCCCCCCCTTTTTTCCCATTCCCCTCATTTTTCCCATTTTCCCCATTTCCCCTGGTTCTTCCCAATTTTCTCCCATTCCCCCCCCCAGTTTTTCCCCTTTTCCTCCATTTTTCCAATTTTCCCCCAATTTCCCCCATTTTTTCCCCATTTCCTCCCAATTCCCACCATTTTCCCCCCGTTTTCCCAATTTTCCCCCAGTTCCCCCCCAATTTTTCCCATTTCCCCCAGTTTTCCCCCATTTCTCCTGGTTCTTCCCAATTTTCTCCCATTTTCCCTCACCAATTTTTCCCATTTCCCCCCACTTTTCCCCCATTTCCCCTGGTTCTTCCCAATTTTCCCCATTTCCCCCCCAATTTCCCCCCATTCCCCCCCAATTTTCCCCACT
>NW_024500639.1:37149-41552 GCF_017590055.1 Onychostruthus taczanowskii
GGAGGGGTTAAATGGGGAGGGATCCCCAAATTGGGGAGGGGTAAAGCTGCCACGAGGGGGAAACTGAGGCACGGGGAGGGGTTAAAGTGGGGAGGGGTCCCCAGTTTGGGGAGGGGGAGGGGAGGTACCTGCTCGCTGGGACGGAGCGGGGGCGGGGCTAAGGGTGATGACGATGACTGGAGATGGGGGAGGGGCACGGGGGGAAAATAAAAAACGGGGGGAAAATAATAAAAAAAAATAAAAAAAAGAATAAAAAGAAAGAAAAAGAGAAAAAATTAAAAAGGGAAGGATGGGGGGGTGAGTTAATGAAATTTGGGGCAGAAATTATTTAAATTAGGCAAATGAACTTAAATTGGGAGAGAAAATTAATTGAAATCGCAGGAATTAATTGAAAGTGGGAAACAGAAATTAATTTAAATTGGGGAAAATGAACTTAAATTAGGGGTGGAAAGTAATTTAAGTCGGGTGAATTAATTGAAATTGGGGGTCAGAAATTAATTGAAATTGGGGGAAATAAATGAATAAAAAAGAAAGAAAAAGAGAAAAAATTAAAAAGGGAAGGATGGGGGGGTGAGTTAATGAAATTTGGGGCAGAAATTATTTAAATTAGGCAAATGAAGTTAAATTGGGAGAGAAAATTAATTGAAATTGCAGGAATTAATTGAAAGTGCGAGACAGAAATTAATTTAAATTGGGGAAAATGAACTTAAATTAGGGGTGGAAAGTAATTTAAGTCGGGTGAATTAATTGAAATTGAGGGTCAGAAATTAATTGAAATTGGGGGAAATAAATTGGGGGAGAAATGAATTTAAATTGGGGGAAATAATTTAAACTAGGAGGCAAAATGGATTTAAATCGGAGAAAATAATTTAAATTTGGGGTAAAAATGAATTTTAATTGGGGGGAATAAACTTAAATTGGGGGCAAAAACGAATTTAAATTGGAGAGAAAAAATTAATTTCAATTGGGAGAAATAAATTTAAGCTGAAATTTACACAGAAATTAATTTAAATTGTGGGGAAATTAATTTAAAAGAAGGGCAGGAATTAATTTAAATTGGGGGCAGAAATGTAAATGTACTTTAACTGGAAAAAAAGAATTGAAATGGAGAGGAACAGAAATGGATTTAAATTGGGGAATTAATTAAAGTGGGGGAGGAGCTTTAATCAGGGGGAGCAGAATCATTAATTAGAAATGAATTTAAATTGGGAGGAAAATGAAACTGAGCTGAAGTTGGAGGGACAGGAATGAAATGGGAGGGACAAAAATGAGTTTAAATTGGGGGGGGGACAGAAATTTAAATCAAATTTAAATGAAAATTGAATGAAATTAAATTGGGGAAGGGACAGAAACGAGACTGGGAAGGGCAGGAGGGAAACTCAGAGGGAAAAATAAAATTTTGGGGCAAAGAAATGAATTTAAATTGGGAAATTCCCATTAAATTGGGGGGGGACAGGAATGAATTTGGGGGAAATTTGGAATTTGGGGGGAAATCGGAATTTGGGGGGATCGATTTAAATCGGGGGGATAAAAATGAGCACAAATTTGAAAGGGGGGAGGGGGAGGGGCTGCTCCCCCCGGGCTGGAAATGCCAAAAAAATCCCAAAAATGTCCTGGGCATGGTCCCTGGGGGGTCCTGCAGGGGATCCTCGAGGTGACACCGGGGGGGACCCCAAAAATCCCTTCCCAGCCCCCTCAGAGCCCCCCAAAACGCCCAAAAATCTCTTTCCAGCCCCCCAAAACCCCAAAAACCCCCCCAAACCTCCCACAGGACTGCCCTGAAATACCCCGAAACTGCCCCAAAATGTCCCCAAAGTGCCCCAAATACCTCAAAAAGGGCCCAAAAATGTTCCCAAACCACCCCAAAATGTCCCTGAAGTGCCCCAAGCACCCCAAAAATGACCCCAAATACCCCAAAGCAGCCTCAAACTGCCCTAAAATGACCCTAAATTGCCCCAAACACCTCAAAACGTTCCTAAATGCCCCCAAATTGTCCCTAAAACCGCCTCGGGTCCCCCACAGAGCAGCCCCAAACAACCCCAAAATGGCCCTGAAGTGCCCCAAATCCCCCAAAGTGTCCCTAAACCACCCCAAAACTGCCACAGAATGTCTCCAAACTGCCCCAAAACAACCCCAAAATGTTCCTAAACGCCCAAAAATCCCCCGAGCACCCCAAACAACCCAGAATTGCCCCAAAATGTCCCTAAACTGCCCCAAACACCCCAGACATCCCAAAACTGCCCCAAAACGTTCCTAAACTGCCCCAAATAGCCCAAATTTGTCCCAAACACTCCAAAACTGCCTCAAACACCCCAGACACCCCAAATTTGCCCCGAATGCCCCAAATTTGCCCCGAAGCCCAGACACCCCAAATTTGCCCCGAAATGTTCCTAAACTGCCCCAAATGCCCCAAACCTGCCCCGGACACCCCAAATTTGCCCCGAATGCCCCAAATTTGCCCCAAACCTTCCCCAAATACCCCAAAGCTGCCTCAGACACCCCAAATTTGCCTCAAACCTGCCCCGGACACCCCAAATTTGCCCCGGACACCCCAAACGTGCCCCGGATACCCCAAATTTGCCCCAAACACCCCAAATTTGCCCCAGACACCCCAAACCTGCCCCGGACACCCCAAATTTGCCCCGGACACCTCACTGGGGCGGGCGCGGGCGGGGCCGATGTCGAGGTTGAGGTCGATCCTCCGCCGCGCCTCGCGGTTCTCCTGCTTCAGCTTCGCCTCCAGCCGCGACAGCTTCTGCTCCAGCGAGGACGCCGCCATCTTCCCCCCCCGCGTCGCGCATGCGCGGGGTCCGTGAGGGGCGGGGCTTGGAGCCCCCGCCGGCCGCCGTACGGAGGGAGGGAGCGGAGGGCGCCGCCATCTTCCCTCTGGAGAGGGTTATGCGCATGCGCGCAGCGCGGTGTTATGGATTCTGGGTCTCCCCGGCTGCCGTAGGGAGAGAGGGCGAGATAGGAGCCGCCATGTTCGCCCCTGTGGGGGTAATGCGCATGCGCCCAAGCAAGTGTTGTGGACTGGAGAGGTGGACGCCGCCATCTTCCACCGGGACGCGTAATACGCATGCGCGATGCGCAGTGTTGTGGACTCAAGCCGTGGGCGCCGCCATCTTCATCTTGAGAGGCGTTATTACGCATGCGCGAGATGACAGGACGCCGTTACGTGCCTCAGCAGCTGCTGTAGAGAGGGGAGAGCCGAAGAGAGGACAAGGAGGGGCTTTGGGTTCCTTT
This sequence comes from Onychostruthus taczanowskii, assembly GCF_017590055.1. Taxonomy (NCBI): domain Eukaryota; kingdom Metazoa; phylum Chordata; class Aves; order Passeriformes; family Passeridae; genus Onychostruthus; species Onychostruthus taczanowskii. Next base: position 40,393 of record NW_024500639.1, read on the forward strand.
GGCCGCTGTAGAAACGCGGGTGGGGGGGTGGGGAGAGTGTACGGCGGCTTTTTGGCCGCGCTGACCGCTTACAGAAAGAGGGAACACGGACGCCGCCATCTTCACCAGGGAACGGCCATTGCGCACGCGCACAGCAGACGGACCTTGGGCCTCTCCGGCCGCCGTAGGAAAGAGCGACGCGGAGCTAGTTTGACCCCGCCGGCCGCCGTAGGGCGGGGGTGCACAGAGCGGCGTTTGGGCCTGTCCGGCCGCCGTAGGGGAACGCGGAGTGGGGCGATCCTGCACAAACATGTGTGGGGCCTTGGGGGCATGCGGGGGCAGCTGGGAGCTGTTTAGGGGTCCTGTGGGTCGGAGGGGCCGTTGCGGGCGGAGGATGTTTCAGAGCGACCCGAAACACATTGGGAGCGTTGGGGCATTTGTGGCTGTAGCGGCGTCTGAGGCTGTTCTGGGGCAGTTTGGGCTGGTCTGGGGGCAGTTACTGACCCGCTTCTGGGGCTCTTTGGGGCAGTTTAGGGGAGCTGCGGGTGTTCGGGGATGTTTGAGGGCATTTTGGGCGTGCTGAGGCAGTCCTGGAGCAGTTTGGGGCTGTCTGGGGGAGCTGAGGCTCTTCAGGGGCTGCTTGGGGCAGTTTAGGGGAGCTGATGCTGTTCTGGAGCAGTTTGGGGGTCCTGAAGCTGTTCGGGCGTTGTTTTTGGGGTTGTTTTTGGGAGCTGAGACCGTTTTTGAGGCTTGTTTATGGAGCGCGGCTTTTGGGCCCTGCCGGCCGCCGTAGGAGGTGTGGCAGCTGCAGCTGCGGAAGGGCGCATGCGCAGAGGAGGGCGCGAGACAGCACAGGAGCGGCTCCCTGCGGTGCCTGGCTCCCCCTGTCGGACGGGAGGGTCAGCGCATGCGCAGCACCCTCCCCTCACTGGGGGTCCCCAAATGCCCCCCTTGGGCAACCCCCCATTCCACCCCAACCCCTTTTGGGGGGGCTCTAAGGCGGGAGCTCCCCCCGAAATGGGGGACCCCTCCAAAAACCCCAAACCCCGAGATCTTGTGTTGATTTTATTTCATTTTTCCGTTTTTATTTAAAAAAACCCAAAACGAGCCAGGCCCGGGGAAGGGGGGGGCACAGACTGCGGGGGGTTTGGGGGGCTCCCCCCCTCGTGGCCAAGGGGTGG
>NW_024500639.1:41557-47188 GCF_017590055.1 Onychostruthus taczanowskii
CCCCCCCCGCGGTAAAAATCCCCCCCAAGAAAAGGGGGATCCCCTAAAAAGGGGGCTCCCTCAAGGAGGGGTGACCCCGCCCCCAGAGGGACCCCCCAAAAGAGGGGTGACCCCACAAGGAGCGGGGTGTCCCCACTCCCAGTGCTCCCCAGAGAGAGGAGACCCCCAAAAGAGAGGGGTGACCCCCCCAAAAGAGAGGGGAGGACCCCTCTAAAGAGAAGTGACCCCCCCTGAAAGAGGGGTCTCCAAGGGGAAGCCCCCCAAAAGAGGGGTGGGACCCCCCAAAGGAGAAATGACCCCCCCAAAGAGAAGCCCCTCCAATGAAGGGTGACACCCCCCAAAAAGAGGGGTGTCCCCCCAAAAGAGAGACCCCTCAAAGAGGGGCGGGAGCCCCAAAATAGGGGTGGGACCCCCAAAGAGAGATGGGACCCCCCCCCAAAACAGAGATGAGACCCCCTCAAAGCGAGGTGGGACCCCTCAAATGAGAGCAGGACCCCCCAAGTTAGAGGTGGGACCCTAAAGAGAGGTGGGACACCCCAAAAAGGGGTGGGACCCCCCCCAAAAAGGGGTCGGACCCCCCCGACCCCCAGCCACCCCCCAAAGTCTCTGTGTGCAGCAGCGGGGGGAGGGAGGAGCCCTCCCGGATACCGGGGTGTCCCCGCGGGTCCGGGGGGGTCCCTGCGGGTCCGGGGGGGTCCCCGCGGGTCCGGGGGGGTCTCTCAGGCCGGGAAGGGCTCCGGGGGGGGCTCCTCGTCCTGGAAGTGGCTGCGCTGCAGCAGCTTCACGTGGTACTCGTAGATCTTGAGCGCGGGGCCCAGGCGGATGGAGAGCCCCGTGAGCACGTCGGCCCTCTGCATCAGCAGCAGCGACTTGCCGTCGATCTCCTGGGGACAGGGGACAGTGAGGGACACGGGGACAGGGACACGGGGACAGCCATGGGGACAGCCATGGGGACAGGGGACACCCAGGGACAGAGCCCCGTGAGCACGTCGGCCCTCTGCATCAGCAGCAGCGACTTGCCATCGATCTCCTGGGGACAGGGGACAGTGAGGGACACGGGGACAGTGAGGGACAGGGGGACAGGGACACTGGCACAGCCATGGGGACAGGGGACTGTCACAGGGATAGGGAACACAGGGACACAGAGCCCCGTGAGCACGTCGGCCCTCTGCATCAGCGGCAGCGACTTGCCGTCGATCTCCTGGGGACAGGGGACAGCCATGGGGACAGGGGACTGTCACAGGGATAGGGACCACAGGGACACAGAGCCCCGTGAGCACGTCGGCCCTCTGCATCAGCGGCAGCGACTTGCCGTCGATCTCCTGGGGACAGGGGACAGCCATGGGGACAGGGGACTGTCACAGGGATAGGGACCACAGGGACACAGAGCCCCGTGAGCACGTCGGCCCTCTGCATCAGCGGCAGCGACTTGCCGTCGATCTCCTGGGGACAGGGGACAGCCATGGGGACAGGGGACTGTCACAGGGATAGGGACCACAGGGACACAGAGCCCCGTGAGCACGTCGGCCCTCTGCATCAGCGGCAGCGACTTGCCGTCGATCTCCTGGGGACAGGGGACAGCCATGGGGACAGGGGACTGTCACAGGGATAGGGACCACAGGGACACAGAGCCCCGTGAGCACGTCGGCCCTCTGCATCAGCGGCAGCGACTTGCCGTCGATCTCCTGGGGACAGGGGACAGCCATGGGGACAGGGGACTGTCACAGGGATAGGGACCACAGGGACACAGAGCCCCGTGAGCACGTCGGCCCTCTGCATCAGCGGCAGCGACTTGCCGTCGATCTCCTGGGGACAGGGGACAGCCATGGGGACAGGGGACTGTCACAGGGATAGGGACCACAGGGACACAGAGCCCCGTGAGCACGTCGGCCCTCTGCATCAGCGGCAGCGACTTGCCGTCGATCTCCTGGGGACAGGGGACAGCCATGGGGACAGGGGACAGCCATGGGGACAGGGGACAGCCATGGGGACAGGGGACAGCCATGGGGACAGGGGACAGCCATGGGGACAGGGGACAGTGAGGGACAGGGGACAGGGACAGCCAGGGGATGGAGGAGGGTGGGGTGGGGTATCTGGGGGGGAAATGGCATCTGGGGTCACCTGCAGGGACAAAGGGACACAGGGACAGTGGGGGGACAGCCATGGCGAGGGGGACACCTGGGGGACAGGGGATGGACCCTGGGGTGACCCTGGGGAGGGTGGAGGTAGGAGGTGTGGTCAGGGGGACTGGGGACACCTCAGGGACAGCGGGGACACCCAGGGTGACCCTGGGGGATGGGTGCAATGGGGAGGGGTGGGGGCCTACGGGGAAAATATGGGGGACACTTTGGGGACACTGCTAGGGACAGCGGGGACACCTGGGGGACACCCTCAGGGACACAGGGGACACCCTGGGGACACCTGGAGGCCAGTGGGAGGGGGCAGTGCAGGGAGGGGACCATTCCTGGGGACACCCGCGGCCACAGAGGGAGCCCTGGGGACACTGTGGGGACACCTGGGGACAGAGGGGACGGGGTGGCCCCACCTGCTCCTGGAAGGCCCCGGCCTGCTCGGGGAAGCCGGCCTCGGTGAAGTACTCGACCACGTCCCGCACCGACCACTCCACCGGGTCCACGGCCTTGTCCTTGCGCCCGGCCCTGGGGACAGGGGACAGCGGGGGGACACAGAGACACGGTCACCGGGACACAGGGACAGCAGGGGGACACAGAGACACGGTCACCGGGACACGGGGACAGCGTCACGGGGACACAGAGACACGGTCACCGGGACACAGGGACAGCAGGGGGACACAGAGACACGGTCACCGGGACACGGGGACAGCAGGGGGACACAGAGACACGGTCACCGGGACACGGGGACAGCGTCACGGGGACACAGAGACACGGTCACCGGGACACAGGGACAGCAGGGGGACACAGAGACACGGTCACCGGGACACAGGGACAGCAGGGGGACAGACAGGGTCACAGGTACACCATGGGGACACACAGACATGGTCACTGGGACATGGGGACAGCGTGGGGGACACAGACACAGTCACCATGATGGGACACCGTGGGGACACACAGACACGGTCATGGGGACACGGGGACAGCGTCACGGGGCCACTGTGGGGACATGGACACTGGGACACAGGGACAGCAGCGTGGGGACACCGTGGGGACACACAGCCATGGTCATTGGGACACTGGGAGGGCAGGGGGACACCAGAACACAGTCACTGGGACAGGGGACACTGTGGCGACAGGGTCACAGCAACAGAGGGGTGACATAGGGACACAGGGACAGGGGACATCCAGGGGGACATGGAGACAATGGTGATGGGACAGCGGGACACTGAGTGGGACACAGAGGGACACTGGGTGGGACACGGGTGACACAGGGGGCCACAAGGGACGCTGGGTGGCACACGGGTGACACACAGGGACGAGGGGACACCGGCCCCTGACTCACGTGCAGCTGAACGGGGCCCCCTCGGCAGCCTGGGGGCCCGGCCTGCCCGGGGACAGCGGCACCGAGGGCTCAGCCCCCGCCAGCGCCGGGGACACTGCGGGGACACCGGCGGGTCACGTGGGACAGCCCGAGTGACCGCACACCCAGAGTGACCGCAGGGTGATCCCAGCACCGACCGACCCCGAGGGACCCCCAGAGTGACCCCAGCACCGACCGACCCCCAGAGTGACCCCCAGAGTGACCCCCAGAGTGACCCCCAGAGTGACCCCCAGAGTGACCCCCAGAGTGACCCCCAGAGTGACCCCCAGAGTGACCCCCAGAGTGACCCCCAGAGTGACCCCCAGAGTGACCCCCAGAGTGACCCCCAGAGTGACCCCCAGAGTGACCCCAGCACCGACCGACCCCGAGGGACCCCCGAGGGACCCCCAGAGTGACCCCAGCACCGACCGACCCAAACCCCCCTGCCCCCCAAAACCACCCTCTCCCCTCAGTACCTGCTCTGTCGGGCTGCCCGAAGGCCCCCTCCTTTTTGAGGGGGGCCATGTGCTGGCAGCCCCCCTCCCCCGGGGCGCAGGCCTTGGGCTGGGGGGGCCGCTCGGAGGGCGGCTGCCCCGGGGGGCGCAGGGGGGGCCCCCCCCGGCCCTCCCCGTTCAGCTGCCGGGGGGGCCCCGCGTCCTCCGAGGCCTCCGAGCCGGTCCCGTCCTCGTCTTCCTCGTCCTCATCTTCCTCCTCCTCCTCCTCCTCCCGCGCCGAGGCCTCGCTGCTGCTGCAGGGGGGCTGGGGGGCCCCAAAAGTACAGCGTGAGCATCACCCCACAGAGAACCCCCGCAGCTGGGACCCCCCGACAATCTACAGCCCCCAAAAATCGATAGCCCTGACACCAAAATCGACAGCCCCCACCAAAACAGGGCCTCCAAAGCTGCTCCTTGACCCTCCCACAGTGTGACACCGCCCCCCCAAATCCAGGACACCCCCAAAAATGAACACCCCCCCCAAAGTCCTGCAGGGCCCCCCAAACCTAGGATCCCCCAATTCTGCACTCCCCCCCAGAGCTGTCACCCAGCATTGTCACTGGGGTTCCTCAGCTTGTCCTGGGGTTCCCCCAACCTCCCAGTCCCCAGCCTCATCCAGCCCTGGCTCTGGTGACCCCAAAACCCCCTCAGGTCCCATAAAGAGCCCCGCTCCCTGTCCCCCCTTCTCCAGGTCACCCAAGTCCTCCTGGGGGTCTCCAACATCCCCTTGAGATCTCTGCTGTCCCCTCAGGTCCCCAAGCCCCTCAGAGGTCCCCTAAAGGATGTCCCCAACCCTCTCAGGCCCCCATGTCCCCTCAGGAGAAGCCCCCAGATCCCCTCAGCTGCCTCAGTTCCCTCAGGGGACCCCTAAATCCCCTCAGGGTCCTTCCCCAAGTCCCTTTCTCTGTGTCCCGTGTCCCCTCCCCGCCACATCCCCTCCACCTTGTGTCCTCCCCTGTCCCACCAACCCTTCAGGGGTCCCCTCATGTCCCCAGTGCCCCCTCACCACCGCTGTCCCCCTCAGCCCTCCTATCCCCGGTCCCTCCAGAGCCCCCCGCCCCCCTCAGACACCCCCAAATTTCCACCACCTCACCCCCGGCCCCCTCAGGGTCACCCTCCCAGCGGCCCTCAGTCCCCTCCATGCCCTCAGGTTCCCCTCAGCCCTCTCGGCTCCCCCTCATGACCCTCGAACTCTTCATGGCCCCTTCTCACGACCCCCGGGCCCCTCCCCAGTGTCCCCTCAGGGTCCCCCGGTCCCCCTCACGACCTCCGCCTCCCCAGCCCCTCAGATTCCCTTCGATGCCCCTTCAGGGTCCCCTCACAACCCCCATTCCTCTCACCCCTCACGGCTCCCCCCCGCTTCCCGCGCTCCCCCTCACAATGCGCGGGCCCCCTCTCCCCTCACCGCTCCCTCTCCCCGCGCCCCTCACCGCTCTCACCGCTCCCTCTCCCCGCGCCCCTCACCGCTCTCACCGCTCCCTCTACCCGATCCCCTCAGCCCCTCACCGCTCTCTCTCCCCGCGCCCCTCACCGCTCCCCCCTCACCGCGCCCCTCAGCCCCTCACCGCTCTCACCGCTCCCTCAGCCCCTCACCGCTCCCTCTCCCCGCGCCCCTCACCGCTCCCACCGCTCCTTCTCCCACAGG
>NW_024500639.1:47467-52387 GCF_017590055.1 Onychostruthus taczanowskii
CGCCCCCGCCCCGCCCGCGCGCGCCCGCTCGGAGGAGGAGCCGCGGCCGCCGCGCGCGCGCCTCGGGGTGGAGCCGCCCCGCGCGGCCGCGCCCACCGAAAGCCACGCCCACAAACGGCGATTAAGCCACGCCCATCCCGCTGGAAGCCACGCCCATGTCCAGAGGCCCCGCCCCTACGGCATTAAGACGCGCCCATCTGTTTAAACCACGCCCAGTTAGAAAAGGCCACGCCCATCGGGTTAAACCACGCCCCTTGCTGGAGGCCACGCCCACCGCTGGGATCCACCGGCCCCCCCAAAATAGGGACCCCCAATTGCAAGGACCCCGTGAGCCCATGGGGCCCCCCAAACCCACAGGGTCCCCCCAAACCCATGGGGTCACCCCAAACCCACAGGGTTACCCCAAACCCATGGGGTCACCCCGATCCCATGGAGCCCCCCAAACCAGCGGAGCCCCCCAAACCCATGGGGTCACCCCAAACCCACAGGGTCCCCCCAAACCCATGGGGTCACCTCAAACCCACAGGGTCACCCCAAACCCATGAGGTCACCCCGATCCCATGGAGCCCCCCAAACCCATGGAGCCCCCCCAAACCCATGAGGTCACCCCAAAACCATGGAGCCCCCCAAACCCACGGGTCACACCAATTCCAGGGCCCCCCAAAGTCACGGACACCCCAAACCCTCGGGGTGCCCCCCAGATCCATGGGAACCCCCACTTTGGGAGCACCCCAACATTTCAAACCCTATTTTTCTCCCAAACTTTATTGATTCATCCCAAACTCGTTTACAATGAAGCCTTGGGGGGGTTGGGCCCCCCTACAGGGGCTTTTGGGGACCCCCCCCGGTTTTGGGGACCCCCATTTGGGGACAAACGGGGGGGGCTTTCACCTGGGGGGGTTAAAACAGGGCGGACACCCCAAAACCCCAAAACGCGGGATCATCACCCTGGGACACCCCAAAACCGGGGATCCCAGCCCTGGGACCCCCCAGACCCCCCGGGGTTCAGGTGTACTTTGGGTATCTCCAGGTCTGGGGGTTCAGGCTTTATGGGGTGCTTTATAGGATTTTGGGGCCCAGCTGTGCAGTTTGGGGTCCAGCTGTGCAATTTTGGGGTCCAGCTGTGCAGTTTTGGGGTCCAGCTGTGCAGTTTGGGGTCCAGCTGTGCAGTTTGGGGCCCAGCTGTGCAGTTTTGGGGTCCAGCTGTGCAGTTTGGGGTCCAGCTGTGCAGTTTTGGGGCCCAGCTGTGCATTTCGGGGTCCCCCCGGTGCTCTGGGCTCAGGTCCTGCAGGTCCTCAAAGCTCAGCAGGATCTGAGGGGCAGAGAAATTCTCAAAATCCCCCAAAACCTCCCCAAATCCCTCCCCCCCGGGAACCCCCAAAACCCCCCAGAGACCCCAAAAGTCCCCAAGGAACCCCCAGGACCCCCCTGGAACACCCCAAGGGGACAGGGGACACCTCGGGGACCCTCTGGAGGGGCAGGGGACACTTTGGGGACAGCCCAAGGGACACCTTGGGGACAGCCTGGGGGGGACAGGGATGGCCCTGGGGACCATCCTGGGGGGAGAGGGGACACCTGGGGACAATGGGGACAAAGCTTGGAGGGCCACTGGAGGCCCTGGGGACAACGGGGACACACCCTGGGGGGCCACCGGAGGTGTGTGAGGAAGGGGAAGGTCCCAGCTCTGGCTGCAGCACCTGGGGACACCTGGGGATACCTGTGTGACACCTGGGGACACCTGTGTAACACCTGGGGACATCTGTGTGATGCAGCACCTGGGGACACCTGGGGATACCTGTGTGACACCTGGGGACACCTGTGTAACACCTGGGGACATCTGTGTGACACCTGGGGGACATCTGGGGACACCTGGGGACATCTGTGTGACACCTGGGGGACATCTGGGGACATCTGTGTGACACCTGGGGGACATCTGGAGACACCGGGGACACCTGTGGACAGGGACATTGTCACAGCCCTGAGGACACTGCCACCATCCTGGGGACATCCTGGTCACCTCCCTGTGCCTGGGGACAGCAATGTCCCCTCGAGGCCAAGGACACCAACACGTGTCCCCACCCTGGGGACACGCTGGGGACAGCAATGTCCCCAGAGCCGATGTCACCAGTGTCCCCCCACCCCTGCATTCCCCAGGCCCCGTCCTCTGTCACCTCCCTGTGCTGGGGTTGTCCCCCCGTGTCCCCCCCTGTGTCCCTGATGTCCCCTCCTGTGTCCCCCCGGTGTCACCTTCTGCCTCTCCAGCACCCTCATGGCAAAGTGTCCCCACTGTCCCCTCTGTCCCCTCTGTCCCTGTCCCCGTGTCCCCCCTATCCTCTGTCCCCAGCCGAGGGACCCCGTGCCCCGAGCTGGCCCCACTTTGGGGACTGTGGGGACCCCAAAACCACCGGGGGGGACAGGGACAGCACCGGAGTGGGGACCTTGGGGACATCGAGGGGACGGGGGGATGTGGGAGGGTCCCCAGGGGACAGGGGACACCCCAGAGGGACATGGAACTGCTCCAGGGGACGTGGGACACCCCAAAACACCGAGCCCCCCCCAGCAGACTGGGGACACCCAGAAGGACCCCGAGGAGCGGGAGGGGACAGGGGGGACCCCAAAAGGGACCGAGGCCACCCCACATCCCCCGGCCCCCCCTCACCGTGTCCGGAGCTGTCGCTGGGCGCTGTCCCCGGGGGGCTCAGAATTGTCCCCGGGGCCTCCCAGTACGGCCCAGTCAGACCAGTGACCCCCCCCCCCATCGGGGAAACTGAGGCAGGGACCCCCCAAATGGCTCGGGGGGAAAAGGAGGGACCTTGGGGGTGTCCCTCTGCCCCCCCATCCCCAATCAGGGCTCACTCTGGGGGGTCCCTCCCCGGTTTTGGGGATCCCCCGGCCCGAGCTGCTCCCGGGGGGGCTCCCCGCGGCCCTGCCCCCCCCCGTAGCGGAGGAGGCGCCCCAAAAGCAGCGCCCAGAGCAGCGCCTGCACCCACAGCTGGAACGGGGGGTCCCAGCCCCAGCCGGGCCCCCCGGGGGACATCGCCCCCCCCCGCTGTCCCCTCCCGTGTCCCCCTCCCCCGGTGTCCCGGTACCGCCCGTGTCCCCGGCTTTGTTCCCGAACCCCCGGGAATGGGGGAGGGTCGGGCCTGGCCCGGCCACGCCCCCCCCGGCCCCCCCAAAACCCTCCCCTGCCTGACCACGCCCCTTTCCTCAGGACACGCCCCCATCACCACGGCAACGGCGCGCCGGTACCGCCCCTTTCTTTAGCCGCGCCCGCATCACCATGGCAACTGACCACGCCCCCCTCCCAGAGGCCGCGCCCGTCCCCATGGCAACCCCGCGCGCCCTCTGTCGCTATGGTAACGCCAGCACCGCGCCCTTTCAGAGGCCACGACCACTAAGGGGACGCGCCCCTTACGTCCTATCACACATCCAGGCCACGCCCCCTCGAAGACCACGCCCCCACTCAGTCCCATGGCAACGCCCGCTCCCTTCCCAGGCCCCGCCCCCACGGGGGGGCGGGTGACACCCCCGGGAGGGGGAGGAGACCCCAGACCCGTCCCCGCCCCCCCCGCCCAGCGCCCCTGTCTATCCCGGTCTCTATCCCGATATCCTGGTCTCTTTCCCGGTCTCTATCCCGATACCCCGCTGTCTATCCCGGTCTCTATCCCGATACCCCGCTGTCTATCCCGGTCTCTATCCCGATACCCCGCTGTCTATCCCGGTCTCTATCCCGATACCCCGCTGTCTATCCCGGTCTCTATCCCGATACCCCGCTGTCTATCCCGGTCTCTATCCCGATACCCCGCTGTCTATCCCGGTCTCTATCCCGATACCCCGCTGTCTATCCCGGTCTCTATCCCGATACCCCGCTGTCTATCCCGGTCTCTATCCCGATACCCCGCTGTCTATCCCGGTCTCTATCCCGATATCCCGGTCTCTATCCCGATATCCCGGTCTCTATCCCGGTACCCCGCTGTCTATCGCGGTCTCTATCGCGATATCCCGATTCCCCCTCACCTCTCTCCCGCTCCCGCCGCCTTTCCCCTCACGGGCCCGCTGCTCCCGCGGGCCCCGCCCACCACCTGCTCCAGACCCTCATTGGCTGCGCCGCCCGGCCCCCGCTTCCCATTGGCCAGTGCGGCTCCGAGTCCCACCCCGACGCTTCCCATTGGTCAGGGCTGCCGTCAGTCCGGAGATCGCCCCGCCCCTGCCCCATCATGAAACTCGAACCCGCCGAGGGGCGGGGCCTCGGACAAGGGGCGGGGTCTCACAGGCTTGATATGTGATGGGCGGGGTTTGTGTAGGGGCGGGGCATCAGTGATTGACAGGGGAGGGGCGGGGCGTGGTGGGCCAGGGGCGTGGCTTGCACTGCCAGCCTCGTGCCTGGCACGAGAGCTCATTAATTAACCCCCTTAATTAAACTAACGGGGCCAGGCCCTCCAGTAAACCCTGCTCTGTGCTCTGTGTCAATTAATGCACCCTCACGTCATAACCTCCAGCTCATTAACCTTTCTCATTAATGCTTCTTCATTAACATTTCCATTAATGCTCCCCTTTAATAAAACTCCTCCCTAAAGCTCACCTCATTGGCACCTACCTTCATTAACGCCCCTCATTAGCACCCTCCCTCATTAACCCCCCCCATCACTGAAGCTCTGGCTCACTCCTGCCCCGCCCATCTTCATTAATGCCCCTCATTAGCAGCACTGCTCGTTAACACTACTCCCTCACCAACCGCATTTACTGTCCCTCATTGCCGCGTCCATTTACCCTGCCCTCATTAACGCTCCTCATTAACGCCCCTCATTAACGCCCTCATCAGCCCCGCTGAGCGGCAGCGCTGCAGTGCCGGCGGTGACCGCGGGGGGGCGATGGAGGGGGAATGGCCTGGGGGTGACAGCGAGGGGACACCCGGGGGGG
>NW_024500639.1:52412-65223 GCF_017590055.1 Onychostruthus taczanowskii
GGGGGGTCCGGACAGCGCGGTCCCCCCTCCCCCCTCATTAACTCACCCCCAGTTAATTCACCCCCCCCATTAATTCAACCCCTCATTAATTCACGTCTGCATTAATTCCCTCCATTAATTCATCCCCTCATTAATTTCACCCCCCCATTACTCGGGCTGCCACGGTGAGGGACACGGGGGGGACGGGGGGGGCAGCGAGGGGTGGGCGACACCCCAGGGGTGTGAGGGGTGTGTGGGGGGTGAGTAAGGGGTGTGTAATGTGTGTGTAAGGGGTGTGTAAGGGCTGTACAGTGCCCCATGTGTGTAATGTGTGTGTAAGGGGTGAGTAAGGTGTGAGTGAGGGGTGTGTAAGGGGTGTGCAATTCTCTGGGTGTGTAATGGGTATGTAAGGGGTGAGTAAGGAGTGAGTGAGGGGTGTGTAAGGGCTGTACAATTCCCCGGGGGTGTAATGGGTATGTAAGGGGGGTGTAAAGGCTGTACAATTCCCCAGGTGTGTAAGGGGTTTGTAAGGGGTGTGTAAGGGGTGTACAATTCTCTGGGTGTGTAAGGGGTGAGTAAGGTGTGAGTGAGGGGTGTGTAAGGGCTGTACAATTCCCCGGGTGTGTAATGGGTATGTAAGGGGTGTGTAAAGGCTGTACAATGCCCCAGGTGTGTAAGGGGTGTGTAAGGGGTGAGTAAGGGGTGAACAATTCCCCTGGTGTGTAAGAGGTGAGTGAAGGGTGTGTAAGGGGTGTGTAATGGGTGTGTAAGGGGTGAGTAAGGGGTGTGTAAGGGGTGTGTAAGGGGTGTACAATGCCCCACGTGTGCAATGGGTGTGTAAGGTGTGTGTAAGGTGTGTACAACACCCCAGGGGTGCCCAGGGGTGTGTAAGGGGTGTGAAAAGGCTGCACAACACCCCAGGGGTGTAAGGGCTGTGTAGTGGGTGTGTAAGGTGTGAGTACGGGGCATGTAAGGGGTGTGTAAGGGGTGTGTAAGGGCTGTACTTCTGCACAATTGTGTGAGGGCTGTGTAAGGTGTGTACAACACCGCAGGGGTGTGTAAAGGGTGTGAGAAGGCTGCACAGTACCTCAGGTGTGTAAGGGGTGTGTAAGAGGTGTGTAAGGAGTGTGTAAGGGGTGTGCAAGTGGTGTGTAAGGGCTGTGTAAGGGCTGTGTGATGGATGTACAACACCCCAGGTGTGTAAGGGGGGTGTAAGGGCTGTGTAAGGGCTCTACAACATCCCAGATGTACAAGGTTTGTGTAACACTTGTGTAAGGCTGGTGCAGCACCCCAGGTGTGCAAGGGGTGTGTAAGGAGTGTGTAATGGCTGTGTAAGGGGTGTGTAAGGTGTGTACAACACCGCAGGGGTGCCCAGGGGTGTGTAAGGGATGTGAAAAGGCTGTATAACACCCCGGGTGTGTAAGGGGTGTGTAAGGGGTGTGCAGGGTGTGTGTAAGTTCTATACAGCATCCCAAGTGTGTAAGGGGTGTGTAAGGGCTGCACAACACCCCAGAATTGCTCAGGGATGTGTAAGGGGTGTGTAAGGTCTATACAATACCCCAGGTGTGTAAGGGTGTGTAAGGGCTGTACAACAGCCCAGAGGTGTAAGGAGTGTGTAAAGGGTGTGTAAGGGGTGTGTAATATCTGTACACCATCTCAGGGTGCACAGGGCTGTGCAAAAGGGGTGTGTAAGGAGTGTGTAAGGGCTGTGTGGTGAGTGTGTAAGGGTTGCGTAAGGGGCGTGTGAGGACTGTGCAAGGAGCGTGTAAGGGGTGTGTAAGGGTTGCATAAGGGCTGTGTAAGGGCTGTGTAGGCAGTGTGCAAGAAGTGTGTAAGGGTGTGTAGGAAGTGTGTAAAGGTGGTGTAAAGGGTGTGTCTGGAGTGTGTAAGGGGTGTCTAATGGGTGTGTAAGTGGTGTGTAAAGGCTGTGTAAGGGGTGTGTAAGTGCTATGTAAGGGTGTGTAAGGGGTGTGTAACGGTTGTGTAAGGGGTGTGTAACGGTTGTGTAAGAACTGTGTAAGGGCTGTGTAAGGGGTGTGTGGTGGGTGTGTAAAGGCTGTGTAAGGGGTGTGTAAAGGTTGTGTAAGGATGTGTAAGGATGTGTAAGGGGTACGTGCTATGTAAGGGTGTGTAAGAGGTGTGTAAGTGCAATGTAAGGGTGTGTAAGGGGTGTGTGGTGAGTGTGTAAGGGCTGTGTAAGGGTGTGATGAGTGTGTAAGGGTGTGTAAGGTGCAGTGAGCGTGCAAGGCCGGCACAACAGCCCCGACCTGGGCCCGGCTCTTGGGGTGTCCCAGAACCCGGGAATGGGAAATCCGGGATTCGGGGCGACCCGGGGGTTTGGGGGATCCAGCTGTTTGGGATCCAGGTGTTGGGGATCCAGCTGTTTGGGATCCAGCTGTTTGGGATCCAGGTGTTGGGGATCCAGGTGTTTGGGAGGTCCCAGGCATTGGGATTTGGGGCATCCAGGTGTTGGGGATCCAGGTGTTTGGGATTGGGAATCCAGGTTTTGGGGTCCCGGGTGTCAGGGGTTGGGGGTTCCTGAATTTTGGGAGACCCAAACATGCCGGGTGTCCAGGGGATCCAGATGTTTGGGATTGGGGGATCCAGCTGTTTCGGATCATTTGGGGGATCCAGGTGTTTGGGATCCGGGATCCAGGTGTTTGGGATTTGGGGGATCCAGCTGTTTGGGATTGTGGTCCCAGGTATTTGGGATCAGGGAATCCCAGGTGTTAAGGCTTGGGGGGGCCTCTGAATTTTTTGGAGGACCCAAACATCCACCCGGGGTGTCAGGTACCACGGATTTGGGGTCCCAGGTGTTTGGGATTTGGGGACACACTGGATTTTGGGGTTCCAGGTGTCGGATTTGGGGGAGCTCAGGTGTGTCAGATTTGGGGTGTCGGGTGTTTGGGATTGGGGGATCCACGTGACAGGGACTGGGGGCACCCTGGATTTTGGGGTCCCAAACATTCATTGGGGGTCCCCTTTGTCCAGGTTTGGGGGTCTCAGGTGTCAGGGACTGGGGATCCCAAATGCCCCTGATTTTGGGTCCCGAGTGTTTGGGATTGGGGTCCCGAGTGTTTGGGATTTGGGGCTGGGGGCTGCAGGGCCGGGGGGTGCCCAGGGTCCCTGATTTGGGGTTTGGGAGCAGGTGGTCCCTGCACCCCGAGGGCTGAGCAGGGCACGGGGGGGGGTGAGGGACCCCATTTGGGGTTCCCTGACCCCGTTTTGGGGTTGCAGGGCTGATCCGGGGGGCGCTGCCATTCGGGCTGGCACAGTGGAGTTGGATGTGGAGGTTTTGGGGTACCCCGGGTGTTTTGGGGTTCCCTGACCCCATTTTGGGGTTGCAGGGCTGACCCGGGGGGCGATGCCGTTCGGGCTGGCACAGTGGGATGTGGTGTGGAGGTTTTGGGGTATCCCGCGTGTTTTGGGGTTCCCTGACCCCGTTTGGGTTGCAGGGGTGATCCGGGGGGCACTCCCATTCTGGCTGGCACAATGGGGTTGGATGTGGAGGTTTTGGGGTGCCCCGGGTGTTTTGGGGTTCCCTGACCCCATTTGGGGTTCTCTGATCCCGTTTGGGGTTCCCTGACCCTGTTTTGGGGTTGCAGGGCTGACCCGGGGGGCGCTGCCGTTCAGGCTGGCACAGTGGGGTTGGATGTGGAGGTTTTGGGGTACCCCGGGTGTTTTGGGGTTCCCTGACCCCATTTTGGGGTTGCAGGGCTGACCCGGGGGGCGATGCCGTTCGGGCTGGCACAGTGGGATGTGGTGTGGAGGTTTTGGGGTATCCCGCGTGTTTTGGGGTTCCCTGACCCCATTTGGGGTTCCCTGACCCCGTTTTGGGTTGCAGGGCTGATCCGGGGGGCGCTGCCGTTCGGGCTGGCACAGTGGGATGTGGTGTGGAGGTTTTGGGGTATCCCGTGTGTTTTGGGGTTCCCTGACCCCGTTTTGGGTTGCAGGGCTGATCCGGGGGGCGCTGCCGTTCGGGCTGGCACAGTGGGATGTGGTGTGGAGGTTTTGGGGTGCCCCACGTGTTTTGGGGTTCCCTGACCCCGTTTTGGGGTTGCAGGGCTGATCCGGGGGGTGCTGCCGTTCGGGCTGGCACAGTGGGATCTGGGGCTGGCACAGTGGGATCTGGCACAGAGGGATTGGGGTAGGCTGGGTGTTTTGGGATGCTGCGGGTGTTTTGGGGTTCCCTGACCCCATTTGGGGTTCCCTGACCCCGTTTGGGTTGCAGGGCTGATCCGGGGGGCGCTGCCGTTCGGGCTGGCGCGCCGGGAGCTGGCGTGCGAGGGGTACCCGCTGGAGCTGCGCTGCCCCGGCAGCGACGTCGTGCTGGTGGCCGACGCCAACTACGGCCGCACCGACGACAAAATCTGCGACGCCGACCCCGGGCAGATGGCGAACGTGCAGTGCTACCTGCCCCAGGCACAGCCCATCATGGCCCAGAGGTGACACGGGGACACCAGGGGCGTTGGGGACATTGGGGACAATGGGGATATTGGGGACACTGGGGGCGTTGGGACATCGGGAACCCCGGGCAGATGGCGAACGTGCAGTGCTACCTGCCCCAGGCACAGCCCATCATGGCCCAGAGGTGACACGGGGACACCGGGGACACCAGGGGCGTTGGGGACATTGGGGACAGTGGGGACACTGGGGGCATTGGGGACACTGGGGGCGTTGGGGGCGTTGGGGACATTGGGGATACTGGAGACACTGGGGGCGCTGGGGACATTGGGGACAGTGGGGATACTGGTGACATTGGGACATCAGGAACCCCGGGCAGATGGCGAACGTGCAGTGCCACCTGCCCCGGGCACAGCCCATCATGGCCCAGAGGTGACACGGGGACACCGGGGACACCAGGGGCGTTGGGGACACTGGGGACACTGGGGGCATTGGGGGCGTTGGGGACAGTGGGGACAATGGGGATATTGGGGACATTGGGGGCGTTGGGACATCGGGAACCCCGGGCAGATGGCGAACGTGCAGTGCCACCCACCCCGGGCACAGCCCGTCATGGCCCAGAGGTGACACGGGGACACCGGGGACAGTGGGGGTGTTGGGGACAGTGGGGACAGTGGGGGAACTGGGGACACTGGGGACATTGGGGGCGTTGGGGACACTGGGGACAATAGGGATATTGGGACACTGGGGGCGTTGGGGACACTGGGGACATTGGAGACATTGGGGACAGTGGGAACATTGGGGGAACTGGGGACACTGGGGACATTGGGACATTGGGACATTGGGAAGGTGTAGGAGGTTGGGGACATGGGGACAGGCGGGTGACAGGAACACAGCAATGGGCGCGGGGACATGGGGACAGAGGGACAGGTAGGGACATGGGGACAGGGCTGTGCAGGGGGATGAGGACATCGTGGGGACACAGGGACATGGGGATATTGTGGGACACCAGGGATGTGGCCCTGGCCCTGCACATGATGGCACAGAGGGGACATGGGGGTGACACGGGGGGACATGGGGACATGTGGAAGGCTGGGGACACCTTGGAGACACCCTGGGGACATGGGGACACCTTGAGGACACCCTGGGGACATGGGGACAGGCACACAGGAGGGTGGGACATGGGAGAGCGGGGATGTGTTGGGGACTTGGGGACATGTGGGGACTTGGCCCTGTGGTGACGTGGGGGGGACCTGGGGACAGGAAGGACGTGGGGACACCTGGGGACAGTTGGAGGCGTGGAGGTGGCACGGGGGGGGGGGACATGGGGACACCAAGGGTGGGTGGCCCTGGGTGCAGCTTGGGGACAGCACGGGGGTGGCACAGCTCGAGGATGTCCCCGTGTCCCCACGGCAGGCATTGTCCCCCCAGCCCCAGGGACATTGGCGGTGGCACCTGTGTCCTGTGTCCCCAAGTGCCAGGGCCACACCTGTGCCCTGCCCCGTGTCCCCACTGTCCCTGTGTCCCTCATGTCCCGTGTCCCTGGTCCCGTGTCCCGTGTGTCCCCCCTGTCCTGCTGTCCCCACGTCCCCAGCTCCACATCCTCCGTGTCCCCATGTCCCTGCTGTCCCCATGTGTCCCCCAATGTCTCTGTGTCCCTTTGTGTCCTGTGTCCCCCCGTGTCTCCTCATGTCCCTGTGTCCCCTGTGTCCCCCCTGCTGTTCCCTGATGTCCCCCCCGTGACCCCCCATTGTCCCCATGTCCCCCGGTGTCCCATGTCCTTTCAGGTCCCTTCACCTCCCTCTGGCTCTGTGTCCCTTCCTGTCCCACATCCCTCTGTGTCCCCCCCGTGTCCCTGCCGTGTCCCCCTGTGTCTGTGACATGTCCCTATGTCCCTGACGTGTCCCTGATGCGTCCCTGTGTCCCCCTGTCCCTGCCATGTCCCTGTGTCCCCCTGTCCCTGCCCTGTCCCCATGCCCCCCCGTCCCTGCCATGTCCCCCCGTGTCCCCGTGTCCCCTGTCCCTGACGTGTCCCCGTGTCCCCAGGTGCAATAACCGCACTCAGTGCGTGGTGGTCGCCGGCTCCGACGCCTTCCCCGACCCCTGCCCGGGCACCTACAAATACCTGGAGGTGCAGTACGACTGCGTGCCCTACAGTGAGTGCTGCCCCACAGCCCTGCCCCACAGAGCCCGTCCTGCCCCACAGATCCCGTCCTGCCCCACAGCACCCCAGAGCCACCCCCTGCCCCAGCCCCTACAAATACCTGGAGGTGCAGCAGGACTGCGTGCCCCACAGCGAGTGCTGCCCCACAGATCCTGTCCTGCCCCACAGATCCTGTCCTGCCCCATAGATCCTGTCCTGCCCCGCAGCTCTGTTCTGCCCTGCCCCACAGCTCTGCGCTGTCCCGCCCCACAGCACCCCCAGTTCTGGCACCTATGAGTACCTGGAAGTTCCGTGTGTCCCCCACAGGGATCGCTGCCCCACAGCTCTGCCCCATAACCCCATTCTGTCCCACGGCCCTGCCCTACAGACCCTGCCCCACTGCCCTGCAGTGCCCCCCCAGCCCCACAGCACCCAGAGGTGCGCCCGGGGAGTCCCGCCCCACAGCACCCAAGGGACCCCAAGGGGACCCCAGAGTGCCCCCGTGTCCCCACAGCACCCAAGGGACCCCAGAGTGTCCCCGTGTCCCCACAGCACCCAAGGGACCCCAGAGTGTCCCCGTGTCCCACCCACAACACCCATGGGGACCCCAGAGTGCCCCCGTGTCCCCACAGCACCCAAGGGACCCCACAGGGACTCCACAGACCCCCATGACCCCCAACCCTAGGGGCACCCAGGCACCTTTTGGGGGGTGGGGGTGGGACTGGGGGGGTCTCCCCCTCAGGTCTGGGGGGAGGGGGGGGTTGTGCCCCCCTGGGGTCCCCCCGTGTCACGTTTGTCCCCCCAGGCCGGGCTGTGACCCCCCTGTGTCCGTCCCGGTGCGGGCGCCGCAACCCCCAACCCCCAGCGGGCTCTGTGTGACCCGGGGGTCCTCGGGGGGTTGGGATGACCCCGTCTCTCCCCAGGCGCCGTCGCGGGACCCCCAAAACCCCCCAGCCCCTCCCCCAGCTTTGCTTTGCAGCCGCCGCCGGAGCCGCCCGAGGGAACGGCCGGACAGGGCCGGACACGGCACCGGCCCCGGGACACGCCACGGGCACAGGGACACGGCAGGGACATGGCAGGGACACGGCAAAAACCGTGCAAAAAACATGGCAGGAACACGGCAAAAACACATCAGGAACATGGCAAAAACCATAGCAGGGACACAACCAAAACATGGCAAAAACACGGCAGGAACACGGCAAAAACATTGTCAAAAATAAGCAAAAACCACGGCAGGGACACGACAAAAACACAGCAAAAACATGGCTAAAACCATGCAAAAAATACAGCAAAACCATGGCAGGAACAGGGCAGGAACATGGAAAAAACATTGTTAGAAATATGCAAAAACCATGGCAGGGACACGGCAAAAACAAAGCAAAAACATGGCTAAAACCATGTAAAAAACACGGCAGGAACATGGCAAAAACATTGTCAGAAATACGCAAAAAACATGGTAGGGACACAACAAAGACACAGCAAAAACATGGCCAAAATTGTGCAAAAAACAGGGCAAAAACATGGCAGGAACACGGCAAAAACATTGTCAGAAATACGCAAAAAACACGGCAGGGACACGACACAAACACAGCAAAAACATGGCCAAAACCATGCAAAAAACATGGCCAAAACCACACCAAAACTATGCCAAAAACACGCAAAAACCACAGAAGGAACATGGCACGAACACACCTGTGCCAGCCCCGGGGCTGAGGGAGCCCAGCCCTCACCTGGGCAGGTGAACACACCTGGGGTGGGTGAACACACCTGGGACAGGTAAATTTACCTGGGCAGGTGAACACACCTGGACACGCTAAGGACACAGTGAACACCTGAGCACGTGACGTGAGCAGTAAAGGCACACCTGGCGTGGGCTGAACACACCTGGGCACGCTCGGGACACACCCAGCTCACACCTGCACACGCCAGGGACACACCTGGCGTGGGTCGAAGGTCCCTGAACACAGTGAGGGTGTGCCAAGGACACGATCAACACCTGGACACACCTGGGCACGTTAAACACACAGCAAACACCTGAGAGGGCTCTGAGCACACCTGAGAGCTCTGAGCACACCTGAGAGCTCTGAGCACACCTGAGAGCTCTGAGCACACCTGAGAGCTCTGAGCACACCTGAGAGCTCTGAGCACACCTGAGAGCTCTGAGCACACCTGAGAGCTCTGAGCACACCTGAGAGCTCTGAGCACACCTGAGAGCTCTGAGCACACCTGAGAGCTCTGAACACACCTGAGAGGGCTCTGAGCACACCTGAGAGAGCTCTGAGCACACCTGAGAGCGCTCTGAGCACACCTGAGAGCTCTGAGCACACCTGTGCATGCTAAGGACATGCTAAGCACATGCCTTGAGCGCTCGGTGCACACCTGGTGTGCAGGAGGGCAGGTGCCAAACTCACCTGGGCAGGCTGGGGACGCCAAGGGCACAGCTGGGCACGCGGAACACACGCGGGGGGTGTGAGCACAGCACGGCGGACACAGCTGGGACACACCTCGGCACACCTGGGCACACCTGGGACATGTGGGACACACCTGGGACATGTGGGACACATCTGGGACACACCCGGGACACACCTGGGCACAGCTGGACATGCCTGGGACACACCTGGGCATGCTGAACACACGCCAGGGGTGTGAGCAAAGCACGGCGGACACACCTGGGACACACCTGGGCACAGCTGGGCACACTCAGAGCACACTCAGGGCACACTCAGCTCACACTCAGAGCACACTCAGAGCACACTCAGGGCACACTCAGCGCACACTCAGAGCACACTCCGCTCACACTCAGCTCACACACAGAGCACACTCAGGGCACACTCAGCTCACACTCAGGGCACACTCAGGGCACGCTCAGCTCACTCAGCACACACTCAGGGCACACTCAGCTCACACTCAGGGCACACTCAGCTCACACTCAGCGCACACTCAGGGCCGCCCCTCCCCCATCGCCGTCTCTCTCTCTCTCCCTCCAGGGCGGGGGGGGAGGGGCGGGGGGTCCGACCCCCCCCGAGGGGCTCAGGAGTGCGGGGGAGGGGAGCCCTGCGCCCCCGTCTGTGTGTCCGTCTGTCCCCTGTCCGTCTGTCCGTCCATCACCCCCGCCCATCATCCCCAGCCCGGCCGTCCCCATCCCCCCCTTTCCGTGTCTGTCCGTCTGTCTGTCCATGGCTCTGTCTGTCCATCCTCCCCCTCATCGACTCTTCCCCGTTTCTGTCCCCTGTCCCTCTGTCCCCTGTCCCTCTGTCCCGCTGTCCCCTGTCCCTCTGTCCCTCTGTCCCCTGTCCCTCTGTCCCGCTGTCCCCTGTCCCTCTGTCCCTCTGTCCCCTGTCCCTCTGTCCCGCTGTCCCCTGTCCCTCTGTCCCTCTGTCCCCTGTCCCTCTGTCCCGCTGTCCCCTGTCCCTCTGTCCCTCTGTCCCCTGTCCCTCTGTCCCGCTGTCCCCTGTCCCTCTATCCCTCTGTCCCCTGTCCCTCTGTCCAGCTCCTTGCCGTCCCTCTGTCCGTCCTCCTGCCCATCCTGGTGTCCATCTGTCCATCCACCCCTCCGTCCGTCAGTCCCTCCTGCTGTGTGTCCGTCCCTCGGTCCCTCCGTGTCCCCCTTGCTCCTCTGTCCATCCCCCTGTCCGTGTGTCCATCCCATGTCCATCCCGTGTCCGTCTGTCCGTGTGTCCGTGTGTCCGTCCCGTGTCCGTGTGTCCATCCCGTGTCCGTGTGTCCATCCCATGTCCGTCCCGTGTCCGTGTGTCCGTCTGTCCGTGTGTCCATCCCATGTCCGTGTGTCCATCCCATGTCCGTGTCCGTCCGTCCGTGTGTCCGTGTGTCCGTCCCGGTCCCCCCGCGGGTGCCGCCGCCCCTCCCCCCGCAGGGTCTGGGGTCCCGGGGGGTTTCGGGGTCCCCCCGGGCTGGGGGGGCCGGAGCCGTTTAATCTCTTTTCTCTTTGTCTCCTCTCTCGCCCCTCCCCTCCCCCCACCCGTGTGACCCCTCCCCCATCTCTCCGACCCCCCCAAATCAAAGAGCCCCCCAAAAATAGACCCCAAAAAATACCCCCCCCCAAAAAAAAACCCCCCCGGGGGGCAGCTCGGGGGGCCGGGGCAGGGCCGGGGTCAGTGAAGGTCAGCTGGGGTCACTCAGGGTCACTCAGGGTCAGTTCAGGGTCAGTTCCGGGTCACTCAGGGTCACTCAGGATCAGTTCAGGGTCACTCAGGGGCAGTTCAGGGTCACTCAGGGGCAGTTCAGGGTCACTCAGGGGCAGTTCAGGGTCACTCAGGGGCAGTTCAGGGTCACTCAGGGGCAGTTCAGGGTCACTCAGGGGCAGTTCAGGGTCACTCAGGGGCAGTTCAGGGTCACTCAGGGGCAGTTCAGGGTCACTCAGGGGCAGTTCAGGGTCACTCAGGGGCAGTTCAGGGTCACTCAGGGGCAGTTCAGGGTCACTCAGGGGCAGTTCAGGGTCACTCAGGGGCAGTTCAGGGTCACTCAGGGGCAGTTCAGGGTCACTCAGGGGCAGTTCAGGGTCACTCAGGGGCAGTTCAGGGTCACTCAGGGGCAGTTCAGGGTCACTCAGGGGCAGTTCAGGGTCACTCAGGGGCAGTTCAGGGTCACTCAGGGGCAGTTCAGGGTCACTCAGGGGCAGTTCAGGGTCACTCAGGGGCAGTTCAGGGTCACTCAGGGGTCACTCAGGGGTCAGTTTGAGGTCACTCAGGGTCAGTTCAGGGTCAGTTCCGGGTCACTCAGGGTCACTCAGGGTCACTCAGGGGTCACTCAGGATCAGTTCAGGGTCACTCAGGGTCAGTTCAGGGTCACTCATTGGGGGCCGGGGCGGGGCCGCGGCTTCTTCCCACAGGTGCCGGAGCGGGGGGCGGGGCCTAACGTGTCTCTCTCCTCCTCCTCCTCCCGCAGGGCCCGGCCCAGCCCCCCCGGACCGCGGGGCCCCCCCGAGCCTGTGAGTCTCCCCTCCCCCACCCTCCCGGGGACCCCCGACCCCCCAAAACCCCCGGGGCAGCGCGGGGGCTGCGGCACGGCCGGGCCGGCACACCTGGATGGGCTCACCTGGATGGGCACACCTGGATCTGTGTGCACACCTGGATCTGTGTGTACACCTGGATCTGTGTGCACACCTGGATGGGCACACCTGGATCTGTGTGTACACCTGGATCTGTGTGCACACCTGGATCTGTGTGTACACCTGGATCTGTGTGCACACCTGGATGGATCTGTGTGTACACCTGGATCCGTGTACACACCTGGATGGGCACACCTGGATCCGTGTGCACACCTGGATGGGCTCACCTGGATCCGCGTGCACACCTGGATCCGTGTGCACACCTGGATCCGTGTGTACACCTGGATGGGCTCACCTGGGCACACCTGGATGGGCTCACCTTGGCATTCTTGGATCTGTGTGCACACCTGGATGGGCACACCTGGATGTGCACACCTGGATCCTTGGGCTCACCTGGGCACACCTCGATCCTTGTGCACACCTGGATGGGCTCACCTGGGCATTCCTGGATCCTTGTGCACACCTGGATGGGCTCACCTGGATGGGCTTACCTGGGCTGTGCACACCTGGGCACACCTGGATCTTTGGGCACATCTGTGCACACCTGGGATGTGCACACCTGGGCACGTCTGGGCACGCCTGTGCACACCTGTGCCTTGTGCACGCCTGGATCCTTGGGCACCCCTGTGCCTGAGCTCACCTGGGGCCTGTGCACTCCCAGCCCTCTTGCACACCTGAGCTGTGCACACCTGTGCACACCTGAGCTGCGCACACCTGGGGCTGCGCACCCACAGCTCCTCGTGCACACCTGGATCCAGCTGCACGTCCAGGTGTGCCCCCTGCACACGCAGCCCCCGCGCCCCTCTGCACACGCGTGTGCGACGGGGCACAGGTGGGGCAGCGACACACCTGGGCAGGTGTGACAGTGACACACACCTGTGTGAGCACAAACACTTGGGAGGGTGTGACAGTGACACACCTGGGCAGGCGTAGCGATGACACGCACCTGTGAGCACGCACAGGTAATGGCTGCAGGTGTGAGCGCAGAGCAACGCAGGTGTGGCAGCTCTCGCACACCTGAGCAGCCACACCTAAGTGTGCAAATGTGCTGCTCACACCTCTGCTCACACCTGTGCACACCTGTGCTCACAGCTTTGCACACCTGTGCTCATCTGTGCTCACCTGTGCACACCTGTGCTCACAGCTTTGCACACCTGTGCTCACACCTGTGCTCACAGATTTGCACACCTGTGCTCACACCTGTGCTCACAGTTTTG
>NW_024500639.1:67302-69285 GCF_017590055.1 Onychostruthus taczanowskii
GTCCGTCCCTCCCCGTGCCCCCCCCCGTGTCCCCCCGCAGTTTTCGTCTGCCCGGGGGTGCCGCAGCGCGTGGGGCCGGCGCTGTCCACGCACGAGTCTCCGCACCAGGCGGGCGGCTGGTGCCGGGACCCGCTGCAGTCGGGGGACCGGCTCTACGTGCTGCCCTGGGTCCGTCCCTCCCCGTGCCCCCCCCCGTGTCCCCCCGCAGTTTTCGTCTGCCCGGGGGTGCCGCAGCGCGTGGGGCCGGCGCTGTCCACGCACGAGTCTCCGCACCAGGCGGGCGGCTGGTGCCGGGACCCGCTGCAGTCGGGGGACCGGCTCTACGTGCTGCCCTGGGTGCCGTACCGCACCGACACGCTCACCGAGTACGCCTCCTGGGCCGACCTGGTGGGCGCCCGGCCCGCGGCCACGCACCGGCTCCCGCACCGCGCCGACGGCACCGGCTTCGTGGTGTACGACGGCGCCGTGTTCTACAACAAGGAGCGCACCCGCAGCATCGTCAAGTACGACCTGCGCACCCGCATCAAGAGCGGCGAGACCGTGGTGGGCGCCGCCAACTATCACGACACGTCTCCCTACCGCTGGGGCGGCAAGACCGACATCGACCTGGCGGTGGACGAGGAGGGGCTCTGGGTCATCTACGCCACCGAGGGCAACGGCGGGCGGCTGGTGGTGAGCCAGCTGAACCCCTACACGCTGCGCCTGGAGGGCACCTGGGAGACCGGCTACGCCAAGCGGGCGGCCTCGGACGCCTTCATGGCCTGCGGGGTGCTCTACGTGGTGCGCAGCGTCTACCTGGACGACGACACGGAGCACCTGGGCAACGCGCTGGTCTACGCCTTCGACACGCGGCGCGGGCGCGGCTCGGCGCTGGCGCTGCCCTTCCCCAACCCGTACCAGTTCGTGGCCTCGGTGGGCTACAACCCCCGCGACAACCAGCTGTACGTGTGGAACAACCACTTCTTGCTGCGCTACGGCCTCGACTTCGCGCCCCTGGACGGCGACGGTCAGCGGGGAGGGGGCTGCGGGGTGGGGCTGGGGGAGAGGTGGGGAGACCACTTGGGGGGAGCTCTGGGGGTCCCGGTTTGCTTTGGGGGCAGCCTTCGGGGTCCTGGTTTGATTTGGGGGAGCCCT
This sequence comes from Onychostruthus taczanowskii, assembly GCF_017590055.1. NCBI lineage: Eukaryota > Metazoa > Chordata > Aves > Passeriformes > Passeridae > Onychostruthus > Onychostruthus taczanowskii. The sequence goes on from NW_024500639.1 coordinate 68,437, forward strand.
GGGGGTCCCGGTTTGCTTTGGGGGCAGCCTTCGGGGTCCCGGTTTGATTTGGGGGAGCCCTGGGGGTCCCGGTTTGCTTTGGGGGCAGCCTTCGGGGTCCCGGTTTGATTTGGGGGAGCCCTGGGGGTCCCAGATTATTTTGGGGGCAGCCTTGGGGGTCCCGGTTTGCTTTGGAGGCAGCCTTGGGGGTCTTGGTTTATTCTGGGGGGGGCCCTGGGGGTCCCGGTTTGATTTGGGGGGGGCCCTGGGGGTCCCGGTTTGCTTTAGGGGTGCAGCGCCAAATATCTGAGGAGAGCCCTGGGGGCCCCGGTTTGATTTGGGGGGAGCCCTGGGGGTCCCGGTTTGCTTTGGGGGAGCTCTGGGGGTCACAGGTTATTTTGGGGGTCGCCCTGGTGGCCCCGGTTTGCGTTGGGGGAGCCCTGGGGGTCACAGGTTGTTGTGGGGGTCGCCCTGGGGGTCGCGGTTTGCTTTGGGGGTACAACCTGAGGTACTTCGGGGCAGCCCCAGCAAGTTGTGGGGGGCCAGTTCACCTTGGGGGTGCAGCCCCAATGCCCACAGGGAGCCCCAAATGTGTGGGGGGAGCGCTGAGGGTCCCAGTTCACTTTGGGGGTGCAGCCCCCTGTCCCAGAAGGACCCCCAGGTGTTTTGGGGAGCTCTGGTTTATGCTGGGGGGCCCTTCCGGTGTTGTGGGGGTCCAGTTTAGTTTTTGGGGGGGGGCAGCCCTGGGGGTCGGGGTTTACTTTGGGGGTGCCCCAGTTCACTTTGGGGGTACAGCAGTCTTGGGGGGGACCCCTGGGGGGGTCTGGTGTCACTTTGGGGGGACCCCCAAGCGCTCGGGGGCACCTCCGG
>NW_024500639.1:70166-79681 GCF_017590055.1 Onychostruthus taczanowskii
GACTGGGGGAACTGGGGGGAATGGGGGGACAGCCATCACCCCCCCAGACATCGCCTCCTCCCAGTGCCTGCTGGGGCCGGGGGTGGGGATTCTGTGGGGTGGGGGATTCAGGGAAATGTGGGGTCCCCCTGAGCCCCCCTGTGCCCCCCAGGCATCGCCTCCTTCCAGTGCCTGCTGGGGCTGGGGGTGTGGAACCCCCGCGGGCCCGACCTGAGCAACTGCACCAGCCCCTGGGTCAACCAGGTGGCCCAGAAGGTACCGGGGGGACCCCAAAATGGGACCCGCCCAAAGGGACACCCCTAAACAGGGATCCCCAAAATGGGACCCGCCCAAAGGGACACCCCTAAACAGGGATCCCCAAAATGGGACCCGCCCAAAGGGACATCCCTAAACAGGGATCCCCCAAAATGGGACCCGCCCAAAGGGACACCCCCCCCTGGGTCAACCAGGAGGCGCCCAAAGTAGACAGGGTCCCCCAAAATGGGACCCGCCCAAAGGGACACCCCTAAACAGGGATCCCCAAAATGGGACCCGCCCAAAGGGACACCCCTAAACAGGGATCCCCCAAAATGGGACCTGCCCAAAGGGGACAGAATCCCCCAAAATGGGACCCGCCCAGAGGGACACCCCTAAACAGGAATTCCCCAAAACCAGGACCCCCCCAGAAAGGGGGATACCTCTAAAGAGGACCCCCCAAGCAGGGACCCCCTAAAATGCAGATACTCCCAGAACAGGACCCCCCCCCAATGAGGAAACCCCCCCCTAAATGAGGATACCCCAAAATAGGGACTGCCCCAAATGGGGACCCCCCTCCAAACAGGGACCCCCAGAAATGGGGACACCCTGAGAAGGGGGGCTGGGGGGGCACCCCCACATCCCCCACGGGGTTGGGGAGGGTCGGGGACCCCCTGAGTGGGGAGCAGCCCCTGCAGAGGGAGGGACACCCCAGGACCTTCCAGGGAGGGGTTTGGGGGTTCCAGGGGAGACCCCTCAGAGCATCCCCACCCCACAGAGGGGGCTGGTCCCCACTCAGGGGGTCCCCCAAACCCCCTGGGGGATATTGGGGAGCCCCCCTGAGCTGTGGGTGCCCCCCGACGCCCTGGGAGATATCAAAGACCCCCCCCACTTACCCATGGGTGCCCCCCCAAACCCCCTGGGGGATATCGGGGACCCCCCCACTGACCCATGACCCCCTGTAACTCCCCCCAGATCTCCCAAAAGCCGGGGGGACATCAGGGAGCCCCCCTGACCCGCGGGTGCCCCCCCAAACCCCCCGGGGGATATCGGGGACCCCCGTGAGCCTTGGGTGCACCCCCAGACCCACTGGGGGATATCGAGGACCCCCCCCCCACTGACCCATGACCCTCTCAGACCCCCTGTAACCCCCTGGGGGACATCAGGGAGCCCCCCTGACCCGCGGGTGCCCCCCCAAACCCCCCGGGGGATATCGGGGACCCCCCTGAGGCTGCGTGCCCCCCAGATCAAGAGCGGGGAGAACGCGGCGTCCATCGCGGGGGAGCTGGCGCGGCACACGCGGGGCCCGGTGTTCGCGGGGGACGTCAGCTCGGCCGTGCGGCTGCTGGAGCAGCTCCTGGACATCCTGGACGCGCAGCTGCAGGCGCTGCGCCCGCTCGAGAGGGAGTCCGCGGGGAAGAACTACAACAAGGTGGGACCCCAAAACCCGGATTTGGGGTTCAGCCCAAAGGGGGGGACAGGGGACCAGCAGGGGACAGTGGGGACACGGTGGTGCCACATCCTGGACGCGCAGCTGCAGGCGCTGCGCCCGCTCGAGAGGGGAAAAACTACAACAAGGTGTGACCCCAAAACCCGGATTTGGGGTTCAGCCCAAAGGGGGGGACAGGGGACCAGCAGGGGACAGTGGGGACATGGTGGTGGCACATCCTGGGTGTGCAACTGCAGGCGCTGCGCCCGCTCGAGAGGGGAAAAACTACAACAAGGTGTGACCCCAAAACCCGGATTTGGGGTTCAGCCCACTGGGAAACTGAGAGGAACAGGTGGGACCCCAAAACCCGGATTTGGGGTTCAGATTGCTGGGGGACTGAGAGGGAACAGGTAGGACCCTAAAACCCGGATTTGGGGTTCAGCCCAAAGGGGGAGCAGGGGAAACAGGTGGGACCGAGAGGGGACAGAGGGGACTGAGGGGCTCTGAGCACCAAAAAACCTACAGCGAGGTGGGAGCCCATGATGGTTTTGGGTTGTTAATTTGAGATTTGGTTATTTTTTTTAGGTTTTTTTGGGGTAATGTGTTAATGAGTGTGGTGGGTTTAGTGTTGGTTCATTATTAGCATTTAATTATTAGTAATAATTGTTATTATTATATATTATTAGATAGATATTATTGTATATATGAAAATATATTATATATATAATATGTAATTATACATATATATAATAGATAAAATATATATAATATATAAAAATATAATATATCTATAATATAATATATTTTGTACATTTTTATATTATTATATTATATCTATTATATTATATTATTATATAATTATATAACTCATTAACTAATAATTATTAATTGTTAGTATTTATAATACTATATGTTATATATAAAAATGTATTTATATTTATATTTATACTATTTAGAATACTAATTAATACTAATTAGTATTAACATAGTTATAAGCTATATATAGTATATATTATATATACAAATATTATGTCAATATACATTATATGATAACATACATATTATATATTATGTTAATGTGCAAAATTTGTATAATATATAATATTACATAATAATAATAATAATAATAATAATAATTATTATTATTATTATTATTATTATTATTATTATTATTATTATTATTATTCTGCTATACTAATTAATTATTAGTATTTATTTTTAATTTGGAGGCAGGATTAGGAGAAAGGTAAAGTAGGTTTAAAACATTAAAAGGGTGTAAAGAAAAATTATTAATAGCAATTAAAAGAAAGAGTAATAAGAAATAGAATAAAATTTTTCAAAGTGGTTTAATTTTTTTTTTTTGCTGATAACGTACAGAAAGCAAATTTAAAATTGTAGTTCGTTTATTATTTTGAGAAGGTTTTTTTTAGTTTATTTAGGGAGAGAAGGGTTTTTTGTTATTGTTATGGAAATTTTTTTATTAAAAAAAAAAGTTTGGGAGCTTTGAGCACCAAAGGAGGAAGAGTTACAGCAAGAACTCGGACAAGGTGGGACCCCAAAACCCCGATTTTGGGGTCACCCTATTGAGGGGTGGAGTGGCCAAGGGGGAACTTCTGCCTGTGCCCCAGTTTTGGGGTGCCCCTGCTCCAGAACCTGAACCCTATTTTTGAGGGTTTTGGCTAACTTTTGGAGTTCTGCCCTGAATTTTGGGGTTGTCCTGGCCCAAATGTTGAGGAGCTCCTTTTCTAGAGATCAGACATGCTCTGCCCCGAATTTTGGGGTGCTCCTGCCCGGATTTTTGGGGTCGCTGTGCTGGGCCCCTCCTCCTGTTCCACATTTGGGAGTCCCTCCCCAGATGTTGGGGTTGTTCTGCCTCAGATATTGGGGTTGTTCTGCCTCAAATGTTGGGGTTGTTCTGCCCTAGATTTTGGGGTTGTTTCCTAGATTTTGGGAGGATCTTGTTGTGGATTTTGGGGTGCCCCCGGTGCAGGTTTTGGGGTCCCATCCCCTCACTTGGGTGCCCCCTCCCCCGTTTTATTGTCCCCCGCCAGATGCACAAGCGGGAGCGAACCTGCAAGGATTACATCAAGGTGAAGGGGTGTGGCATGAAGGGGGCGTGGCCGTGAACAATGGGAGGGGCTTGTGTGGGTGTGGTGGGCAGGGCTTGTGGGGCGTGGGTGGGGTCTGGGTGGGTGTGTACCATGGGCGGGGTCTGTCTGGGTGGGTGTGTCCTATGGGTGTGGTCTGTCTGGGTGGGTGCATCCCATGGGTGGGGTCTCTCTGGATGGGCGTGTCCCTGGAGTTGGACATGACCACACCCAGGGCAGTGCTGGAGACCTGGGGGATGGGTGTCAGTGGGCGGGGCCTGTCCTGGGTGGACGTGGCATTTGGGCACGTCCCTTTGGGTGTGTCCTTTTGGGTGTGTCATTTGGGTGTGTCCCTGGGCGTGTCCTAAGGCGTGTCTCAGCCCCGCCCACCCTGCCCATTCCACAGGCTTTGGTGGAGGCCGTGGGGGTTGGGTGTGTCCCTGGGCATGTCCCTGGGGCGTGTCCCAGCCCCACCCACCCCTCCCGTCCCGCAGGCCGTGGTGGAGGCCGTGGCGGTTGGGTGTGTCCCTGGGTGTGTCCCTGGGCGTGTCCCTGGGTGTGTCCCAAGGCGTGTCCCAGCCCCACCCATCCCGCAGGCTTTGCTGGAGGCTGTGAGGGTTGGGTGTGTCCCTGGGTGTGTCCCTGGGTGTGTCCTGGGGCATGTCCCAGACCCGCCCACCCCGCCCACCCTGCAGGCTTTGCTGGAGGCTGTGGAGGATGGGTGTTCCCCTGGGCGTGTCCCTGGGTGTGTCCCAAGGCGTGTCCCAGCCCCACCCATCCCCCAGGCTGTGATGGAGGCCGTGGGGGTTGGGTGTGCCCCTGGGCGTGTCCCTGGGTGTGTCCCAAGGCGTGTCCCAGCCCCACCCGCCCCTCCTGTCCCGCAGGCCGTGGTGGAGGCCGTGGACAACCTGCTGCGTCCGGAGGCGCTGGAGTCGTGGCGGGACATGAACGGCTCGGAGCAGGCGCACACGGCCACCATGCTGCTGGACGTGCTCGAGGAGGGCGCCTTCCTGCTCGCCGACAACGTCAAGGAGCCCGCGCGCTTCCTGGCCGCCCGACAGAACCTGGGTCAGCCCCACGGGGACCCCGGGACCCCCACCCAAACGCCTGCGGCCCCTCTGAACCCTGAACCCTTTTCTGGGGTCCCCACAGGCCCCTGCTGCCCGCCCTGTCCCTCCTTGCAGTGCCCAGGGTCCGTAAGAGACCCTGATGTCCCAATATCCCAATCCCAATCAATCCCAGTTCCCAATCCCAAATCCCCAATCCCAAACCCAAATTTCCAAATCCCAAATTCCCAATCCCAATCCCAGTTCCCAATCGCAAATCCCCAATCCCAATCCCAAACCCGAATTTCCAAATCCCAAATTCCCAATCCCAATCCCAGTTCCCAATCCCAAATCCCCAAGTCCAAACCCAAATTTCCAAATCCCAAATTCCCAATCCCAATCCCAGTTCCCAATCCCAAATCCCCAATTCCAAACCCAAATTTCCAAATCCCAAATTCCCAATCCCAAATCCCCAATTCCAATCCCAAACCCAAATTCCCACATGCCAAATTCCCAATCCAAAATCCCCAATCCCGATCCCAATCCTTGATCCTCAATTCCCAATCCCAAACCCCCCATTCTAATCCAATCCCAATCCCAAATCCCCAATCCCAATCCCAATTCCCAAATCCCAAACCCAAATTTCCAAATCCCAAATTCCCAATCCCAATTCCCAAATCCCAAACCCAAATTTCCAAATCCCAAATTCCCAATCCCAATCCCAATCCCAGATCCCCAATTCCAATCCCAAATTTCCAAATCCCAAATTCCCAATCCCAATCCCAATTCCCAATCCCAAATCCCCAATCCCAAACCCAAATTTCCAAATCCCAAATTCCCAATCCCAATCCCAGTTCCCAATCCCAAATCCCCAATTCCAAACCCAAATTTCCAAATCCCAAATTCCCAATCCCAAACCCCCCATTCTAATCCAATCCCAATCCCAAATCCCCAATCCCAATCCCAATTCCCAAATCCCAAATCCCCAATCATCCCTGGGACACTGAGGCTCTCCCCCAATCCCTCCCTGGGGTCTCCAGGGGCCTCTCCCACCCCTGTTCCCTCCCTGGATCATCTCCCACCCCCAACCCCAACTTGGGGACCCCCACCCCAATTCCCTGAGCATCGAGGGCCTCCCGTGGGTGACACACGCATGTTCCCACGGCCTCTGTGTGACACACGGCTTTTCCTGCATTATTCCAGCACTTTTCTGTGTTTTTCCATGTTTTTCCGTGTTTCCTGGCAGTTTTGGAGGTGTCAGTGCTGAACACTGACGGGCCACTCCAGGAGCTCCTCTTTTCCATGTTTTCCCATGTTTTTTCCATATTTTCCATTTTTTTGCCCCATGTTTTTCCCCTGTTCTGGAGGTGTCAGTGCTCAACACCGAGGGGCCGCTCCAGAAGGTTGTGTTTCCTCTGGTTTTCCATATTTTCCATGGTTTTTCCCTGGTTTTTCCCTGTTTTTGGCAGTGCTGGACATGTTGGTGTTTAACACCGAGGAACCACTCCAGGAGCTTGTGTTTTCTGTGTTTTTCCATTTCATTTTTTTTCCTATATTTTCTGTGGTTTTTTAAATATTTTTCCATATTTTCCATGTTTTTCCCCATATTTTCCACGTTTTTTCCCTGTTTTTTGCAGTGCTGGAGGTGTTGGTGCTGAACAGTGAGGGGCTGCTCCAGGAGCTCTTGTTTTCAGTGGTTTTCCTTGTTTTTCTGTATTTTCCATGGGGTTTTTTTTTCCATATTCTTCCCGTTTTTAACCTGTTTTTGGTAGTGCTGGAGATGTCGGTGCTCAACATCAAGGGGCCGCTCCAGGAGCTCATGTTTCCTGTGTTTTTCCACATTTTCCATGGGCTTTTTTTCCATACTTCCCATGTGTTTTCCAGGTTTTTCATGTTGTTTTATTATGGCTTGGTCTTTTAGGAGTCTGTCCAACCCTGGCTGCCGTGGGTGTCTGGATAGCAAAGTCCAGCTAAGCACAGCCTGTCCGGGTCCCTCAGGCAGGCTCCCAGCCGCAGGCAATCTTAGCAAGCTCAGCTCTTAAGTGAGATCAGCTCTTAAGTGAGATCAGCTCTTTGGTGAATTCAGCTTTTTAGCGATTTCAGCTCTTTGGTGAATTCAGCTCTTTGGTGATTTCAGCCCTTTTGTGATTTCAGCTCTTTAGCGATTTCAGCTCTTTAGCGATTTCAGCTCTTTGGTGAATTCAGCTCTTTAGCAATTTCAGCTCTTTGGTGAATTCATCTCTCTGGTGAATTCAGCTCTGTGGTGATTTCAGCTCTTTGGTGATTTCAGCTCTTTGGTGAATTAATCTCTTTAGCAATTTCAGCTCTTTGGTGATTTCAGCTCTGTGGTGATTTCAGCTCTTTGGTGAATTCAGCTCTTTGAGGATTTCAGCTCTTTAGCGATTTCAGCTCTTTGGCGATTTCAGCTCTTTGGTGAATTAATCTCTTTAGCGATTTCAGCTCTTTGGTGAATTCAGCTCTTTGGCGATTTCAGCTCTTTGGTGATTTCAGCTCTTTAGCGATTTCAGCTCTTTGGTGAATTCAGCTCTTTAGCAATTTCAGCTCTTTGGTGAATTCATCTCTCTGGTGAATTCAGCTCTGTGGTGATTTCAGCTCTTTAGCGATTTCAGCTCTTTGGTGAATTCAGCTCTTTAGCAATTTCAGCTCTTTGGTGAATTCATCTCTCTGGTGAATTCAGCTCTGTGGTGATTTCAGCTCTTTAGCGATTTCAGCTCTTTGGTGAATTCAGCTCTTCAGAAATTTCAGCTCTTTGGTGAATTCATCTCTCTGGTGAATTCAGCTCTGTGGCGATTTCAGCTCTCTGGTGATTTCAGCTCTTTGGTGAATTAATCTCTGTGGTGATTTCAGCTCTTTAGCGATTTCAGCTCTTTGGTGATTTCAGCTCTGTGGTGATTTCAGCTCTTTAGCGATTTCAGCTCTTTGGTGATTTCAGCTCTGTGGTGATTTCAGCTCTTTAGCGATTTCAGCTCTTTGGTGATTTCAGCTCTGTGGTGATTTCAGCTCTTTAGCGATTTCAGCTCTTTGGTGATTTCAGCTCTGTGGTGATTTCAGCTCTTTAGCGATTTCAGCTCTTTGGTGATTTCAGCTCTGTGGTGATTTCAGCTCTTTAGCGATTTCAGCTCTTTGGTGATTTCAGCTCTGTGGTGATTTCAGCTCTTTAGCGATTTCAGCTCTTTGGTGATTTCAGCTCTTTGGTGAATTCAGCTCTTTGGTGAATTCAGGTCTTTGCTTGCTAAGTGCCTCGGCAGATGCAGGGAGAGGACAAGGCCGTGTGAGGTTCACAGACGTGCCTTTATTGGCAGCTCCTGCGAAGGGTCTCGGTGACAGCTCTTCTGCAGAACTGGGCAGAAACAGGGCTTTACACAGGATATGGGAGTTTTGGGAAAATCCCAGTCCAATAGAGTCAAGGGAACGTGACCCATGGTCTTACAGCAAGATAGCGAGGGTCCGAAGGCGGAAGAGGGGCTTCTCAGGTCCAGTCATCATGGCTTGGCATTTCCTATCTTAGGCTGGTCGCTCCAGGGAGGCCTTGCAGGCCCTGTGGCTGCTGCATTGTTTTCCCCGTTTTCCCCCAGTTCTGGGGGTGTTGTGCTCAATACTGAGGGGCCGCTCCAGGAGCCTGTGTTTTCTCTGGTTTTCCGTGTTTTCAATAGGTTTTTTTCCATATTTTCCATGGTTTTCTGGCAGTTCTGGAGGTGTTGGTGCTGAACACAGAGTAGCTATTCCAGTAGCTCCTGTTTTTGTGTATTTCCCATGTTTTTCCCATGTTTTCCCATATTTTCAATGTTCTTTTCCATATTTTCCATGGTTTTTCCATATTTTTCATAGGGGTTTTTTTTCCCATATTTTCCATGTCTTTTCCACGTTTTCCATATTTTTTCCATGTTTTCCCCCAGTTCTGGAGGTGTCAGTGCTCAACACTAATGGGCTGCTTCAGGAGCTCTTTTTTTCCATGGTTTTTCCATATTTTCCATGGAGTTTTTTCCATATTTTCCATTTTTTTCTCCGTATTTTCCATCTTATTTTTCTGTATTTTCCCTGGTTTTCCATATTTTCCATGTTTGTTTCCCTGTTTTTGGCAGTGCTGGAGGTGTCGGTGCTCAACACCAAGGGGCCCCTCCAGGAGCCCGTGTTTTCCATGTTTTTCTGTATTTTCCATGGGTTCTTTCCCTGTTTTTCTGTATTTTCCATGGGGTTTTCCCTGGTTTTGGCAGTGCTGGAGGTGTCGGTGCTCAACACCAAGGGGCCCCTCCAGGAGCCCGTGTTTTCCATGTTTTTCTGTATTTTCCATGGGTTCTTTCCCTGTTTTTCTGTATTTTCCATGGGGTTTTCCCTGGTTTTGGCAGTGCTGGAGGTGTCGGTGCTCAACACCGAGGGGCCCGTCCAGGAGTTAGTGTTTTCCACGTTTTTTTCCATATTTTCCATGGGTTTTTTCCCTGTTTTTGGCAGTGCTGGAGGTGTCGGTGCTCAACACCGAGGGGCCCCTCCAGGAGCTCGTGTTCCCGCAGGAGCTGGGGGGTGACGGCTCCATCCAGCTCTCGGCCAGCACCCTCAAACAGAACAGCAGGAACGGTGTGGTGGGGGTCACCTGGGTGGTCGTGGTGGTCGCTGGTGTGGTAATGGGGGTCCCTGAGGTGGTTGTGGAGGTCTCCGGGGTGGTTGTGGTGGTCACTGGGGTAGGGGTGGGTGGGGGGGGGG
>NW_024500639.1:80042-85784 GCF_017590055.1 Onychostruthus taczanowskii
AGCACCCCCAAACAGAGCAGCAGGAATGGGGGAGGGACACACTGGGGGGGGGTTTGGGGGTGGTTTGGGGGGTCCTGGGGGAACAGGGAGCACCCCCAGAGCAGCTGGAATCGTCAGGGGGTGTCTCTGACCTGCTGCTCCCCCAGGGGTGGTGAAGGGGGGCCTGGGTGTTTTTTGGGTGTTTTTTGGGGTGTTTTTGGGGTGTCTTTGGGATGTCTTTGGTCTGTTTTGGGGTGTGTTTTAACGGTGTTTTTGGGGGTGTTTTTGTGGTGTTTTTGGGTGTTTTTTGGGGTGTTTTTGGGGTGTCTTTGGGATGTCTTTGGTCTGTTTTGGGGTGTGTTTTAACGGTGTTTGAGACCCCCAAAAACCCACGTTTCTGGGTGTTTTTTGCGTGTCTCTGACCCGCTGTCTCCCCAGGGGTGGTGAAGGTTGTCTTCATCCTGTACAACAACCTGGGGCTGTTCCTGCCCACCGAGAACGCCACTGTGCGGCTCGGGGGGGACGGGGGGCCCCGCGCCCCCCAGCTCGTGGTCAACTCCCAGGTCATCGCCGCCTCCATCAACAAAGAGTCCAGCAGGGTCTTCCTGCGGGACCCCGTGGTCTTCACCCTGCCCCACCTGGAGGTGAGACCCCCAAAAACCCACCCAGAACCCCAGAGCTCCCTGGGACCCTCAACACTGCACTCAGAGACCCCAGATCCCCAAATCTGGATGTTTTGGGACATCCAGAACTTCACCTGCACCCACGTCGAGGTTTTCACCCTGCCCCACCTCGAGGTGGGACTCCCAAAAACCCACCCAGACCCTTCCCAGGACACCCCAAACCCCACCCAGCACCTGGGAACCACTCAGGACTCCCAAAATCCCACCTAGACCTCCAAACCCACACCCAGAGGCCCCCAGACCTCCCAGGACCCCTCATTCCCCACCCAGACCCCCCAGACCAAGAACCACTTTGAGGCCAAACTTCTCCTGCAGTTACTGGGATTGGGCCCCTCTCCCTCTTTTTGCATTTCCCCATGTTCCCCCATTTCCCCATTTTCTCCCCATTTCCCCCCATTTCCTCTGTCCCAGACCAAGAACCACTTTGGGGCCAACTGCTCCTTCTGGAATTACTGGGCTTGGGGCCCACCTTCTCTTTGGGACCCCCATTTCCCCAGTTTTCCCCATTTCCCAGACCAAGAACCACTGTGAGATGAACTTCTGGAATTACCAGGATTGGGTCCCGCTCCCTGTCCTTGGGACCCTCTGGGACCCCCATTTTCCCCTGATTTTTCCCCGATTTTCCCCCATTTCCCCAGACCAAGAACCACTTTGGGGCCGACTACTCCTTCTGGAATTACCGAGATTGGGGCCCCCCTCTCTTTGGGACCCCCGTTTCCCCGATTTTCCCCGATTTTCTCTGATTTTCCCTGATTTCACAGACCAAGAACCACTTTGGGGCCAACTGCTCCTTCTGGAACTACTCGGAGCGCTCCATGGCTGGGCACTGGTCGAGCCAGGGCTGCCGCCTGCTGCGCTCCAACGGCACCCACAGCTCGTGCGCCTGCAGCCACCTGACCAACTTCGCCCTGCTGATGGCCCGCAGCCAGAGCGTGAGTGCCACACCTGGCCACACCTGGCCACATCTGGGCACACACACACACCCCCCTGGCCACACCTGGGGCACACCTGGGTACACCTGGGCATGGGTGGGTACACCTGGGCACACCTGGGCACACAAACACACACACCTGCAGCCACCTGACCAACTTCGTCCTGCTGATGGCCCGCAGCCAGAGCGTGAGTGCCACACCTGGCCACACCTGGGCATGGCTGGGTACACACCTGGCCACACCTGGGGCACACCTGGGTACACCTGGGCATGGGTGGGTACACCTGGGCACACCTGGGCACACAAACACACACACCTGCAGCCACCTGACCAACTTCGTCCTGCTGATGGCCCGCAGCCAGAGCGTGAGTGCCACACCTGGCCACACCTGGGCATGGCTGGGTACACACCTGGCCACAAGCCACCTGACCAACTTCGCCCTGCTGATGGCTGCAGCCAGAGCGTGAGTGCCACACCTGGGCACACCTGGGTACACCTGGGCACACCTGGACACACACCTGGGCACACCTGAGAGAGCTATGACACATCTGGGATCACCTGGTTGAGGGTCCTGCTGGCCCCTGCCCCCTCCTGGTGGCCCCTGTCCCTCCCCCTGACCTCGGCTCAGTCCCAACCCCCTCCAAATCTCTCATTCCTCCCCAAAATTCCATTTTCCCAGTTCCCAGAGCAGCTGAGCCTTCATTCAGATGCTGCTGTCGGTGCTCACCTGGGCAGGGATCCTGGTGGCCCCTGTCCCTGCCCATGGATCCAGATGGCCCCAAACACTGCCTAAATGCCCAGAATTCCCATTTTCCCCCCATTTCCCGCAGTTCCCGGGGCGGCTGAACGAGGTGCTGCTGTCAGTGATCACCTGGGCGGGGATCCTGTCCCATCCTATGTCCCTTCCTGGTGGTCACTGTCCCTGCCCATGACCATGAGTGGATCCCATAACCCCAAATTGCCCCCGTAATTCCCATTTTCCCCCCTTTTCCTGCAGTTCCCGGGGCGGCTGAACGAGGTGCTGCTGTCGGTGATCACCTGGGCGGGGATCCTGGTGGCCCTGCTGTGCCTGGGCCTGTCCATCTCGGCCTTCTGCTGCCTGCGGGGGCTGCCCTCGGAGCGCACCACCATCCACAAGAACCTCTGCATCAGCCTCTTCCTCGCCGAGCTGCTCTTCCTCGTGGGCATCGACAAGACGCAGTACCAGGTGGGGCTGGCACACCTGGGGCACCCCGGGGCGCACCTGGGCTCGGGAGGGACAGCCCACGGCACACCTGCGACTGCCCATGGCACACCTGGGACCCCTCATGGCACACCTGGGACCCCTGAGGGACCACCCATGGCACACTTGGGACCCCTCATGGCACACCTGGGACCCCTGAGGGACTGCCCATGGCACACTTGGGACCCCTCATGACACACCTGGGACCCCTGAGGGACCACCCATGGCACACTTGGGAACCCTCGTGGCACACCTGGGACCCCTGAGGGACCACCCATGGCACACCTGGGGCTCTGGAGGGACAGCCCACGGCACACCTGGGACCCCTGAGGGGACACCCTGTGGTACATCTGGGACCCCTGAGGGACAGCTCATGCCACACCTGGGATTCCCAAGGGACAGCCCATGAATAAAGAGAGCCCCTGAAGGACAGCCTGTGGCACACCTGGGACCCCTGAGGGACCACCCATGGCACACTTGGGACCCCTCATGGCACACCTGGGACCCCTGAGGGACTGCCCATGGCACACTTGGGACCCCTCATGACACACCTGGGACCCCTGAGGGACCACCCATGGCACACTTGGGAACCCTCGTGGCACACCTGGGACCCCTGAGGGACACCCCATGGCACACCTGAGACCCCTCATGGCACACCTGGGACCCTTCATGGCACATGTGGGACATCCCAGGGCACGTCTGTGAACCCCAGGGGACCACCTGTGGCACCACAGGACCCTCACAGTGCCCATGGGACTGCCCATGGCACACCTGGGACATCCCACATCACACCTGGGGCTGCCCATGGAACACCTGGGACATCCCACATCACACCTGGGGCTGCCCATGGCACACCTGGGACATCCCAGAACAGCCCTGAGACCCTTGGAATGTCCCATTGCACCCCAGAGCACCCCTGTGGGGCAGCCCATGGCACCCCTGTGACACCTGGGATCCCCAGGGGACCACCCATGACACAGGGGGACATCGCAGGACACCTTGTGGCACATTTGGGACTCCCAAGGGACCACCCATAGCATCCTTCTGGCTGTCCCCATCCCTGTCCCCATCGCTGTCCCTGTCCCTCAACCATTGTAATGCAGGTGGCCTGTTCCATCTTTGGGTGCTCCCTGTCCTTGTCCCATCTTTGGGCAGTCCCTGTCCCTGTCCCCACACTGTCCCCATCCCCGCAGGTGGCCTGTCCCATCTTTGGGCTGTCCCTGTCCTTGTACCATCTTTGGGGAGTCCCTGTCCCCATGCTGTCCCCACGCTGTCCCTACATGTCCCCATCCCTGCAGGTGGCCTGTCCCATCTTTGGGCTGTCCCTGTCCCATCTTTGGGCTGTTCCTGTCCCATCTTTGGGCAGTCCCTGTCCCTGTCCTGTCTTCGGGCCGTCCCTGTCCCCATGCTGTCCCCACGCTGTCCCCACACATCCCACACGTCCCACACGTCCCCCTCCCCACAGGTGGCCTGTCCCATCTTTGGGCTGTCCCTGTCCCTGTCCCTGTCCCTGTCCCTGTTCCTGTCCCATCTTCGGGCAGTCCCTGTCCCCATGCTGTCCCCACTCTGTCCCCGCGCTGTCCCCACACGTCCCCACACGTCCCCCTCCCCACAGGTGGCCTGTCCCATCTTTGGGCTGTTCCTGTCCCATCTTTGGGCAGTCCCTGTCCCTGTCCTGTCTTCGGGCCGTCCCTGTCCCCATGCTGTCCCCACTCTGTCCCCGCGCTGTCCCCACACGTCCCCACACGTCCCCCTCCCCACAGGTGGCCTGTCCCATCTTTGGGCTGTTCCTGTCCCATCTTTGGGCAGTCCCTGTCCCCGTGCTGTCCCCACGCTGTCCCCGCGCTGTCCCCGCGCTGTCCCCACACATCCCACACGTCCCCCTCCCCGCAGGTGGCCTGTCCCATCTTCGCCGTGCTGCTGCACTATTTCTTCCTGGCGTCATTCTCGTGGCTGTGCCTGGAGGGCGTTCACCTGTACCTGCTGCTGCTCGAGGTGTTCGACAGCGACCCCGCCCGCCGCAAGTACTACTACGCGGGGGGGTACTTCTTCCCCGCCGTCGTGGTGGCCGTGGCCGCCGCCGTGGACCACCGCAGCTACGGCACCGACCAGGCGTGAGCGCGGGGCGGGGCTGGGCGGGGAAGGGCATGGCTGGGGTGTGGCTGAGGTGTGGCCAGGGTGGGGCTGGGGCATGGTTGGGGTGTGGCCAGGATGTAGCCAGGGCGGGGCTGGGGCATGGCTGGGTGGGGCCAAAACATGGCTGGGGTGTGGCCAGGGCAGGGCAGGGTGGGGCTGGGTGGGGCTATGACATGGCTGAGGTGTAGCCAGGGTGGGGCTGGGTGGGGCCAGAGGTGTGGACGGCATGGGGCTGGAGCTGAAATGTGACCAAGGTGTGGCCAGGGTTTGGTCAGGGTGTGGCTGGGGTGTGGCCAGGGTGTGGTTGGGGTGTGGTTGGGGTGTAATCAGGGTGTGGCTGGGGTGTAGTCAGGGTGTGGCTGGGGTGTGGCTGGGGTGTGGCTTCCCCCTTGAGGAGTGACCAGGTGTGAATGAAAGGGCTGGGGGTGTGGCCTGATTATAGGGGGTGTGTCTCGGGCTGGGGGCGGGGCTTCCCCATTGGGAGTGATGGTATGGATAGAGGGGCTGGGGGTGTGGCCTGAGTCAGGGGGCGTGGCTTGAAGCAGGGTGGGACCATGGGTGCTGCTGTGGGACTCACCAGGTGTGGATGGGGGCTCTGGGGGAGGGACTTTGCCAGTGGGGGTGGGGTCTGATCCATGGGTCGTGGTCTCACCCTGTGTGGGGCATGTTCCGATGACGTCCCGCCCCTGGCAGGTGCTGGCTGCGGGTGGACAATTATTTCATCTGGAGCTTCATCGGGCCTGTGGCCTTCGTCATCCTCGTAAGGGGGGCTGGGGGGTTTTTGGGGGGCT
>NW_024500639.1:86148-93997 GCF_017590055.1 Onychostruthus taczanowskii
TGGGGGACCAGGGATGAACCTTTGTCATGCTCAGATGGGGGCATGGGGGGCTTGGGGGAATCTGGGGGTCTGGGGTTGGACCTTCCTCTTCCTCATATGGGGGCCTGAGAGGGCTTGGGGGGCCTCAGAGGGCCTGGGGGGTCTGGGGATGGCCCTTCCTCATCCTCATCCTCATCCTCATCCTCATCCTCATCCTCATCCTCATCTGTGGATGAGGCAACCCCAATGGGGATCACGCCATGGGGCAGCTGTGGGGTCCCACAATGGCTCTCTGGGGTCCCCTGTGGCTCTGGGGTCCCCCTGTGTCTCAGGGTGGGTCCTACAGTGGCACTGGGCAAGTCCCACAGTGGGTCTGGGGTCTCCCCGTGGCTCTGGAGTCCCCCCGTGTCTCAGGGTGGGCTCCACAGTGGCTCTGGGGTCCCCCGTGGCCCTGGGTGGGTCCCCCTGTGGCTCTGTGTCCCCCCGTGTCTCACCTGGAGGGTCCCCCTGGCTCTGTGTCCCCCCGTGTCTCACCTGGGGTCCCCCCTGGCTCTGTGTCCCCCCGTGACTCACCTGGGGTCCCCCCTGGCTCTGTGTCCCCCCGTGTCTCACCTGGGGTCCCGCAGGTGACGCTGGTGTTCCTGCTGGTGACCCTGCACAAGATGCTGCGCAGCTCGGCCGCCCTCAAACCCGACTCCAGCCGCCTGGACAGCATCAGGTGGGGACCCAAAGGGGACCCCAAAGAGAAACCCCAAATGGGACCCCAAAGAGAAACCTCAAATGGGACCAAACTGGGGGGGTATCCAAACGGGGGGGGAATGGACCCCAAACAGGACCCCAAGGGGGACCCCAAACAGAACTCCAAAGGGAAACCCCAAACGACCCCCAAAGTGGGGGAGGCTCCAAACGGGGAGGGGTGGACCTGAAATCCACAGGGGGGAACCCAAAACGGGACCCCAAAGTGGGGGACCCTGAATGGCACCCCAAAGAGAAACCCCAAATGGGACCCCCAAACTGGGGGGGTATCCAAACAGGGAGGGATGGACCCCAAACAGGACCCCCGAACTGGGGGGACCCAGATGGGACCCCGTGTGGGCACCCACAAATGGGGGGATCCCAAGTGAGTTCAGGGGGGCCCAAATGAGATGCTGAACAGGAGGAACCCAAGTGGGACCCCTGAATGGGGCATCCCAAACAGGACCCCAAACAGGGCAGGGAGGGACCCCAAAACGAGGTCCAGCTCCCCAAAATGGGCCCCAGCTGTGGGTGCTGGGGATCCCAGAACCCTCCCAGTCCTTCCCAGTGCCCTTCAGTGCCTCCCACTGCCCTCCAGTCCCTCCCAGTACCCTCCCAGTGTCCCCCCAGTGTCTCCCAGTACCCTCCAGTCTCTTCCAGTGCCTTCCAATGCCTCCCAATGCCCTCCAGTCCCTCCCAGTGTCCCCCCAGTGCCTCCCACTGCCCTCCAATCCCTCCCAGTGTCCCCCCAGTGTCTCCCAGTACCCTCCAGTCCCTCCCAGTCCCCTCTCTCAGGATCTCTGTCTGCCCCACTGCTCCCCACTCCCCTCCCAGTGCTCCCCAGTCCCTCCCAGTGCCTCCCAGTGCCCCAGCTGAGCGGGTGCCCCGCAGGTCGTGGGCGCTGGGGGCCATCGCGCTGCTGCTGCTGCTGGGGCTCACCTGGGCCTTCGGGCTGCTCTTCGTCACCCGCGAGTCTGTGCTGACGGCGTCGCTGTTCACAGCCTGCAACGCCCTGCAGGGCACCTTCATCTTCCTCTTCCACTGCGCCCTCCAGAAGAAGGTGCAGGGGGCACTGGGAGGGACTGGGAGGGCACTGGGATGGACTGGGATACACAGAGATCTTGGGTGAGGGACAGTGGAAGGACACAGGGGGGACGTCAGTCAAGTACCTTCATCTTCCTCCTCCACTGCGCCCTCCAGAAGAAGGTGCGCGGGGCACTGAAGGGACTGGAAGGGACTGGGAGGGCACTGGGAGGGACTGGGAGGGACTGGGAGGGCACTGGGGCACCCTGAGATCATGGACAAGGGACAGTGGGAGGGTACAGGGATGACATCAGTCGAGTGCCTTCATCTTCCTCCTCCACTCCGCCCTCCAGAAGAAGGTGCGGGGGGCACTGGGAGGCACTGGGAGGCACTGGGAGGGCACTGGGGCAGGCAGAGATCATGGACAAGGGACAGTGGGAGGACACAGGGATGACATCAGTCGAGGACCTTCATCTTCCTCTTCCACTGCGCCCTCCAGAAGAAGGTGCGGGGGGCACTGGGGGCACTGGGAGGCACTGGGATGGACTGGGAGGCACTGGGAGGGACTGGGAGGCACTGGGAGGGCACTGGGGCAGGCAGAGATTGTGGACAAGGGACAGTGGGAGGACACAGGGATGACATCAGTCGAGTACCTTCATCTTCCTCTTCCACTGTGCCCTCCAGAAGAAGGTGTGGGGGGCACTGGGGGCACTGGGAGGCACTGGGAGGCACTGGGAGGGCACTGGGGCAGGCAGAGATCATGGACAAGGGACAGTGGGAGGACACAGGGATGTGATGTTACGAGGACCTTCATCTTCCTCTTCCACTGCGTCCTCCAGAAGAAGGAGGAGGAGAGACTGGGGCAGACTGGGGGTCCCAGGGAGGAACTGGGAGGCACTGAGGACGCACTGGGAGGCACTGGGAGATAGTGGGACAGCAGAGATTAGGAATGAAGGGACTGGGAGGACACTGCGTGGGCACCTTCCTCTTCCTCTTCCACTGCGCCCTCCGGGAAAAGATTTGGGGGGCACTGGGAGAGACTAGGAGGGACTGGGATCCTCACAGAGCATGAGTGAAGGGCACTGGGATGGACTGGGGGGAACTGGGAGAGTGGGACCTCCAGAGATCATGAGCAAGGGCACTGGGAGGACTGGGTGTTACTGGGGGTGTTCCTGGTGTGTTACTGGGGGGCAACTGGTGTAAACTGGAGTGTTACTGGTGTAAACTGGTGTGTTACTGGTGTTACTTGGTGTTACTGGGGTGTTACTGGTGTTACTTGGTGTTACTGGTGTGTTACTGGGTGCTACTGGTGTGTTACTGGTGTGTTACTGGTGTGTTACTGGGTGTTACTGGGTGTCACTGCTGTGTTACTGGGGTGTCACTGGTGTTACTGGGTGATACTGATGTTACTGGTGTTACTGGTGTTACTGGGTGATGCTGGTGTTGCTGGTGTTACTGGTGTTACTGGTGTGTTACTGGTGAGTTACTGGTGTTACTGGTGTGTTACTGGTGTTGCTGGTTGCCCGCAGGTGCACCGGGAGCTCAGCAAGTGCCTGCGGCACTCGGGGTGTTGCCTCAGGGGCCCCCCCGGCACCTCCCTGGGCGCCCTCAAACCCTCGGCCGCCCGCGCCCACCCCTGGTACTACAGCTGCACCCAGGTGGGCACCCCAAAACCGCCCCAAAACCACCCCAAAACCACCCCAAAAACCTTCCCCTAAATCCCACCCCCGGTACTACAGCAGCACCCAGATGGGCACCCCAAAAACGCCCTAAAACACCCAAAAACCTTCCCCTAAATCCCACCCTGGTACTACAGCTGCACCCAGGTGGGCACCCCAAAACCGCCCCAAAACCACCCCAAAACCACCCCAAAAACCTTCCCCTAAATCCCACCCCCGGTACTACAGCGGCACCCAGGTGGGCACCCCAAAAACACCCTAAAAAACCCCAAAACCACCCCAAAAACCTTCCCCTAAATCCCACCCCCTGGTACTATTAATTTTCCCACCCTTCCCCCTCACATTTCCTGCCCTTTCCCCCTCACATTTTTCACCCTTTTCCCACTCACTTTTCCCACCTTTCCCCCCCACTCACATTTCCTGCCATTTTTTCCCTTACATTTCCCACCCTTTTTCCCCCTCCAGTTTGCCACCCCTTTTTCCCTCATGTTTCCCACTGTTTTCTCCTCATGTTTCCCACCCTTTTCACTGCACATTTCCTGCTCTTATTCCCTCCACATTTCCCACCTTTTCCCCTCACATTTCCTGCCCCTTCCCCCTCACATTTCCCCCCCTTTTCCCACTCACTTTTCCCATCCATTTCTCGCCTCACGTTTCCCACCATTTTTCCACTTACCTTTCCCACCCTTTTTTTCCCTTCACGTTTCCCACACTTTTCCCCTCTCATGTTTCCCTCCCTTTTCCCCCTCACGTTTCCCGTCCTTTTCCCCTCACATTTTCCACCACCTTTTCCTCTCACATTTCCTGCCCTTTACCCCTCACATTTTCCACCCTTTTCCCACTCACTTTTCCCACCTTTTTTTCCCTTCAGGTTTGCCACCCTTCTCCTTTTACGTTCCCCACCTCTTTCCCCCTCATGTTTCCCTCCCTTTCCCCCCTCACGTTTCCCGTCCTTTTCCCCTCACATTTCCTGCCCTTTCCCCCTCACATTTTCCACCCTTTTCCCCCTCACTTTCCTGCCCTTTTCTCCTCATGTTTCCCACCTTTTTCCCTCACATTTCCCACCCTTTTCACCTCATGTTTCCTGCTCCTATTCCCCTCACATTTCCCACCCTTTTCCCACTCACTTTTCCCATCCATTTCTCGCCTCACGTTTCCCGCCATTTTTCCCCTTACCTTTCCCACCCTTTTTTTCCCTTCACGTTTCCCACCCATTTTCCCCTCACATTTCCCGTCCTTTTCCCCTCACATTTCCCACCACTTTTTCCTCTCACTTTCCCACCTTTCCCTCTCACATTTCCTGCCCTTTACCCCTGACATTTTCCACCCTTTCCCCACTCACTTTTCCCACCTTTTCCTCCCTTACCTTTCCCACCCATTTTCCCCCTCAGGTTTGCCACCCTTCTCCTTTTACGTTTTCCACCTCTTTCCCCCTCATGTTTCCCTCCCTTTTCCCCCTCACTTTTACTGCCCTTTCCCCCTCACATTTCCCACCTTTTTCCCCTCACATTTCCCACCTTTCCCCCTCACGTTTCCCCCCCTTTTCACCTAACGTTTCCTGCTCTTATTCTCTTCACATTTCCTTCCCCTTTTCCCCTCACGTTTCCCACCACTTTTTCCTCTCAGTTTCTCACCCTTTTCCCCTCACATTTCCTGCCCTTTCCCCCTCACATTTTCCACCCTTTTCCCACTCACTTTCCCCACCTTTCCCCCCCCCACTCACATTTCCTGCCATTTTTTCTCTTACCTTTCCCACCCTTTTTCCCCCTCAGGTTTGCTACCCTTTTCCTCTCACGTTTCCAGCCCTTTTTGCCTCATGTTTAAGTCCTTTTTCTCCTCATATTTCCCACTGATTTCCCCTCACGTTTCCCACCTTCTTCACCTCACGTTTCCTGCTCTTATTCCCTTCACATTTCCCACCTTTTTGGCCTTGCATTTCCCACCCTTTCTCCCTCCTGTTTTCCATCATTTCCCCCTTACGTTTCCTGCCCTTTCCCCCTCACTTTTCCTGCCCTTTCCCCTCACTTTTCCCACCCTTTCCCCCCTCACAATTCTCCCTGTTTTTCCCTCACGTTTCTCACCCTTTTCACTGCACATTTCCTTCTGTTATTCCCATTTCCTGCCCTTTTCCCTCTCACATTTTCCACCCATTTTTCCTGCCCTTTTCCCCCCCTCACATTTCTGGCCCATTTCCCTTCACATTTCCTGCCTATTTCCCCCTTGTATTTCCTGCCCTTTTCCCCCTCATATTTCCCTTTTCCCCTCACATTTCCCATCCCTTTCCCCTCCCTTTTTCTACCCTTTTCCCCTCAGGTTTTAAACATTTTTCCAACCACTTTTCCTTGCCCCTTTCCTCCTCAACTTTAATCCTGGGGCTGCCACACTTCCTTCATCCCTCTTGGGCCTGTCAATCATTCTGAGGGGCTGATCCTGCCTGTCAATCACTTTTATTCCTGCCCATCAATCACTCTGAGGGGCTGATCCTGCCTGTCAATCACTTTTATTCCTGCCCGTCAATCACTCTGAGGGGCTGACCTTGCCTGTCAATCACTTTTATTCCTGACTGTCAATCACAGAGGCCACATGTCAATCATTCTGGTCCTGCCTGTCAGTCCCACACAGACACCTCAGAGCCCTCTGACCCCCCACAGCCCCCCAAATAATCACCTCATACTCATGCCCAGCAGTACAGCAGCACCCAGGTTGGGACCCCCAACCCCCCCAAATAACCCCTCACCTCAAAAGCCCAAAGCCCCCAAACCCACTCCACACCCAGGATCCTCCCCATGGCACCCCCAAATCCCTCCAGATGCTCAAACCCCCCATGACAGACCCAGACCATCCCCCAGATGCACGTGGGCCCCCTCCAGACCCCCCAGATCTACCTGTGGTACCCCAAGATCCCCCCGTGTTACCCTCCAGACCCAAAACCTCCCTCAGACCCCGCCAGGCTGTGGGTGCTGGATGTGGGGACACCTCGGAGGTATTCCAGGCTGTCTGGGGGGCTCTGGGGTGGTTTTTGGGGGGTTCTGGGGGTCCCAGCCCCAGCGTTGTGCCCCCAGAGCCGGATCCGGAGGATGTGGAATGACACGGTCCGGAAACAGACGGAGTCCAGTTTTATGGGGGGGGACCTGAACAGCACCCCAACCTTGAACCGAGGTGAGACACCCCCAAAAAACACCTCAGAACTCCCCCTACCCTGCACGGAGCTGAGCCCTTCCCCAGAGACCCCAGAGACTCCCAGAAACCACCCTCCACCCTGAATGGAGTGAGACCCCTCCCCAGAGACCCCCAGAGACCATCCTCCATCCTGAACAGCGGTGAGACCCCTCCCAAAAACCCCCACAGGACCCCAAAGATCCCTCTGGGCCCCCTCAGACCCCCAGGGACCATCCAGGATCCCTTTCCAGACCCCCTGAGATGCCTCGGATCCACCTCAGACCCCTGAGACTCCCCACCCCCTCCCCCGGGACCCCCTGGGACCCAAAAACCCCTCTGGGATGCCTTTGGGTTCCCCCCAGATCCTCTGGGACCCCTCTGATCCCCCACAGGTCCTGGGGTCCCCAAAGACCCCTCTGGTCCCCCATGGGACCTCCCCAGACTCCACTCAGACCCCTCCAGGACACTGGTGGGACCCCCAGGACCCCCCCAGACCCCCCAGCCCCCCGAGTGTGACCCCTCTCCCTCTCCGCAGGGTCGCACCTCCTGCCCAACCCGGTGCTGCCGCCGCGGGGGGGGTCGAGCCCCTACAACACCCTCCTGGCCGAGGGGGGGGGCTTCACCCCCGCCTCCCCCCCCGCCTTCACCGCCCCAGGTGAGTCTGGGGGAGCACGACCCACCCCAAACTGCCCCCAAACCCTCGGGACCCCAAAAGACCCTCCCCCAAATCCTTCCTCCCTCAGCACCCCCTGGGTGGGTTCAGGGGGGGCTTGGGGGGTCCTGGATGCTCCCACCCTGAACACCCCAGTTTCAGCCCCTGGGGGGGGCAGCTGGTCCCACAAAATCCCCCCACGCCCCCCTGGATCTCCCCAAAATCCCCATAGCCCCTGC
Organism: Onychostruthus taczanowskii; assembly: GCF_017590055.1. Taxonomy (NCBI): domain Eukaryota; kingdom Metazoa; phylum Chordata; class Aves; order Passeriformes; family Passeridae; genus Onychostruthus; species Onychostruthus taczanowskii. The sequence goes on from NW_024500639.1 coordinate 93,615, forward strand.
CCCCAAGGGGGAATGGGGGGTTCGGGGGGTCCTGGCTGCTGCATCCTCCACTATTTCAGCCCCTGGGTGGGAGTGGGGGGATTTTCCTGCTCCCCCCAGCTGCCCCCACCACCTCGGCCCCCAAAACTCCCCCAACAACCTCACAGAGGGGGACAGGTGAGTCCTGACCCCACACAGCCCCCCCAGGACCCCCGAATTCCCCCCAGATGTCCCACATGTGGGGTGACAGAGGGTGCTGGGGAATTGGGGCAGAATGGGGGGGTGGGGACTGGGGAGTCCGGGGAGGACCAGGACCCCCCCTGAGTGCTGTGTCTCTGTCCCCAGGGAGCTTCCGTGACACCAGTAAGTGCTGCCCCACGACCCCCCGTGCCCCTCCTGGTGCC
>NW_024500639.1:94006-95361 GCF_017590055.1 Onychostruthus taczanowskii
CCCCCCCAACCGCCGGCACAGCCCCGAGACCTTCGGGGGGCCCGAGGGGGGCGCGGGGGGGGCCGAGCCCGACGGGCAGATGCAGCTGGTGACCAGCCTGTGAGACCCCCGGGAGGGGCGCCACGCGGGACCCTCCCTCCTGCAGGGGGCCGGGGGCACGCGGGGGGCGCGGGGTCACCGCGGGACACCCCCTTGCCAGGGGGTCCGGCCTTGAACGGGGACGCAGCCTGGGGGGACACGGGGGACCGGGCTCGCCCGGGGACCCTCCCTTGCTCGAGGCTCCGGGGGCGCACGGGGGGTCTGGCCCCGAGCAAAGACCCCTCCTCACAGGAGGGTCCGGCCTCGCACGGGGGTCCAGCCCCCGGCCGCAACCCCCTCGCAGGAGGTCTCGTCCTCACGGGGAGGGGTGGCCTCACACGAGGGTCCGGTGGCACTCAAGGACCCCCGCCCTGCACGAGGAGGCAGCACCGAGCAACGAGCCGGCCTTGCACGAGGACATGGCCGCCGCCAGAGGGGACAGCCAGTCCCAGGGCCCGGCCTTGCACGAGGAGCCGTGGTGTGCACCAGGCCGCGGTGGCACCAGGCCGCGGTGTCACGGTGTCCCACGAGGAGCTGCGGTGGCACCAGGCCACGGTGTCGCACGAAGAGCTGCGGTGTGACACGAGGAGTCACGGCGGCACCAGGCCGCGGTGGCACCAGGCTGCGGTGTCGCACGAGGAGCCGCGGTGTCACACAAGGAGCCATGGTGGCACCAGGCCACGGTGGCACCAGGCCGCGGTGTCCCACGAGGAACTGCGGTGGCACCAGGCCGCGGTGGCACCAGGCCGCGGTGTCCCACGAGGAGCCACCATGGCACCAGGCCGCGGTGGCACCAGGCCGCGGTGTCACACGAAGACCTGGCTTTGCGCAAGGGCCTTGCACAAGGATCCATCACCTGGCGCCACACGCGGGGACCTCACCCAAGGATCCACCCCGTGTCACCCGAGGATCCACCCGGCGCCACATGCGGGGACCTTGCTTGGGGACCTCGCTCGGCCGTGCCCCCCTCGCAGCAGGACCTCGCACCAGGACTTTGCCCCCGGACCTTGCACGGGACCCCCCCCTCGTGCCCCCGCCCCGGCGTGGGGGCGTTTTGGGAGGGTCCCTCAGCCACATTCTGAGGGCCCCCCCAAAAGCCATCCCAAGGGGGCCCCCGTGGCCTCGGCAGCACCGAGCCGGGGGGTGAGGCACTAACACCCCCCCAAACTGTGGTGTCCCCCCACAGCAGGGACCCCCCCGAAACGGGGACCCCCCCACAAAGAGACACATTTTCCTTGTAATATAGATGTAAATGGACCAGCCCTCCTCCCCCCCCC
>NW_024500639.1:95882-97441 GCF_017590055.1 Onychostruthus taczanowskii
CCCCCCCCAAATTCTGCCAAACCAACTTTGGGTCGAGTGCGTCAAACCAACGAAACCGGAGCCAGAGGGGACGCGGGGCCACCAAGGGCCATCATGGGCTACTGGGGCCACGTGGGGTCACCCAGGGCCACCACAGGGTCACTGTGGCCACCAAGGAGACGGCCAGGGCCATCAAGGGTCACCCAGGGACACCAGACGGTCACCACAGGGCCATCATGGGGATGGCCAGAGGGCCACCACAAGGCCACCACACTGGGGCCAGCACAGGAAGAGCCAGGAGGTGGCCGGGGCCACCAAAGGGGCACCAAGGGCCACCACAGGGAGTCAGGGGACGGCCACCACTGCCGTGGGGGACAGCCAGGGCCACCAAGGGCTACCACCAGGATGGACAGGGCCACCACAGGAAGAGCCAAGGGACAGCCACGGCCACCAAGGGGCCACCAGCACCATGATGGCCACTGCGGCCACCACAGAGGTGACCAGGGCCACCAAAGGGAGCAGAGGAGAGCCAGGGCCATGGAGGGGGTGGCCAGGGTCGCCATGGGGACAGTCAGGGTCGCCATGGGGACAGTCAGGGCCACCACGGGGTTGGTCAGGGCCACCACGGGGTCAGGGCCACCGTGGGGATGGTCACGGACAGGAATCAATAAAGGTGACACCAGTTCTTGGAGCCACCACCTGTGTCTGGGGGGGCACGGGGATACGGGGGGGGCACAGGGACACCGGGTGGCACAGGGACACACCCCCCCTCTCCGGAGGTCCCCCCAACCCCAGCGGGGCCCCCCCGGAAGCACAAACACCCCCAGCCGGGGAGGGGCTCGCCACGCTGTACATAGGGATGGGGGGGCCCCCAAAATGGGGGGGCAATGGGGACCTGTTAACAGTTCTGGGACCCCTCCCCAAAATTGATGGGACCCCATAATCTGGAAACACCTCCCAGGGCTTGGGGATCCTTCCTGGGGTGTTTAGACCCTGCCCACATTTTGGGGACCCCCCCCCCGGGTAACGGGAACCCCCAAGTTCTGGGGATCCACAGTGAACTTGGGGACCCCCCCCCCAGGACTGAGGTTCCCCCACACTTTGGAGACCCCCCGTCCAGAGCTTGGGCACTCCCTCCTGGGGTGCAGGGACCCCCCCAGGGTATTGGGGAACCCCCCAAATTTGGGGACCCCCCCAGTATTTGGAGTCCCCTTACTTTGGGGGCCCCCTGCGTTTTGGGGACCCCCAGGGAATCAGGGACCCCCCCGGATTTTGGGGACCCCCCCAGTATTTGGAGTCCCCTTACTTTGGGGGCCCCCTGCGTTTTGGGGACCCCCAGGGAATCAGGGACCCCCCCGGATTTTGGGGACCCCCCCAGACACCCTCAGGGGTTTTGGGGACATGCGGGGGGGGTCCAGCCCCTCCCCAAGTTTTGGGGTTCCCCTCTCTTAGCAAAGGGGAACCCCAGAACTTCCTCGGGGACCCCAAATTTGGGGGTGTGGAGGGGAACACCCCCTTCCCCCCACCCCGCATCTTGGGGTCTCCCTCCCCCCCCGGGTTAGGGGGGTCCTTCCCCTCCC
>NW_024500640.1:0-984 GCF_017590055.1 Onychostruthus taczanowskii
AATTTTTGGGAATTTTTGGGGATTTTTCCTCATTTTTTTAGCGTTTTTTTCTGATTTTTGCGTGCAGCGCCATGCGCACCTCGGTGCTCTGGTTCTGGGGGGACACCACGCCCTCCTCCATGTAGAGCCAGTAATCCGTGGAGACCGCGATGCCCACCAGGAGCAGCCCGCAGGCCCCGAACACGCTGCTCAGCAGCGTCAGTGCCCGCGAGCTGCACGAGCTCATCCTGGGACCTGAACATTTGGGAAGTTTGGGGAATTTTTGGGGAATTTTTGGGGATTTTTCCCAGTTTTTTTAGCGTTTTTTTCTGATTTTTGGGGGGTTTTTAGGGGTATATTGGAGTGATGCGGGCATGAAGGGGTTAAAACATGTAGAGCCAGTAATCCGTGGAGACCGCGATGCCCACCAGGAGCAGCCCGCAGGCCCCGAACACGCTGCTCAGCAGCGTCAGTGCCCGCGAGCTGCACGAGCTCATCCTGGGACCTGAACATTTGGGAAGTTTGGGGAATTTTTGGGGATTTTTTGGGAATTTTTCCCAGTTTTTTTAGCGTTTTTTTCTGATTTTTGGGGGGTTTTTAGGGGTATATTGGAGTGATGCGGGCATGAAGGGGTTAAAAAGGGGAGGATTTATCTGGGAAGGGTCGGAGAAGGAAATTTGGGAAGTTTTTGGGAATTTTTTGGGAATTTTTTGGAAATTTTTGGGAATTTTTGGTGATTTTCGGGGGTTTTTAGGGAGCGGTTGACGGCGGTTGTGAGGAGGGCTGTGGGGGAGACGAGGGCACGAAGTGGTTAAAAGTGGCTGGGAAAGGGTCGAAAAGGGAAATTTGGGAAGTTTTTGGGAATATTTTGGGAATTTTTTAGGTGTTTTTAGGACTTTTTTGGATTTTCGGGGGAGTTTTTGGTGATTTTTTTGGGATTTTTTGGGGATTTTTGGGTTGTTTTGGGGCGGTTTGGGGGCGATGCCCACCAGGAGCAGCCCGCAG
>NW_024500641.1:0-984 GCF_017590055.1 Onychostruthus taczanowskii
TGGGCATTTTGGGTCTCAAAAACTTCATTTTTTGGGGCATTTTTGGTGTTTTTTGAGCTTTTTTTTGGGGGTTTTTTTTGGATTTCTGGGTGGAATTTTTTCTCTTCAGGAATTTCTTGGAATTTTTGGGGGAATTTTTGGGAATTTTGGGGCTCCAAACCTCAAATTTTGGCCTCAGGCCGCAGTCGTCGGTGTCGGCCACGGGGACGTTGTAATATTCGCCCTCCTCCTGGTTCAGCAGCTTGAACCTGAAATTTGGGGAAAAATTTGGGAATTTTGGAAAAAATTGGGAATTTCGGGGAATTTTGGGGGAGTTACTCCGCAAATCCGTCCCAAAATCCCCAAATTTCTCCCAAAATTTGCCCCAATTTCCCCAGAAATCCCTCTTAAAAATTCCTAAAAACGCCTGAAAAAGTCACAAGAAAATCCTAAAAAATTCCTAAAACTTCACAAAAATTCCCAAATTTTTTTAAAACTCCCTTAAAATAAAAAATTTCCATGTTTTCCCCAAAAAAAAACCCCAAAATCCCCACAAAAATTTCCCCAAATTCCCCCTAAAAAACCCCCAAAAAATCCTAAAAATCCCCAAAATCCCAAAAATTTCCCCCAAATCCCAAAAAAATTCCTGCAAAAAATAAAAAACACTCCCAAAGTTCCAAAATTATTTCCCAAAAATTCTCAAATCCCTTTAAAATCCCCCTAAAATAAAAAAAATCCTTTTTTTCCCCAAAAATCCAATTTATTCCCCAAAAAAACCCCAAAAATTCCCAAAAAACTTCTCCAGGACCCCCCCAAAAATTCCCTAAAAATTCCCAAAAAATCCCCAATTTTTTACCCCAAAAACACCAAAAAATCCAATTCATTCCCCTTAAAAACCCCAAAAAACCCAATCTATTTCCCCCCCAAAAAAAAAACCAAAAAAACCAATTTATTTCCCCAAAAAACCCATTTTTTTCCCCCAAAAACCCGAAAAATCCAATTTTT
>NW_024500642.1:0-984 GCF_017590055.1 Onychostruthus taczanowskii
GAACCCCAAAAACCCCTCCAGGTATCCCCAAAATTCCCCCAGGAACTCCAAAACCTTCCCCAGGTACCTCCCACCACAGGACAGGTGACCCCTCCCCAGGTGGGATTTGGGGAGGGGGCCACACCTGAGACCCCCAAATCCCCCCTAAAAACCTCCAAAACTTTCTAAAAACCCCAAAAATCATCCTAAAACCCCCCCAAATCCCCCTAAAAAGGGGACCCCTCCCCAGGTGGGATTTGGGGAGGGGGCCACACCCGAGCCCCCCAAATCCCCCTAAAAAACCCCAAAAATCCCCCTAAAATCCCAAAAATCATCCTAAAATCCCCAAAATCCCCCCAAAATCCCCCTAAAATCCCCCAATTTCCCCCACCTGCAGGACAGGGGACCCCTCCCCAGGTGGGATTTGGGGAGGGGGCCACACCCGAGACCCCAAAAATCCCCCTAAAATCCCAAAAATCATCCTAATATCCCCAAAATCCCCCTAAAATCCTCAAAATCCCTCAATTTCCCCCACCTGCAGGACAGGGGACCCCTCCCCAGGTGGGATTTGGGGAGGGGGCCACACCTGAGCCCCCCCCTCACCTTGAGGATGCGACTCTGGGTGTAAACGTAGGGGACCCCGAACATGATCACGGCCCGGCCGTAGTGATGGACTGGGGGGGAAATTGGGGGGTCAGGGACCCCAAAGCTGACCCCAAAAACCAAAATTCCCATCAAATCCCACCCAAAAATTAAAAAAAACCCCAAAATTACATGAAAATCCCCCCAAAATTGCCACAAAAACCCCCCAAACTGCCCCCAAAATTTCCCCTCAAATCCCCCCAAAAACCCCAAAATTTCCCCTCAAATCACCCTAAAACCCCCAAAATTTCCCATCAAATCCCCCCCCAAAAATTAAAAAAACCCCAAAATTACATGAAAATCCCCCCAAAATTGCCACAAAAATCCCCCAAACTGCCCCCAAAATTTCCCCTCAAATTCTCC
>NW_024500643.1:0-983 GCF_017590055.1 Onychostruthus taczanowskii
GGGTTTGGGGGTACCTGGGCAGGCTCGCAGGAAGCAGACGCGGGTGTCGGTGTCGGGGGGGTGGGCGCAGCCCCCCTCGGGCGGGGTCTCCCTCCGGCGCCGCAGAGCGACCCCTGACCCCCGTGTTTTGGGGGCGCACCCCTGCACCCCCCCAGCCCCGGTGGTCCCGCTGCTGGAGCCCCGCAGGGGGGCCGTTCTGGGGGGGCCGTTCTGGGGGGGCAGTTCCCCCCCAACTCCCGGGGTCCCCTCACCTGGGGGGGTCTCGGCGGGGACCCCCGTGGGAGCCAGCGGGGACAACTCCGTCTCGTTGGGGGTCGCGGAGCCTCCGGGGGGTCTCGGGGTGTCCTCGGGCGGGGTCGCGGTTCTGTGGGTGCCCCCGGCCGCGCTGGGGGGCTCCGGGGGGGTCTCGGCGCCTCTGGGCCCCTCGGGCCCGGCCGTGGGGCTGCAGGGGGCACGGTGAGGGATGGGGGGCAGCGGGGGACGCCCCGAGTGCCCCCCTCGGGCTTTGGGGACCCCCAGATCCCGGTGCTCCCCCCGTGCCCCTCTCGTACCCGGGGCTGCCGGGGGCCTCGGCACCGGGCGGGGACAGCGCCGTCGTCATCCCGGGCTGGGTGGCCGCGGCGTTGTCACCTGCAGCGGGGACGGGCACGGCGGTGACGGGCACGAGGGGACGGGGGTCTCCTCCGCCTCCCCTGGGCCCCCCGGGACCCCCGACTCACCGGCGGGGCCGCAGGAGCAGCAGGAGCCGGCGTCCCCTTCCCGCAGCGCCTGGCCCTGGGGACACTCTAGCGTCACCGCCACCGCCAGCCGCGGCTCGTCCCGCCCCCCCCGCGCCCCCCACTCACCTGGGGACAGCCGGACTCGCGGAGGGGACAGTAGGGGACGCAGCGCACGGCCCCCCCGGGCAGGCACAGGCACAGCTGGCACGGGCCCCCCCGCCAGCGCTCGCCGGGGACGCGCCGGCGGCCCCGCTGCTGGCACCG
>NW_024500644.1:0-983 GCF_017590055.1 Onychostruthus taczanowskii
CCTTGACCCAAATTCCCCTTTTTCAGTGTCAAATTCCCCCTTTGTGAGCCCAAATTTTCCCTTCCTTGACCCAAATTTCTCTTTTTTGGGCCCCAATTCTCCCTTTTTTTCAGCCCAAATTCCCATTTTTTGGACTCCAATTCTCCCTTTTTTTAGTCCAAATTCCCCTTTGTGAGCCCAAACCTTCCCTTTTTGAACCCAAATTCCCCCTTTTTAGGCCCAAATTCTCCCTTTTGCACCCCAATTCTCCTTTTTTGAGTCCAAACCTCCCCTGGGTGCCCAAATATCCCTTTTTTTGGGCACAAAATTTCCCTTTTTTGGACCAAAATTCCCCTTTTTGGGTCCAAACTTCCCATCCCCAATCCCCCTCAGGACACCCAAACTCCCTCGCACCGTTCTCAAACCGCACCCCGTGCACCCCTACACCGCGGATCCCCTCAGATCCTTCCCCAAATCCCCTCCGAACGTCCCCAAATCGCCCCAAAATCACCCCAGAATCGCCCCGTACCCGCAGGGTGTAAACGCGATCCCCGCGCTCGTTCAGGTAACACTGCAGGAACATGGCGGCGCCGACGGGAAACGAGGCCGGAAGTCGCCTCAGGATAAAAGCGTAAACGGGCGGGGTTTATACCGGAAGTTGGCGAGGAGGATGATGGGAAATGTAGTCCCGGAAGGGAGCGGGGACTAAAGCTCAACCCAGGGCATCCAATGGGAGCCGAGAGGGGAAATTTGGGGGAAAAAGGGAAAATTTGGGGGAAAATAGTAATAATTATACAAATAATGAGCCATAATTATACAAATAGCAATAATTATAAAATTAGAAATAATTATAAAAATGGCAGTAATTATAAAAATAGTAATAACTATAAAATAGTAATAATTATTAAATAGCGATAATTATAAAATATCAAGAATTATGAAATAGCAATTATTATAAAATAAATAGTAATAATTTAAAAATATTAATAATTATAAATTAGCAA
>NW_024500645.1:0-338 GCF_017590055.1 Onychostruthus taczanowskii
GGGATTTGTGGCTGGATTTTGGTGGGGATCTGGGGGTTGGTTTGGGGGGAATTTCTAACTGGATTTTGGGGAAATTTTAGCTGGATTTTGGGGGGACATTTCTGGCTGGATTTGGGGGAGATTTTTATCTGGGTTTGGGTGGGATTTGTGACAGGATTTTGGGGTTGGTCTGGGGGGAATTTATGGCTGAATTTGGGGGGATTTGTGGCTGGATTTGGGGGATTTCTGGCTGGATTTGGGGGGATTTTTGGTTGGACTTGGGGGATTTGTAGCTGGATTTTGGGGGCATTTGTGGCTGGATTTGGGGGGCATTTGTGGCTGGATTGGGGGGGGGGTTT
>NW_024500646.1:0-982 GCF_017590055.1 Onychostruthus taczanowskii
CGCTGGGCGTGGCCGTGGCTGGAGGCGCGGCGGGCGGGGCTCCGGCCCTGGGGGGCGTTCCTGGACCAGCGGCGTTTCGGGGTCCCCCGGGATTTGGGGGAGCTCTGCCGGCGCCTGGGGCACAACGCCGAGAGGTTCCAGAGCAACTACCTGCTGCTCTTCCTGGGGCTCGTCACCTACTGCCTGTGAGATTTGGGGATTTTGGGAAAATTTGGGGATTTTTGGGGATTTTTTGGGATTTTTTGGGGATTTTTTTGGGGGTTTTATAGCGTTTTTTGGGATTTTATGGCATTTTTTGGGGGTTTTATGGCATTTTTTGGGGCATTGTTCCAGAGCAATCCCCTGCTGCTCTTCCTGGGGCTCGTCACCTACTGCCTGTGAGATTTGGGAATTTTGGGAATTTTTGGGAATTTTTGGGGTTTTTTTGGGGATTTTTTGGGGGTTTTATGGCATTTTTTGGGGCATTGTTCCAGAGCAATCCCCTGCTGCTCTTCCTGGGGCTCGTCACCTACTGCCTGTGAGATTTGGGAATTTTGGGAAAATTTGGGGATTTTTGGGGATTTTTTGGGATTTTTTGGGGATTTTTTTGGGGGTTTTATAGCGTTTTTTGGGATTTTATGGCATTTTTTGGGGGTTTTATGGCATTTTTTGGGGCGTAATCCCAGAGCAATCCCCTGCTGCTCTTCCTGGGGCTCGTCACCTACTGCCTGTGAGATTTGGGGAATTTGGGGAATTTTTGGGGATTTTTTGGGGATTTTTTGGGGATTTTTTGGGGGTTTTATAGCGTTTTTTGGGGATTTTTTTGGGATTTTTGGGGCGTTATCCCAGAGCAATCCCCTGCTGCTCTTCCTGGGGCTCGTCACCTACTGCCTGTGAGATTTGGGGGATTTTGGGAATTTTTGGGATTTTTGGGGATTTTTTGGGATTTTTTGGCGATGTTTTGGGGTTTTAAGGTGTTTTTTGGGGATTTTTTTGGGATTTT
>NW_024500647.1:0-982 GCF_017590055.1 Onychostruthus taczanowskii
GGGGGGGTTTTTGGGGGGGGGAATTTTGGGGACTTTAGGCAAATTTTAGGGGAATTTTTTGGAGAAAATGGTAATTTGTGGGCGGGGTTTCTATTTTGTGGGTGGGGCTTAACTGGGTGCGGCTAGGGCGTGGCCCAGGTGTGGCTGGGAGGGGTTTTGAGGGGTTTTGGGAAGATTTTGGAGGATTTTGCGGGAATTTTTGGAGGAAAATGATAATTTAGGGGTGGGGGGTTTTGATTTGTGGGCGGGGCTTAACTGGGTGTGGTCAGGGCGTGGCCCGGGTGGGGTTTGGAGGAATTCTGGGGGGATTTTGGGGAGATTTTCGGAGGATTTGAAGATTTGGGAAGATTTTGGGGAAAAAAAAGGAAGGGGGAGGTCCCTTGGGGGCGGAGCTTCCTGTTCTGTGGGCGGGGCTATATTGGGCGTGGTCATGCATTTTTTGGGAATATTTGGGAGGGTTTGGGGGAATTTTGGGTGTGGGCGGAGTCTTAATTTTGGCGGGAAAACGAAGCAATTTGTGAATAACTATGGGCGTGTCTCTGAGTGGGCGTGGCCTCATTTTGGGGGGAGGATTTTTGGCGGGAAAATCCCTTTTTTTGGTGGGGGGCGTGGCTTCCATTTCCGGGTGGGAAAACCCCCAAATTTGGGGGTGGGCGTGTCCGCACCTGGCCCGGGTGAGCTCACCTGAGCCAAGTGGGCGTGCCCAAGCGAAGCCCCGCCCCCCAGACCGGCTGAGCCGCGCCTCCCTGGGGCGGATCCAGAGGAGCCTCCTGGTGCTGAGCCTTGATTCGCCGGTGCTGGCCCCGCCCGGTGGGCGTGGCCCCGAGGGCGTGGCCGCCCAGGTGCTGCACGGGGGCGGGGCCAACGCCAACAGCGCCAATCGCTGGTGGGACAAGACCCTGCAGGTGGGCGGGGCTTCGTCTGGGGGCGGGGTTACACCTGTGGGGGTTGGGTTACACTGGTGGGGGAGGGGTTACACTGG
>NW_024500648.1:0-981 GCF_017590055.1 Onychostruthus taczanowskii
CGGACAGAGGGACAGCTGGGCAGGGGGACGGACAGACATGCGGACAGAGGGGCAGGGGGACAGCGGGGCGGACAGAGGGGCGGATGGACAGACGGACAGGGGGATAGCTGGGCAGCTGGACAGACAGTGGGACAGATGGACAGATGGACAGACGGACAGGGGGATAGCTGGGCAGCTGGACAGACAGTGGGACAGATGGACAGATGGACAGACGGACAGGGGGATAGCTGGGCAGCTGGACAGACAGTGGGACAGATGGACAGATGGACAGACGGACAGGGGGATAGCTGGGCAGCTGGACAGACAGTGGGACAGATGGACAGATGGACAGACGGACAGGGGGATAGCTGGGCAGCTGGACAGACAGTGGGACAGATGGACAGATGGACAGACGGACAGGGGGATAGCTGGGCAGCTGGACAGACAGTGGGACAGATGGACAGATGGACAGACGGACAGGGGGATAGCTGGGCAGCTGGACAGACAGTGGGACAGATGGACAGATGGACAGACGGACAGGGGGATAGCTGGGCAGCTGGACGTGTCCATGTGTCCGTGTGTCCGTGTGTCCGTGCTCTGTCCATCTGTCCGTCTTTCCGTGTGTCCGTCTGTCCATGTGTCCCTGTGTCCGTGTGTCCGTCTGTCCGTGTGTCCGTGTGTCCGTCTGTCCCTGTGTCAGTCTGTCCATGTCTGTCTGTCCATGTCCGTCTGTCCGTGTGTCCGTGTGTCCGTCTGTCCATGTGTCGGTGTCCGTGTGTCTGTGTGTCCGTCTGTCCGTGTGTCCGTGTCCTTGTGTCCGTCTGTCCGTCTGTCCGTGTCTCCGTGTGTCCGTCTGTCCGTGTTCCTGTGTGTCCGCGTGCCCGCGTGTCCGTGTGTCCATGTCCGTGTGTCCGTGTCCGCGTGTCCGTGTGTCCGTGTGTCCATGTGTCTGTGTGTCCGTGTTCCCGCGTGTTTGTCTGTCCGTCTGTCCGTGTGTCCGTG
>NW_024500649.1:0-979 GCF_017590055.1 Onychostruthus taczanowskii
CCCCCCCTTTCCTCCCCCTTCCCCCCTCCCAGCAGAGTGCGAGGTCTCGGAGGACTCGAGCGGGGAGGCAGAGCTGGAGCAGGAGGTGTCGGACGTGGAGGAGGCTCGGGAGCTGCCGGCGGCGCTGGTGCTGTGGCGGGCGGCGCGCGGCCGGAGCCTGGCCCTGCTGGCCGCCGCGCTGGCCCACGGCGCCGACGTCAACTGGGCCAACGAGGAGGACGAGGGCAAAACGGCCCTGATGCAGGCAGTCAGCGGGGTGAGGGGCTGGAGCCGGGCGGGGGGCCGGGGTCTGGGTGACATGGGGTGGGAATTCCCTTTGGGAATGGGTCTGGGTGACATGGGGTGGGAATTCCCTTTGGGAATGGGTCTGGGGTGGAAATTCTCTTTGGGAATTGGGTCTGGGTGAAATGGGGTGGGAATTCCCTTTGGGAATGGGTCTGGGGTTGGAAATTCCCTTTGGGAATGGGTCTGGGGTGGAAATTCCCTTTGGGAATGGGTCTGGGGTGGAAATTCCCTTTGGGAATGGGTCTGGTGTGGAAATTCCCTTTGGGAATGGGTCTGGTGCGGAAATTCTCTTTGGGAATTGGGTCTGGGTGAAATGGGGTGGGAATTCCCTTTGGGAATGGGTCTGGGGTGGAAATTCCCTTTGGGAATCGGTCTGGTGTGGAAATTCCCTTTGGAAATTGGGTTTGGGTGAAATGGGGTGGGAATTCCCTTTGGGAGTTGGGTTTGGGTGAAATGGGGTGGGAATTCCCTTTGGGAATGGGTCTGGGGTGGAAATTCCCTTTGGGAATTGGTCTGGGGTGGAAATTCGTGGGAATTCCCTTTGGGAATGGGTCTGGGGTGGGAATTTCCTTTGGGAGTTGGGTCTGGGTGAGTTGGGGTGGAAATTCCCTTTGGGAGTTGGGTCTGGGTGAAATGGAGTGGGAATTCCTTTGGCGATTGGGTCTGATGTGGAAATTCCCTTTGGGAATTGGGT
>NW_024500650.1:0-709 GCF_017590055.1 Onychostruthus taczanowskii
GGACCCCCCCAAAAATTGACCCCCCCCTTCGACTCCCCCAGACCCCCCCGAGGAGGCGCAGGATGAGGAGGACGGGGTCTTTGACACCCACCTGTGACAGGTGACGGGGGGGGCTGGGCACCCCCAAATTTGGGGTCTTGGATCGCGGGGCCCCCCCACAAATTTGGGGGCTCAGACAGCTGGGACCCTCCCCCCCCAAATTGGGGGTCGTGGGCCTTGGGGTCTCGTATTGAACCCCCCCAATTTCCACAGGGTCCTGAAGGCTCCGGACCCCCCTGACCCCCGGGATTTTGGGGGGGTTTTGGGGGGTCACAGGGTGTGAGGGGGTTTTGAGGGGGCTCTCAGGCTGTGAGGGGTTTTGAGGGGGGCTCTCAGGCTGTGAGGGGGTCCCGTGCCCCCCCAGGCTGCGGCCTGCGCTGTCACATCGCCTGTCGCGAGCGCCTCCGTCCCGAATGTCGCCGCCGCGCCCAGAGCGTGGCCGCCCCCCCCCCCGGACCCCCCCGGNGTTGGGGGGGTGGGGGGGGGGGGGGGGGGGGGGGGGGGAGTGAATTTGGGGGGGTCTTGAGACCCTCCCCCTCATTAGCAGCTGAGCTAATGAGCCCCCCATGGAGCAGAGCTTTGGGGGGGCTTTGGGGGGCAGCGTGAGACCCCCCGGGGGTCTCTCTCCCTGGGGCAGCCGGGGGGGGGGTCGCAGTGCCCGGTGCGGGGG
>NW_024500650.1:982-2418 GCF_017590055.1 Onychostruthus taczanowskii
GTTGGGGGGGTGGGGGGGGGGGGGGGGGGGGGGGGGGGAGTGAATTTGGGGGGGTCTTGAGACCCTCCCCCTCATTAGCAGCTGAGCTAATGAGCCCCCCATGGAGCAGAGCTTTGGGGGGGCTTTGGGGGGCAGCGTGAGACCCCCCGGGGGTCTCTCTCCCTGGGGCAGCCGGGGGGGGGGGGGGGGAGCGGGAGGGCGAGAACGGGGAGGGGGCGCGCGGGGTCTGGGGGGGCACGCGAGCGTGCAAGGGCTGAGCGTGTGCGGTTTGGGGGGGGAGCGGGAGGGCGAGAACGGGGAGGGGGCGCGCGGGGTCTGGGGGGGCACGCGAGCGTGCAAGGGCTGAGCGTGTGCGGTTTGGGGGCGTGCACGAGTGTGGAAGGGGTGTGTGCGTGGAATTTTGGGGTGCACGCGGGCGTGGAAGGGGTCTAAGTGCGGTTTGGGGGTGCACAGGTGTGCAAAGGGGGATGTGTGTGCGGTTTTTGGGGTGCAAAACCAGCGTGAGAGGGAGCTGTGCCCAGCTTTGGGGTGCACACGAGCGTTCAAGGGGGTGTGTGTGTGGGTTTTGGGGTGCACACGAGCGTGGAAGGGCTGGGTGAGGTTTTGGGGTGCACACGAGCATGCAAGGGCTGTGTCTGTGCAGTTTTGGGGTGCACACGAGCGTGCAAGGGGTGTGTGTGCTGTTTTTGGGGTGCAAAACCAGTGTGTGAGGGAGCTGCGCCCAGTTTTGGGGTGCACACGAGCGTGGAAGGGGGTTTTGTGCAATTTTGGGGTGCACACGAGCGTGGAAGGGGGTTTTGTGCAATTTTGGGGTGCACACGAGCGTGCAGGGTGTGTGTGTGCAATTTTGGGGTGCACACGAACGTGCAGGAGGTGTGTGTGCAATTTTGGGGTGCACGCGAGCGTGCAGGAGGTGTGTGTGCAATTTTGGGGTGCACACGAGCCCGGCCGTGTTTTGGGGTGCGCGTGTGCAAGCCCGGGGCGCACACGCGTGTGCAAGGGGGGGCTCAGGCCAGGCTGGTGGTTTTTGGGGGGGGGTCCCGAGCGCGTGCAGGTGCGCAGGGGGTGAGCGTGCAAGGGGTGCACACCTGGGGGGGGCGTGGCCGGGGGGGTGCGTGTGCAAGGCGGGTGCACGTGGAGAGGGGCGCTCGCGCGCACAGGTGTGCAAGGCGGGGCCGCTCTCACACCTGGGGGAGGGGGCACGCTCGTGTGCAAGGGCGTGTCTGCCCCCCCCCACCCACCGGGGCCGTCTCCTCCCCGTGACCTTCAGGGGGACACGGGGGGGACACGGGTGGCCCCTGCCCCTCCCCCACCCAGAGCCCCCCCCTAAAGCGCCCCCGGGGGGGCTCAGAGGGATGGGGGGGGGGGATCACGCTATAGACCCCCCCCATAGACCCCTCTGACCCCCCCGGGGGGGCCCCCGGGTCTGGGGGCTC
>NW_024500650.1:3644-4295 GCF_017590055.1 Onychostruthus taczanowskii
CCCCCCCCGAGCCCCCCCCCCAAAGGCCCCCCGGGGGGGTCCGAGGGGGGGGGGGGGGGGGATCACGCTATAGACCCCCCCCATAGACCCCTCTGACCCCCCCGGGGTGTCCCCTGGGTCTGGGGGCTCCTCAATTCCCCCAGAGCCCCCCCAAGTTCCCCCAGGACGTCTCTGAGAGGGCCCAGGTGTCCGTGCGCCCCCTCCCCCCCTTTATCAACCATCAGCGATCAATAATCAATTAATTAATGACCCCGGGGGGGGGTACGGACACCCATGGAGGGGGAGGGGGGGTCCCAGGCCCGGGTCCCTCCCCCCGAGGGTCCCTGGGGGTCTCTGGGGGTTCCGCCCCAGCCTGGGCCCCCCCACGGGGTGGGGGTGGGGGGTGCCAAGGTGGGGGTCGCTGTCATCTCCCCCCTCCCCCCCCCCACAGGTGCAGCAGTTAATGTGATTGGCTAATTATGCGCTGCATGTTAATGAGCCCCATTAGCCAACGAGGGGGGGTTATAAATAACCTGGGGGCTCATTTGCATAATGCCAGGGCCCGGGTTGCCGCGGTGACCGACCCCCCTCCTTCCCCCCCTCATCACGGGGTTAATTAACGTGCTGATAACGAATGGGGGGGGGGGGGGCTGCTTGCCCCTCCCCCCCCCC
>NW_024500650.1:4369-8908 GCF_017590055.1 Onychostruthus taczanowskii
ATAGTGGGAGAAAAAGAAGGGGGGGGGGGGGGGCTGCTTGCCCATCCCCCCATACCTGGCTGTCACCACCCCCCCACTTGCAGAGCCCCCCCTGACTGTCTCTCCCCCCCCCAGGTGCCTCCGGACCCCCCGGCCAGGCTGTCGCCGCCCGCTGGGGCCACCCATGTGGCTGTGAGAGGACGGGGGTGGCCGGGCCCCCCCCAGGGCCCCCCCAGGGCCCCCCCAAAGCCGCCCAGGCTCCGCAGCCAGCCCAGGCGCCATGACCTGTCCGGCCGCTGAGGGACACCCGGCACCCGGGGGCCACCAAGAGACCAAAGCCCACCTGGGCTCCGTGGCCCACCTGGGCCCCCTGCACGGCTCCACGGTTCCTCAAGGTTCTGAGGGTCACCAAGAGACCAAAGGCCACCTGGGCTCCGTGGCCACCAGAGGGTCCACGGCCAGCTGGACCTCTGCGGTCAGCCAGGACCACCGGGAGACTACGGCCCACCTGGGCTCTGTCACCCACCTGGGCTCCCACGTGGAGATTGAAGCTCACCTGGGCTTTGTGGCCAACCAAAACTTTGTGGGCAAGCAGGACCACCCCGAGCCCGGTGCTGGTGGTGGCTCCGCGGTGCTGTTGGACTCCAAGATCTCCCAAGGCTCTGAGGAGCACCTGGGGGCTTGGGTCGGCCAGGTCCCCGTGACACACCTGGTGTCCGTGGCCACCCAGGACCACCTGGAGGTGGAGGTGCGTCAGGAATCGGCGGCCAGCCGAGGTTCTGTGGGCAACCAGGAGCACCCAGAGCCCGACATCAACATCCCGTTGGACTCCAAGGTCAACCAGGCCTCCATGGCTCGCTTAGACCTGAAGGACCACCAAGACCCCGCCCCCTCCCCGGCCTCCATGGACCCCCAAGAGCCCAAGGTCACCCAGGGTCCGGTGGCCAACCAAAAGACCAAGGTCAACCAAAGCCCCGCGGCCCCTCTGGAAGCCAAGGTCAATGAAGACCCCGTGGTGTGTTTAGACTTGAGGGTCCACCAAGCCCCTGTGGCCACCCGAGCCCCCGAGGACCCCCGAGACCCCCTGGACCACCCGGACAGCCAGGCTGACCAAGCCCCGCTGGTTCTTACAGACTGGAACGTCCACCAAGCCTCCGTGGCCGAGCACAGCCCCGCGGACCCCCAAGAGACCAAGGTCAAGCCCGGCCCTCCGGACCCAAGGGTCCCCCTGGACGCCACGGCCAAGGGAAGCTGCCCGGGGACCGAGTGCCACCAACCCCACGTGCCCACCTGGGCCACCCCAGCCCCCCGCCCGTGTGCCCAAATCCCCTCGGGCGCCCGCCTGGGCCTGGTGCTGCTGACGCTGGGGTCCCTCCTGCTGCCCTGCGCCCGGGGCTCGGCGCTGGAGTTTGGGGGCGCCCCGGGGCAGTGGGCGCGCTACGGGCGGTGGGCGCCGGGCGCGGGGGGCCAGCTCAGCTTCCGCCTCAAGACCAACGTGACGCGGGCGCTGCTGCTCTACCTGGACGACGGCGGCAACTGTGACTTCCTGGAGCTGCTGGTGGCCGAGGGGCGGCTGCGGCTGCGCTTCGCCATCGCCTGCGCCGAGCCCGCCACGCTGGAGCCGCCGGCGCCCGTCAGCGACGGCCGCTGGCACGCGGTGCTGCTGACCCGGCAGGCGCGGCACGCGGCGCTGGCCGTGGACGGGGAGGCGCGGGCGGCCGCCGTGCGCTCCAAGCGGCCCGACATGGCCGTGGCCAGCGACCTGTTCGTCGGGGGGATCCCGCCCGACGTGCGGCTCTCGGCGCTGACGCTCAGCACCGTCAAGTACGAGCCGCCCTTCCGCGGGTGGGTGGCCGACCTGCGGGTGGGCGACGCGCCGGCCGCGCTGCTGGGCGCCCAGGGGGTCCGGGGTGACGGGGACGAGCGCTGCGCCCACCACCCGCCCTGCGCCCACGGCGGCCGCTGCACCCTGCGCCGTGGGGAGCCCCGCTGCGACTGCGCCGGCACCGGCCACCGCGGGCCCTTCTGCGAGGAAGGTGAGGGAGCGGCGGGGGCAGAGGGGCAGGGCTGAGGGAGGGGTGGGGTGGGTGCAGCTCGGAGTTCTCATGGCCTTGTGTTTCTCCATGGTTTCGTTGGGCACCTCCATGTCTCGGTGTCATCGCGTCCTTGAGGGTCTCTCCAGCTCTGTGGCGTTGCGTGTCCTGTTGTCACCTCCTCGTGTTTCTCCGTGGAGTGTCCATCTTCATGGCTGTGCTTCTCCATGTCCCCATGTGCTCGTGTCCTCCTTCACAGCGTTGGGTGGCTTTGTGTTTTCTCCATCCCTGGTTTTGGGTGTGCTTGTGCTTCTCCGTGTCCTCTTGGCCTCGCACGTCCCCGTGTCATCGTGTCCTCCACATCCCCTCATCGTCATGTCATTGTGTCCTCCACATGCCCACGTCCCCGTGTCATCGTGTCCTCCAAATCCCCACATCCTCGTGGTGTTGGGCCTTGGGTGCTCCTTGTTCCTCCATGACTTCCTGGTGTCCTCGTGTTATTGTCCTTGAGCTCCTCCGTGGCTTTTTGTCCTCATGGCACTGTGTGTCCTTGTGTCCTTCCTGTCCTCGTGGGACTGGACACACCCACGGCGTCTGACTGGTCATTGTCATGGTGTCCTCGTGTTACGGTGTCCTCATGTCACGGTGTCCTCGTGTCACGGTGCTCCCCTGTTCTTCCACCCTCGTGGGGTTTTGTGTCCCCTCTGTGTCCTCCTGGCGTTGTGTCCTTGAGTAGCTCCGTGTCCTCATGTCCTGCTGGTGCCACGCATCCCTCTGTCCTCTTGCCCTTGTGTCACCCCATGTCCTTTCACACCACTACCCATGTGCTTCTCCAGGTCCTTGTGTCCTCCTGGTGTCACCCATCCTCGTGTCACCCGGTGTCCTCGTGTCCTCCTGCCATGTCTCGTGTCCTGGTGTGTCTCTTTGCCCTCGTGATGTTTCACACCCACATGTGACCACCCCATGTCCCTCCATGTCTTCTTGTCCCTCCCGGTGTCCCCCTGTCCTCAAGTCCCTCCATGTCCTCTTGTCCCCCCCGGTGTCCCCCTGTCCTCACATCCCTCAATGTCCTTTTGTCCCTCCCGGTGTCCCCCTGTCCTCAAGTCCCTCCACTTGTGCTGTGCCACCCCGCCCTTGTGCTGTCACCGCCGAGCTCAATGTCCTCTTGTCCCCCCCAGTGTCCCCACTCCTCACACCCTCAGTGTCCTCCCCCACCCCCATTTTGCATGTCCCTGTGCCCTTGTGTGCCCTCGTGTGACACACGTGACCCTGCTGTGGGGACTCGGGGGTTTGGGGACACGATGTCACCCCTCGTGTTTACCCGTCCCGGTGTCCCCACACGCCCTCGTGTCCCTGCCTGTCCCCACCCTTGCACGCCCCGGTGCGATGGCACGCCCTGCCGTGGGCTGGGTGTCCCCGCGGTGACAGTGACAGTGACGGTGACGGTGACAGTGCCAGCCGGGCGTGGCCCGGGGGGGGGTGTCTCTCGTGCCACCCCGCCCTTGTGCCAACACGCCCTCGCACACGTTCCCGGGACCCGGGGACAACCGCCGGTGTCACCGTGGCGACAGCATCCTCCGGGCGCGTTGCCAGGGCCTGTTGCCATGGTGCCGCCGGGGCTGGGTACCCGTTGCCATGGAGACGCCCGGGCCTGTCTCCCTGGTGATGGTTGTCACGGCACTGCCGGATGCTCCCGCCACGTCCTTGAGGGGGGACAGGAATGGGGGGGGCTGAGGGGGACTGGGAGGGCCCTGGGGTGCTGTGGGGTGACCTATGGGGTACGGGGACCCTATAGGGTGCCCTGTGGGGTGTGGGGACCCTATAGGGTGCCCTGTGGGGTGTGGGGACCCTATAGGGTGCCCTGTGGGGTGTGGGGTCCCTATAGGGTGCCCTATGAGGGGTGGGGTCCCTATAGGATGCCCTATGGGGTGTGGGGTCCCTATAGGGTGCCCTATGGGGTCCACGGTGCCTTTGGGGTGCAGGCAGAGCACTACTGAGTGTGCCATGAGGTGCAGGGTCCCTGTGGGCTGCTATGGGGTGCCCTATAGGGTGTTGGGGTGCTATGGTGTGCCCCATAGGGTGGCAGGTCCCAGTGGGGTGCCCTATAGGGTATTGGGGTGCTATAGGGTGTCCTATGGGGTGCTGGCTCCCTTTGGTGTTCCCTATAGAGTACTGGGCATCTGTGGGGTGTCCTATAGAGTGCAGGGGTGCTATAGGGCACCCTATAGGGTGTTGGGGTGCCCTATAGGGTGTTGGGGTGCTATAGGGTACCCTATAGGGTGCAGGGTCCCTGTGGGGTGCTATAGGGTGCAGGGGTGCTGTAGGGTGCCCTATAGGGTGTTGGGGTCGCCTATAGGGTGCAGGGGTGCTGTGGGACGCCCTGAGGGATGTGGGTGTGCACAGGGTGTGCAAACCCTCCCTCGGGGCGTGCAAGGACAAAGTTCAGGGAGTGCAAATCCCACCGGGGCGTGCAAACCCCTCCCACCGCATTGTGCCCCGCCCCCAAGGTCAACCCGAGGTCACGGGG
>NW_024500650.1:8938-13677 GCF_017590055.1 Onychostruthus taczanowskii
GGGGAGGGGGATGGGGGTACACCTGGGGGGTCCTGGGCACTAATCGCTCTGCCCCTCCCCCTCTTGCTGCCCCCCCCGGGACCCCCAGAGGAAGAACCCGCGGTGGAAGGTGAGTGAGGGAGGGATTTGGGGAGGGGGATTTGGAGAGGGGGATTTTGGGCGGGATTTGGGGGCGTGGCCGTGCAAAGCCCCGTGCCACACCTGGGCTGGGCGGGGTCTGCCTCAGGTGTTGTGTAAGGGGCGTGCACGGCACCAGGTGTGCAACTCAAGGGGGCGTGGCCTGTGCGGCAGAGAGCGTGGTTTATGCAAAATATTGGCAGGGGCGGGGCTTGGCGCTCATGCGGAGCACGTGGCTCCCGTGACGCTCACGCAGGGGGCGGAGCCAAGCGAGAGGCGGCACCCTGCAGCTCCCCGGCCATGACGTAACTGCCCGGGAAGGCCAATAGGATGCCGCTATGCAAATGAAACCGGCACCGCCGAGCCAATGAAGCGTGTGTGTCGAGTGGGGGCGGAGATATGCAAATTTAAGCGGCGTCGGCAGCCAATGGGAGGAGGGGGCGAGGAGGCTGCTGTGGATTGGCTGAGCCCAGTCCCAAGGGGCGGGGCTTGCACGAGGGCAAGGAAAGGGGCGGAGCGTGGTTTATTCGAGGAGGCGTGGCCCGCTCGAGGGGCGGGGCTTGCCCCCCACGTGCCCCGCACGAGGGTCCCGGGGTGGGGGAGGGTCCCCGCGCCAGGGGCGGCCCCGCCCCCCCGTGTCTCATCCCCTCCCCCACCCCCGGCTTTTCCCCGAAAAACCTCGGAAAAAGGGGAAAAACCCGCGGGAAGGCGGCGGGGGGGGGAAAAATATTTATGTTTTTTAATTGATTTCTCTTTCATTCCCATTTCCCTCTATTTTTCCCATTTTGCCGCTTTTCCTTTACTGTTTCCTTTTTTCCCCCCCTTTTTTCTTTTACATTTCCCGTTATTTTGCCTTTTTCCTTATTTTTCGTTGTTTTAGATTATTTTCCCTTTTTTATTAATAGTGTTTATTTTAATATTTTTCTTTTTCTCGTGATTTTCCCTTTACTTTGATTATTTCCCCCTTTTTATGGATTTTCTACTCTTTAAGATATTTCCCCTTTTAAAGTAATTTCCCAGTTCATTATTTTTCCTTTTTTATTATTTCCCATGTTAATTAATATCTTTCTCCTTTTTTATCATTATCTTCTTATATTAATTATTTTTCCTTCTGAATTTTTTTTTTACTCTTTCAATAAATACTTTGAATATTCCACGTTTTATATCAGAGTTCTTTTTTCACCTTCATTTTTTCCCTTCCCTTTGTTGGTCTTTTTCTTCTTTATTTTCCCCTTTTAGAATTATTTTAATTTCCCCCACTTTTTCCCTTTTTTTTTTTCCTTTTCTCTTTTCCCTTGTGCTGCTGACTTCCCCTTTTTATCAATTTCCTCCTTTCCCTTGCTTTGACCCTTTTCACTTTTTTCCTCTTTTTCCTCCCTTTCCCCGCTTTCATCCCTTTCCCTCCTTTCCTTCCTTTTCCTTTCTTCCTTTTTTCTATTTTTTCATTTTTTCCCCATTTCCCCCCTTTCTCTCATTTCCCTCCCTTTCATTATTTTTATTTCCTCCCCCGATTTCCCATTTCCCTCCACTTTGCCCCATTTCCCTCCCCCCCCCCGAGTTTAACCACTTTCCCGTTTTTCCCCCCCAAAACTTTCCCTTTTCCCGCCACTTTTGCTTTCACCTGGACACACCTGGGCCCCGCCCTGACGCGCCCCTCCCCCAGGGCCCGCCGAGGTCGCCGAGGGGGGGCCCGGCCGCGGCGCCGGCGAGATCCAGCAAGCAGCGAAAGGTCAGTGAGGGGCAGCGGGACCCCCACCCGTGCACACCTGGGACCCCCAAACCCCACACCTGTGCTCACCTGGGAACCCCCAGGAACCACACCTGTGAACACCTGGGAACCCCCAGGAACCCCAAACCCCACACCTGTGCTCACCTGGGAAGCCCCAGAACCTCCCAGGACCCCCAAACCCCCAACACACACCTGAGATCCCATAACAACGTCCCCATCTCAATGTCCCCATGACAACGTTCGCATCACAACAGTCCCCATCACAATGTCTCCATGACAATGTCCCCATGGCAACATCCCTGTGCCAACATCCCCATCACGATGTCCCCATCACAATGTCCCATCACAATATCCCCATGACAACGTCCCCATGACAATGTCTCCATGACAACGTCCCCATCACAATGTCCCCATGACAACGTCCCCATGATAACGTCCCCATCACAATGTCACCATGACAACATCTCCATGACAACATCTCCATGACAACGTCCCCATGGCAACGTCCCCATCACAACATCCCCATGACAATGTCTCCATGATGTCTCCATGACTGACAATGTCCCCATGACAACATCCCATGACAATGTCCCCATCACATTCCCATGACAACGTCCCCATCACAATGTCACCATCACAACATCTGCATCACAATGTCTCCATGACAACATCCCCATGCCAATATCCCTGTGCCAACACCCCCATGACAACGTCCCCATCACAATGTCCCCATGACAATGTCCCCATGACAACGTCCACATGACAACATCCTCATGGCAATGTCCCTGTGACAACGTCCCCATGACAACGTCCCCATGGCAATGTCCCTGTGACAACATCCCCATGGCAACGTCCCCATCACAGCGTCCCATCACAATGTCCCCATGACAATGTCCCCATGACAACGTCCACATGACAATGTCCTCATGGCAATGTCCCTGTGACAACATCCCCATCACAATGTCTCCATGACGTCTCCATGACAATGTCCCCATGACAACATCCCCATGACAACATCCCCATGACAACGTCCCCATCACAATGCCCCCACCACAATGTCCCCAACCACAACCTCCCCACGACACCTCCTTGTCACAACCTCCCCATCCCCTGCCGCCAGCTCCCACCGACACCCCCCCAGTGCCACACCCCCTTGCCAACCTCCCCATTCGCTGTCCCCACACGATGTCCCGCTGTCCCCACCGCCAGGCCGCGCCGAGTACGTGGCCACGTTCCGGGGCAGCGAGTTCTTCTGCTACGACGTGTCGCGGTCGCCGGTGCAGAGCAGCGCGGACGAGCTGGCGCTGGCGTTCCGCACGCGGCAGCGCCACGGGCTCCTGCTGCACACCGGCCGCGCCGCCGACTTCCTGAACCTGTCGCTCAAGGCCGGCGCCGTGTGGCTCGTCATCAACCTGGGCGCCGGCGCCTTCGAGGCGCTGGTGGAGCCCGTCAACGGCAAGTTCCACGACGGCGGCTGGCACCACGTGCGCGTCACGCGCAACCTGCGGCAGGTACGGCGGGGGGGGGGGGGGGGGGGGGGGGGGGGNTTGATCAGCTCCCCAACTGGGAGCACTGGGAGAGATGTGCAGATCCCCAACTGGGAGCACTGGGAGAGATGTGCAGATCCCCAACTGGGAGCACTGGGAGAGATGTGCAGATCCCCAACTGGGAGCACTGGGAGAGATGTGCAGATCCCCAACTGGGAGAAATGGGAGCCTTGGGCAGGTCCCCAACTGGGAGCACTGGGAGAGATAGGAGCCTTGGGCAGCTCCCCAACTGGGAGCACTGGGAGAGATGTGCAGATCCCCAGCTGGGAGCACTGGGAGAGATGGGAGCCTTGGGCAGGTCCCCAACTGGGAGCATTGGGAGAGATGGTTTGATCAGCTCCCCAACTGGGAGCACTGGGAACCTTGGGCAGCTCCCCAACTTGGAGCATTGGGAACCTTGGACAGATCCCCAACTGGGCGTGATGGTTGGCTTGATCAGCTCCCCAACTGGGAGCACTGGGAGAGATGGGAGCCTTGGGCAGGTCCCCAACTGGGAATGATGGTTGGTTTGATCAGCTCCCCAACTGGGAGCACTGGGAGCCTTGGTCAGCTCCCCAACTGGGAGCACTGGGAGCCTTGGTCAGCTCCCCAGCTGGGAGCACTGGGAGCCTTGGGCAAGTCCCCAACTGGGAGCACTGGGAGCCTTGGTCAACTCCCCAACTGGGAGCACTGGGAGCCTTGGTCAGCTCCCCAGCTGGGAGCACTGGGAGCCTTGGGCAAGTCCCCAACTGGGAGCACTGGGAGCCTTGGTCAGCTCCCCAACTGGGAGCACTGGGTGTTAGGTTAAACTAGAGAACTGGGCATACTGGGAGCAATGGGTTAATCAATCTGCTCCCCAACTGGGAGCACTGGTTGTGCTGGTCAACCACCCAACTGGGGGTGATGGACGCATTGGCCAACCACCCAACTGGGAGCACTGGGAGCCTCGATCCTGTCCCCAACTGGGAGCACTGGCTGTCTTGCTCAAACACCCAACTGGGAGCACTGGGTGTCTTGCTCAAACACCCAACTGGGAGCACTGGGAGCACTGGGTGTCTTGCTCAAACACCCAACTGGGAGCACAGGGAGCACTGGGTGTCTTGCTCAAACACCCAACTGGGAGCACTGGGTGTCTTGCTCAAGCACCCAACTGGGAGCACTGGGAGCACTGGACACGCTGCTCAACCACCCCGCCGGCAGCACCGACCGCAGGATCTCTCTCTCCCCAACTGGGAGCACTGGTTCCATGGACCCTCCCAAACTGGGAGCACTGGACGCACGATGGGGGAGGGGTCTCTGCCCAACCCCCACAGGGGGTGACCGGTGGAGTTCGGGGGGGGGGTTCTCCCCCCCCCCCCCATCACAAC
>NW_024500650.1:13987-15588 GCF_017590055.1 Onychostruthus taczanowskii
GAACACCACAACCTAAAAAAAACCCCCGCGCCCCCCCCACCCCAAGCGCCCCCCAAACGTCACGTTTGTGTTTTGTCCTTCTCTCGCCGCCAGCACGCAGGGATCGGACACGCTATGGTAAACAAACTGCATTACCTGGTAGTTATCACTCTATTGTTACTCCTTGGCTTCGCCGTGGCCCCACTCCCAACCTTTTGGGGCCGATCCGGGGGATTTTGGGCAAAATTTTCACCCATCCGCCATCTCTGCAGGCCGAGCTTCGGCTGCCGCCCCCACCTCGTGGCAAAATAAACGAGAGCTGGTTCTACCCCCCTCCCCCACCCTCCTCTTCCTCCCATCCCAACAAAAATCCTTCCCGAGGGGGTGGGTGGTACTCGGTGGGGGTGAGGTGGCGCCTCAACCCATCTGCCACCCCGTTTTTGGGGTGAGTTTTAGCGGTTTTGGGCAATTTTCGCCCGTCTGCCATCTTGAGGCTGAGCTGCGGCTCCCTCGTGCCAAAACGAGCTGGTTTTCCCCCCAAAAAAATCCTTATCTGGGGTCAGGATGGTGATATTTTTTCTCAAGAGGGTTCAGCTCCCGCTGTTTTGGGATGAATTTGAGGGATTTAGAGCAATTTTCACCTGTCTGCCGTCTTGTGGCCGAGCATCACCTCCCCCATGCCAAAAATAGCTGATTTTCCCAAAAAACTTTTTTGAGGATGTGATTTTCTCGACTGGGACAATGTGGGGTCTCCCCACACGTTTTGGTGTGAATTAGGGAATTTTTGGGATTTTGGGTGATTGGATAACCCCAACACCTGCAGCTCCCCAGTGCTAAAACCAAATGATTTCCACCCAAAAAGTCAGGCCGGGCTCAGAAGTTGCCGATTTTCCCCAAGGGGTTGATGTGAGCTCCCACTCCCCCATTTTGGGATGAATTTTAGAAATTTTGGACAATTCCCCCCCCCCGCACACCATCCAGGGCGTAGCTGCAGCTCCCTGGTCCCCAAACCAGCCGGTTTCACCCCAAAATCCAGCCCAGGGTGGGCTCGTTTTCCCCGGGAAACTTTTATGGAGTCCCAGACCCAATTTTTGGGGTGATTTTTTGGGATTTGGAGCAATTTCATACCAATCCCACCCCCTGAAACAGCCAAGGCTCAGATTCTCCATAATTTTCCCCCAAAAATGGGTCGGGGACAGGATGGAGACCCACAAATGCCTCATTTTGGGGAAAATTCCCAGGATTTTGGACAATTTGCTCCCATCCGCTCCCTCGTGGCCGAGCGCGGCTCCACAAGCCCCAAAACCACCCCAAAATTTGGGGTTCTCCCCAAAACCCAGCTGTCGCTCACAGAGGAGAAGTGGGACCCCACCCCCTCCCCATTTTGGGCCGATTCCTTTGGATTTTCCCTCATTTTTGCCAAAACCAGCCGCTTTCACCCCAAACCCCGCCCCAGGGGGTGTCAGGATTTAAAAAGGGGGGGTGGGTGATTTTTTTTTTTTTTTTTTTTTTTTTTTTTTTTTTTTTTTGGGGGGTGCCCCCTCCCCAAATCGAGGATGGAAACGGCGTTTTCAGGACAAGCTGCCGCCCCTCCCCCATCCCCGCCCCCCGCCCCCTCCCCC
>NW_024500650.1:15831-18505 GCF_017590055.1 Onychostruthus taczanowskii
CGCCCCCCGAGCCCCCCGACCCCTCCTCAGCCTCGCCTCCCCTCCCCCCAACCCACCCAGGGGGGCACCGGGGCCGCCCCCGCCGCGGGGGGAGGGGCTGGGGGGGCGTGAGGTGTGTGGGCAGGTGTGTACAGGTGTGTGCAGGTGTTTACAGGTGTGTGCAGGTGTGAAAAGGTGTGAAAAGGTGTAAAAAGGTGTGTGCAGGTGTGCACAGGTGTGTACAGCTGTGTACAGGTGTGTACAGGTGTGTGCAGGTGTGTACAGGTGTGTGCAGGTCTGTGTACAGATGTGCACGGGTGTGTGTACAGGTGTATACAGGTGTGTACAGCTGTGCACAGGTGTGTACAGGTGTGTGTGCAGATGTGCACAGGTGTGCCCCTCAAGGTGTGCGTGTGCAGGCAAGGGATGGGAGAGGGTGAACAGGTGTGCACAGGTGTGTGCAAGGTGTGTGTGTGCACAGGTGTGTACAGCTGTGTAGGGGTTGTACATGACTGCACAGGTGTGTACAGCTGTGTAGGGGTTGTACATGACTGCACAGGTGTGCACAGGTGTGTACAGGTGTGTGCACAGGTGTGTGCGAGATGCAAGGTGGGTGTAAGGTCCTGCAAGGTGTGTGAGCACTGCTGCAAAGCCAGGGGGAGCATGCAGGTGTGTTCAGGTGAGTGTACAGGTGTGCAAGGATCACTGCAGGTGTGTACAGGTGTGTGCAGGTGTGTGAGGGTCACACCATGTGTTTGCAGGTGTTTGTGCAGGTGTGTACAGGTGTGAAAAGGTCACTACAGGTGTGTGCAGGTGTGTGAGTGTCACTGCAGGTGTGTGCAGGTGTGTTCAGGTGTTTACAGATGTGTACAGGTGTGTGCAGGTGTGTGCAGATGTGTGAGTGTCACTACAGGTGTGTGCAGGTGTGCGCAGATGTATGAGAGTCACACCAAGTGTGTGTGCAGGTGTGTACAGGTGTGTGCAAATGTGTGAAGGTGTGTACAGGTCTGTTCAGGTGTTTACAGATGTGTGCAGGTGTTTACAGATGTGTACAGGTGTGTGTAGGTGTGTGCAAGTGTGCACAGGTGTGTGCAGGTGTGCGCAGGTGTGCACAGGTGTGTGCAGGTGTATGCAGGTGTGTACATGTGTGTGCAGGTGTGTGCAGGTGTGTACAGGTGTGTGCAGGTGGCCCCGGCCGCGGGGGGGTCCCGGCTGAGCGCGGCCGCTCTCGTGCCGCAGGTGACCATCTCGGTGGACGGCATCCTGACCACCACGGGCTACACCCAGGAGGATTTCACCATGCTGGGCTCCGACGACTTCTTCTACGTGGGGGGGTCCCCCAACACCGCCGACCTGCCGGGGTCCCCCGTCAGCAACAACTTCATGGGCTGCCTCAAGGACGTGAGTCTGGGGGCTCGGGGACCCCCCTTTTGCCCTCACCTAGGGAGGGGTGCAGGTGTTTGGGGTGGGGGGGGAGAGATAGAGCCCCCCTGAGTCACCTGTGGGTGTCCATGAGGGTGGGGGGGACGTTTTGGGGACCCCCGACTCAGCTGTGGGTGTCCCTGGGGACTGTAGGTCACATATTGGGGACCCCCGACTTACCTCTGTGTGTCCCCAGGAGCGGGGGTGACATGCTGGGGACCCCCGACTCACCTGTGCGTGTCCACAAGGCTGTGGGTGACATTTTGGGGACATCCATGAGTCCCTGACTCACCTGTGCCTGTCCATGGGGGCCATAGGTGACATGCTGGGGACCCTGACTCACCTGTGCGTGTCCCCAGGGACTCTGGGCCACATTTAGGGGACCCCCAACTCACCTGTGTGTGTCCCCAGGAGCTGTGGGTCACATTTCGGGGACCTCCAACTCACCTGTGTGTGTCCCCAGGGGCTATGAATTACATTTTGGGGACATCTGTGAGTCCCTAACTCACCTGTGTGTGTCCCTGGGGACTCTGGGTAGCATTTTGGGGACCCCCGACTCACTTGTACAGGTCCCCAGGAGCTGTGGGTGACATTCTGGGGACCCTCAACTCACCTCTGTGTCCCTGGGGGCTCTGGGTCACATTTTAGGGACATCCACAAGCCCCCAGCTCACCTGTGCGTGTCCCCAGGGGCCGTGGGTGACATTTTGGGGACCCCTGACTTACCTGTGCGTGTCCCCAGGGGCCGTGAGTGACATTTTGGGGACATTCACGAGCCCCCGACTCACCTGTGTGTATTCCTGGGGACTCTGGGTCACATTTTGGGGACCCCGACTCACCTGTGTGTGTCCCTGAGGGCTGTGGACGACATTTCGGGGACACCACTGAGCCCCTGACTCATCTGTGCGTGTCCCCAGGGGCTGTGGATGACATTTTGGGGACATTTACGAGCCCCTGACTCACCTGTGCATGTCCCTGGGGGCTGTGGGTGACATTTTGGGGACATTCACGAGCCCCTGACTCACCTGTGCATGTCCCCAGGGGCCGTGAGTGACATTTTGGGGACATTCACGAGCCCCCGACTCACCTGTGTGTATTCCTGGGGACTCTGGGTCACATTTTGGGGACCCCGACTCACCTCTGTGTGTCCCTGAGGGCTGTGGATGACATTTTGGGGACATTCACGAGCCCCTAACTCACCTGTGCATGTCCCCAAGGGCGTTCCAGGTGACACCGCAGCACAGCAGCATCGGGGGGGGGGGGGCAACGGGGGG
>NW_024500650.1:18520-31361 GCF_017590055.1 Onychostruthus taczanowskii
GGGGGGGGGGGGGGTCCCCCGGGGGGTGCCCAACACCCCCCACCCCCCCCCCCCCCCAAACCTCACCTGTCCCCGCGCCCCCAGGTGGTTTACAAGAACAACGACTTCAAGCTGGAGCTGTCGCGGCTGGCGCAGGAGGGGGACGCGCGGGTGACGCTGCACGGGGCGCTGCTCTTCCACTGCGACCCCCCCCCGGCGCTGGACCCCGTCACCTTCGCCACCCCCCAGGCTCACCTGGCGCTGCCCACCTGGCGCCCGGCCCGCGCCGGCTCCGTCTCCTTCGACTTCCGCACCACGGAGCCCAACGGGGTCCTGCTCTTCGGGCAGGGACCCCCCCGCGACCCCCCGGCAGCCGCCCCCCGCNGTGTGCAGGTGTGCAAAGGATGTGCAGGTGTGAGGGGAGGGGTGTGCAGAGGGCGTGCAAGTGTGAAAAGATGTGAGGGGAGGAGTGTGCAGGTGTGCAAAAGGTGTGCAGGTGTGAAAAGGTGTGAGGGGAGGGGTGTGAAGGTGTGCAAAGGGTATGCAGGTGTTTTCAGGTGTGCAAAGGTGTGACGGGAGAGGTGTGCAGGTGGTGTGCAGGTGTGCACAGGTGTGAGGGGAGGGGTGTGCAGGTGTGCACAGGTGTGAGGGTGTGAGCACATGCAGGGCTCACAGGTGTGCAGGTACCACCCCCAGGTGTGCAGGGGGGTGCACAGGGGCTTTGGGGGTGTGCACAGGTGTGCGAGGGGTACAAGGAGGGACACAGGTGTGCGAGGGTTGTACAGGTGCAGTTCCCAGGTGTGCAGGGGCTGCTGGGGCAGGGTGTCCTGCTATCCCCCCTTTGCCGTGCACCCGCTGTCCCCTGATGTCCCCTGATGTCCCCCGATATCCGCCCACTGTCCCCTCGCTGTGCCCCCGCTGTCCCCTGATATCCCCTTGCTGTCCCCACTGTCCCCCCGCTGCCTCCACGCTCTCCCCTGATGTCCCCCACTCTCCCCCCACTGTCCCTCGCTGTCCCCTGATATCCCCTCGCTGTCCCCATTGACCCTGCGCTGTCCCCCCAACTCTCCCCCTGATGTCCCCTCGCTGTCTCTGATGTCCCCTCGCTGTTCGGACAGCGGGGACAGTTGTCCCTGATGTCCCGCGCTGGCCCCCCGCTGTCCTAGTCCTGTCCCCTCGCTGTCCCCCCCGCTGTCCCCGCTGTCCCTGACCCCCCCGCGCTGTCCCCAGGCTCGGTGTCGGTGAACAGCCGCAGCACGCCGTTCCTGGCCAGCGGTGACCGGGACGTTCTGGACGTGGGGGCCGAGCTGTACCTGGGGGGGCTCCCCGAGGGCCGGCCCGGCCCCCCCGCGCCCCCCGAGCTCTGGGCCGCGGGGCTGCGCCTCGGCTTCGTGGGCTGCGTGCGGGACCTGTTCGTGGACGGGCGGAGCCGCGACGTGCGGGCGCTGCTGGCCACCGGGGGGGCTCCGGGGGTCGCCCCGCTCTGTGCCAGGGACCCCCCCCGGCTGTGCGCCAGCGCTCCCTGTCGCAACGGGGGGACGTGTCGCGAGGGCTGGAACCGCTTCGTGTGCGACTGTCGCGGCACCGGGTACCTGGGGCCGCGCTGCGAGACAGGTGAGGGGACACGGGGACAGCGGGGACAGTGGGGACACGGGGACAGAGGGGGTGGCACCCCCCCGAGCACCTGGGTGAGGCAGGGGAGGGGGGCTGGGGGGACTGAGGGGACCCCGAGGTGACATGAGGGGGACATGGGGTACCTAGGGCCACGCTGCGAGACAGGTGAGGGGACACGGGGACAGCGGGGACAGTGGGGACACGGGGACAGAGGGGGTGGCACCCCCCCGAGCACCTGGGTGAGGCAGGGGAGGGGGGCTGGGGGGACTGAGGGGACCCCGAGGTGACATGAGGGGGACATGGGGTACCTAGGGCCACGCTGCGAGACAGGTGAGGGGACACGGGGACAGAGGGGGTGGCACCCCCCCGAGCACCTGGGTGAGGCAGGGGAGGGGGGCTGGGGGGACTGAGGGGACCCCGAGGTGACACGAGGGGAACATGGGGTACCTGGGGCTGCGCTGTGACATAGGTGAGGGGACACGGGGACACGGGGACAGCGAGGGTGGCACCTCCTGAGCACCTGGGTGAGCAGGGGGAGGGGGCGTGGGGGGCATTGAGGGTGACACGGGACCCCGAGGTGACACGAGGGGGACATGGGGTACCTGGGACAGCGCTGTGAGATAGGTGAGGGGACGAGGGGACAGTGGGGACAGCGGGGTGGGGTCACACGGGGGGCGTGGCACCCCCCGAGCACCTGGGTGAGGCGGGGGAGGGGGGCTTGGGGGGATTGAGGGGACCCCGAGGTGACACGGCAGGGCCTGGGGTCACACCTGGGGGCAGCATGGGGTACCTGTGGGACAGGTGAGGAGGGGGATGGGGGGATTGGGACCCTCTGAACACCTGGGTCCCCTCTTGGGGAAGGGTCACACCTGGGGAGGAGGTGCCTGGATGTCCCCAGGACCTGAGCCCCCCCTGGGACACCTGGCTGTCCCCTGCACGGGCGGCTCCCCCAGAGATGTCCCCAGACACCTCCAGTCACGGGAGGTGGCACTCAGTGGCAGTGTCCCTTGTCCCCCACCTGCCAACACCTGCCTGGGGCGGGGCTCACCTGACCGTGGGGTCCCAGAGGTGCCCTGGGGACACCCTGGGGACACCTTGGGGACACGGAGGGTGGCCGTGCCGAGGGTGACAGGGCGTCCCTGTCCCCGCAGAGGCGGCGGTGCTGAGCTATGACGGCAGCATGTACCTGAAGGTGCAGGTGCCGGGCGAGCAGACCGAGGCCGAGGACGTGTCCCTGCGCTTCATGTCCCCCCGAGCCTTCGGCCTCGTCCTGGCCACCACCTCGCGCCACTCGGCCGACACGCTGCGCCTCGAGCTGGACGGGGGGCGCATGAAGCTCACCCTCAACCTGGGTGAGCCCCCCACCCACCCGGGACCCCGCGGAGACCCCCGGATAAAGCCCGAAACGTCCTCGGAATGTCCCCGAAATGTCCCCGAAATCCTTCCCCAAATGGGGCCCGAGTCGGTTCTGGTCATCCCAGGAGGGCCAAAATGGGGTCTGGGATCCCAAAATAGGGTCTGGGACCCCCAAAATAAGGTCTGGAACCCTAAAATAGGGTCTGGGATCCCAAAATAAGGTCTGGAATCCTAAAATAGGGTCTGGGATCCCAAAATAGGGTCTGGGACCTCCAAATAGGGTCTGAGATTCCAAAATACAGTCTGGAAACCTAAAATAGGGTCTGGGATCCCAAAATGGGGTCTGGGACTCTAAAATGTGGTCTGGGACCCCAAAATGGTGTCTGGGACTCCAAAATAGGGTTTGGGACTCTGAAACAGAGGCTGGGACCCTAAAATATGGTCTGGGACCCCAAAATAGGGTCTGGGACCCCAAAAGGGTGTCTGAGACCCCAAAATGGTGTCTGGGACCCCATTATGGTTCACAGGATCCTGAGATGGAGCCTGGGACCTCAAAATGGTGCCTGGAACCCTAAAATGGTGTCTGGGATCCCCCCAAAATGGTCAAGTTGGTGTCTGGGATGCCACAGTGATGCTCAAGACCCCAAATTGGTGTCCAAGTCAGTTCTTAAGACCCCAAAAATGATTCTTGGGATCCCAAAAGTGCTCGTGGCCCCAGAATGGCCCAAAGTTGGTGCCTGGGAACCCAGGGCGATGGTCAGGAGCCCAAAATGGTGCTCAGGTCAGTTCTCCTGCCCCTAAAATTGTCAAATTCATGCCTGGGACCCCAAAAAGAGCATCCAGGTCCCAAAGATTTTCCCCAAAATGGTGTCTGGGTCGGTTCTGGTGATCCCAAATTGGTCAAGTTGGTGCCTGAGACCCCAAAATTTCCCCCAGATGGTGCCCAGGCACCCCCAGAATCGCACCTGTGACCCCCAAACTGGCCCTGGCAGGTCACCAGAGCCACCTCGGTGTCCCCAACACCCTCCCCCTCCCCTCCCCCGCGGGATTGGGGCCTTCGTGACCCCCCCGCTGCCACTTGGGGTGCAGTGCCGGGACCCCCCGAGGGGTTGAGGGTCCCCCCCAGAGGATTGGGGACACCCCAGGGTTGAGGACCCCTCCTGCAGCCCCTTCCATTGTGTGGGACCCCCGTGGGGCTGAAGGTCCTCTGTGGGACGGGGACCCCCCTGTGGGATTGGGGACCCCCCGAAGGGGTTCAAACTTCCCCCTAAGGGGCTGGGGACCCCCCCAGGGACTTGGAGACCCCCCATGGGATTGGGGCTCCCCCCGGGTCCCGGCGCTTGCCCCCCCCCGCCCCGCAGCGGTTGACGAGGGGGGGCCCAGCCCTGGGTGGGACCCCCCGGGACCCCCCGGGACCCCCCGGGCTGGGCCCCCCCCTGGCGGCGGCTGCGAAGGGCCTGACCCGTGTTCTCTCTCCCCAGACTGTGTCCGCGTGGGCTGTCACCCCAGTAAGTGCCACCCCCGCCCCGGGACACCCCCGGGACACCCCCGGGACACCCCCCAACCCCCCCACCCCAAACGCCCCCCAAAACTCCCCCAAACACCCCGGGGACACCCCCTGGGGACACCCCTGGGGACACCCCTGGGGGCACTCCCAGACCCTCTGGATCACCCCAAAACCTCCACAGGGATCCCCAAACCCCTCCTGACCCCCCAAAAGGTTGGGACCCCCCCCCCGTGTGTGTTTGGGGTACCTCCACAGGGACCCCCAAACCCCTCCTGACCCCCCCAAAAGGTTGGGACCCCCCCCGTGTTTGGGGTGCACAGGTGGGGTCAGGGGTCACACCTGGGCCATGCTGGGGACATCTGGTGTCACTCAGTGCCACAGTGTCCCAGTGCCACCCGGTGCCACCAGGTGCTCCAGTGTCACCCGTACTGGTGGCCCAGTGTCCCCAGTACAGTGCTGTCCCCTGGTGTCACTGGTGTCACCTGATGTCACCCAGTGCCATGGTGTCACCAGCACAGCGGTGTCCCCTGGTGTCACTGGTGTCTCCTTGTCCCTTGTGTCCCTCTGGTGTCCCCTGGTGTCACTGGTGTCCCCTGATGTCCCAGTGTCCCCTGGTGCAGAGGTGTCCCTGGCGTCCCTGGTGTCACCCAGGGTGTCGCTGTCCCCTGGTGTCCCTGATGTCCCCAGTGTCCCCGCTGTCCCTGATGTCCCAATGTCCCCAATGTCCCTGCTGTCCCGGTGTCCCCTGTGTCCCCGCTGTCCCCGGTGTCACCGCTGTCCCCGCTGCCCCCAGGCAAGGGCCCCGAGACGCTGTTCGCGGGGCAGCGGCTGGATGACAACGAGTGGCACTCGGTGCGGGTGGCCCGGCGCGGGCGCAGCCTCCAGCTCGCCGTCGACAACGTCACCGTCGAAGGTGACACCGCGGGGACGAGGCGGGGGGACCTTGACTTGGGCTCTTGGGGTCACCGGGGCGCTCGGGTCCACGGGGATGTGGCCAGTGGGGCTGCAGGTCCGTGGGACAGGGATGAAGGTCCATGGGGACATTAGTACTTGGGGACATGGTGACCAGGTCCATGGGGATGGGGATGAAGAAGGTCCTTGGGGACATTGGTGCTTGGGGACAGGGATGAAGATCCATGGGGACATGGATGAAGGTCCATGGGACATGGATGGAGGTCCAGGGGACAGGGATGAAGGTCCAGGGAATGGGAATGAAGATCCAATGGGACAGGGATGAAGGTCCATGGGACATGGATGGAGGTCCATGGGACATGGATGGAGGTCCAGGGGACAGGGATGAAGGTCCAGGGAATGGGAATGAAGATCCAATGGGACAGGGATGAAGGTCCATGGGGACATGGATGAAGGTCCATGGGACATGGATGAAGGTCCATGAGACAGGGATGAAGGTCCAGGGGACAAGGATGAAGGTCCGTGGGATGGGGATGAAGGTCCTTGGGGACAGGGATGAAGGTCCATGGGAACATGGATGAAGTTCCATGGGACAGGGATGAAGGTCCAGGGAACAGGGATGAAGGCCCATGGGACAGGGATGAAGGTCCAGGGGACAGGGATGGAGGTTCACAGGAACATGGATGAACCCACCTTAGGGACACGGGTGCACAGGGACAAGGTGACCAACCCTGTAAGGACACCACACACAGCCTGGATGTCCATGAAACCACGGCTGAACCGTGGCGCCGTGGCACACGCCACCCCTCGCGCTCCCGGTGCCACCCCCGTGTCCCCCACGCCCCCCAGGCCAGCTGTCGGGCTCGCACACCCGCCTGGAGTTCCACAACATCGAGACCGGCATCGTCACCGAGCGCCGCTTCCTGGCCGTGGTCCCCTCCAACTTCCTGGGCCACCTGAGCGGGCTGGTCTTCAACGGGCTGCCCTACCTGGACCTGTGCCGCGACGGCGACATCAGCTCCTGCGAGCTCAACGCCCGCTTCGGCCGCCGCGCCATCGTGGCCGACCCGGTGGCCTTCGGGGGCCGCGGCTCCTACGTGGCGCTGGCCACGCTCCAGGCCTTCTCCTCCTTCCACCTCTTCTTCCAGTTCAAGACCACGGCCCCCGACGGCCTCATCCTCTTCAACGGCGGCAGCGGCTCCGACTTCCTGGTGGTCGAGCTGGTCAAGGGGTGAGGGGAACACTGGGGGGACACCAGGGGGGACACCAGGGGGATGTCCTGGGGAGATCAGGGACCTTGGGGACACCACGGCCCTGCTGGGGGGCTCAGGGACCTTGGGGACACCACGGCCTTGCTGGGGAGCTCAGGGATCTTCACAGATCCTGGGGACACCTGTGGGGTCCTTGAGGGTCTTGGGGATCTCAGAGCCGCCGGGGACATGCTGGGAGTCCTTGGGACTTTGGGGACCTCCTGGGGACCTGCTGGATGTCCTGGGACCCCTGGGCACACCAGGGGGGCCCTGGGGATCCCGTCACCCCCCTGGGGACCTTGGGGACCTTCTGAACCTTTTTGGACCTTGGGACCCCCTCAGCCCTCAGGGAACCCCCTCACCCGCCCTTAGGCTCCGCCCCCATGTCACAAGCTCCTCCTCCTGGCCCAGGCCACGCCCATAAAGACCACACCCAACTGTGGCCACACCTCCACCATTGGCCACACCCCCGGCCCAGTCACACTCCCTGTATTGGGTGTGGGGGGGTCCAGGTGAGTCCCCCCCTTGCCCGGGGCCACGCCCAACGAGGCCACGCCCCCTTTTCCAGGTACATCCACTACGTGTTCGACCTGGGCGAGGGCCCCTCGCTCATGAAGGGCAACTCGGAGCAGCCGCTGCACGACGGGCGCTGGCACGAGGTGGCCGTGGCACGGGAGGGGGGGGCCCTGCACGGGCTGCGCGTGGACGGGAGACCCGTGACCCAGCACGGGCAGGGCGCCCGCGGGCTGCAGCTCAAGGGTGAGACCCTGGGGACACCTGGGGACACCTGGGGACAGCTGGGACACAC
Organism: Onychostruthus taczanowskii; assembly: GCF_017590055.1. Classification (NCBI taxonomy): domain Eukaryota; kingdom Metazoa; phylum Chordata; class Aves; order Passeriformes; family Passeridae; genus Onychostruthus; species Onychostruthus taczanowskii. Next base: position 25,947 of record NW_024500650.1, read on the forward strand.
CTGGGGACAGCTGGGGACAACTGGGACACACCTGGGGGAGGGTACAGGTGTGTGGGTACCCCCTGACCCAGCACAGGCAGGGCGCCCGCGGGCTGCAGCTCAAGGGTGAGACCCTGGGGACACCTGGGGACAGCTGAGACACACCTGGTGCACACCTGGGGACACCTGGGGACAGCTGGGGCACAAATGGAACACCTGGGTTCACCTGTGATCATTTGAGACACACCTGGGACACGCCTGGGGCACACCTGGGACACATCTGGGCCACCTGGGACACACTTGGGGCACCTGGGACACACCTGGGGACACCTCAGGAGCACAGCAGGTGTGGGGGTACCCATGGAGGGCATGGACAGGTAGCCCCTGACTCAGGACAGGAAGGGGACTTGTGGCCTCCAGCCCAAGGGTGACACCTGGGGACACACCTGAGTGACACCTGGGGCACCTGGGATCACCTGGGACACATCTGGGGGAGGGCACAGGTGTGGGGATGGTCCCGGGGTGGATGGGAGGGGTCACCCCAGTGGGGTACCCATGGCAGGGTGTCCCCTCACCCTCTGAGTGTCCCCCAGGTGTCCCTCAGGCGCACCTGGACATCAGGGTAGGGGGGCAATGGCACACGGGGGGGGGGTCTCCCTAATGGGTGACCCCCACCAGCTTGGGGGGCTAATCCTGATGCTGTTTTGGGGTGCGGACAGAGCTCTCAGTGCCCCCCAGGTGACCCCCCCGTGGGGGGGTCAGCCCGGGGCTCCTGGGCCGCCTCCCGCGGCTCGTGGCCTCCCGGGGGGGCTTCCGGGGCTGTTTGGCCTCGCTGGACCTGAACGGGCGCCTGCCCGACCTGCTGGGGGACGCCCTGCGACGCGTGGGGGACGTGCGGAGGGGCTGCGACGGTGAGGAACGGCTCAGGGAGATTTGAGGGGCTCAGGGGCCTCAGGAAGTTTTGGGGGGCTCGGAGGAATGGCTGTGCCAAATTTGAGTGGGGGGCACGAGGGGATTTGGAGGCCTTGGAGGAGCAGCTGTGCCCAGTTTGAGTAGGGGGCTCAGGGGGATTTGGGGGGCTCAGGAAGTTCTGGGGGGCTCAGGAAATTTTGGGGGTCTCAAAGGGGGGCTGTACCCAGTTTGAGTGGGGGACACGAGGTGATTCGGGTGGCACAGAGGGGCACGGGTGGCTCAGGGGGACATGGGGGGACACACAAGGCGCTCAGGGGTCCCAGGGTGGGTGGGGGACACCCCACACAGGGGGGGAGCCCAGGACCCCCCAGGAGCGAGCAGAGGGGGCAGGTGGCCCTTGTCCCTCGCGGGGGACACGCGTGTCACTTGGTGTGTGGCCGTGTGAGCCTCGCACGGGCCCTGGTGTCCCCAAACGGGACGAGTGTCCCTCGCTGAGGTGGCTCCGTCACTTCCCCTGTGCCCCCATGGCCCGTAAGGAGGGCAGGTGGCAGCGCGGGTGTCACCTGTGCCACCTGTGCCACCTGAGCCTGGCACGAGGGCTCCGTGTCCCCACAGGGCACCAGGGACACACGGGACACACGGGACACACGGGACACACGTGTCCCTGCCCCGGGGTGGCTCTGTCACCTGCCCGAGGGCTCCGTGTCCCCACGGCCCCTAACGAGGGGCAGGTGACAGCACGTGGGACACCTGTGTCCCTCACGGGGGGGCCGTGTCCCCCCCCCATGTCCCCCCGATGTCCCCATGGCCAAGTTTCCCCATGTCTGGGTGTCCCCCCCATGTCCCGGTGTCCCCCTTTGTCCCCTGTCCCCCCACTCCAGGTGAGTCCCAGGCAGTGTCACCTTCTGCCCCACACCTGGGGGGGGTCCCGGGGGGCTTTGGGGCCGCTCCGTGGGGCGGGACGTGGCTCCCGGTGTCCCCGTGGGGCAGGACAGGCTGTGGGGACACCGGAACGGGGTGGGGGGGGGGTGGTGGCACTGCCGTGGGTCGCCGTGGGGCTGCCAGGGGGCTCGGCCCCCCCGTGGGGCACGGGGACAGCTCCGTGTGGGGCTCTGGGGGTCCCGGGGGGGCTCCGTGGGGCCGCCCCCACCCCCGTTGGTCCCCGATTGTCCCCGCGGGTGGCCGTGGGTCGGGGGGCAGCTCCGTGGGGCTCCGGGGGGGGCTCTGTGGGGCTCCCCCCACCCCTCGCCGGGGGGTCCGTGGGTTCCCCCTCGTGGGTCGCGCGTGGCCCCTCCCCCCCCGGCCCCTNTCCCCCTCCCCTTCTCCCACCCCCCAATTTGGGAGCCCCCCACCTTCTCCCCTCCCCATTTTGGGGTTCAATCCCTCCTAGACCCCATTTGGGGGCTCTGACCCTCTCCCTTCACCCCCCCTCCCCTCATTTGGAGTCTCTGCCTCTCCTTTCACACCTCCCCCCTATTTTGGGGGTCTCCCTTCCCCCCACCTCCACCCCCTCATTTGGGAACCGCCCCCTTCATTTGGGGGCTCCCCCCCCTCATTTGGGGACTCCCCCATCCTCTCCTCCATCCATTTCGGGGGTCCCCTCTCCCTCCCCACCCTCACCCCCCCAATTTGGGGGTTCCCCTTCTCTTTTCTCCCCCCAATTTGGGGGTTCCCTCCTCTCTTTTCACCCCCCCCATTTGGGTGCCCCCCGCCCGCCCCGCCCGCGTCTCCTCCAGCCTCTCGACCACCCACCACGTGCACCACTTCCACGGGCGGCACGGCACGGCGCCCATCGCCATCAACCGCGCGCCCTTCCTCACCCGCGGGCACCACGGTGAGCCTTCAGCCTCATCATCCTCATCCTCGCCTTCCTCATCATCCTCATCATCCTTACCCTCATCATCATCCTCATCATCATCCTCTTCATCCTCCTCATCCTCCCCATCGCCATCAACCGCGCGCCCTTCCTCACCCGCGGGCACCACGGTGAGCCTTCAGCCTCCCCATCATCGTCCTCACCTTCCTCATCATCCTCATCATCATCATCATCCTTACCCTCATCATCATCCTCATCATCCTCCTCATCCTTCCCATCGCCATCAACCGCGCGCCCTTCCTCACCCGCGGGCACCACGGTGAGCCTTCAGCCTCATCATCATCATCCTCGCCTTCCTCATCATCCTCGTCATCATCATCATCCTTACCCTCATCATCATCCTCATCATCCTCCTCATCCTCCCCATCGCCATCAACCGCGCGCCCTTCCTCACCCGCGGGCACCACGGTGAGCCTTCAGCCTCATCATCCTCATCCTCGCCTTCCTCATCATCCTCATCCTCATCCTCATCATCCTCCCCATCCTTCCCATCGCCATCAACCGCGCTCCCTTCCTCACCTGCGGGCACCACGGTGAGCCTTCAGCCTCATCATCCTCATCCTCGCCTTCCTCATCATCCTCATCATCATCCTCATCCTCATCATCCTCCTCATCCTCCCCATCGCCAACCTTTGTGTGCCCTTCCTCACCCACGGGCACCACGGTGAGCCTTCAGCTTCATCATCCTCATCCTCACCTTCCTCATCATCCTCATCATCATCCTCATCCTCCTCATCCTTCCCATCGCCATCCTCATCATCATCCTCATCATCATCCTCATCCTTCTCATCGCCATCAACCACGCGCCCTTCCTAACCCGCGGGCACCATGGTGAGCCTTCATCATCCCCATCCTCATCCTCACCTTCCTCATCATCCTCATCATCATCCTCATCCTCATCATCATCTTCCTCATCCTCCCCATCGCCATCAACCGTGCGCCCTTCCTCACCCGCAGGCACCACGGTGAACCTTCCTCATCCTCATCATCATCCTTATCATCATCCTTATCATCATCCTCAACATCCCTGTCCTCATCCTCCTCATCCTCATTTTCCTCATCATCATCATCCTCAACATCCCCATCCTCATCATCCTCATCCTCACCTTCCTCATCCTCATCATCCTCATCCTCATCCTTTTCATCCTCCCCATTGCCATCAACCACGTGCGCCATGGTGAGCCTTCATCATCACCCACATCATTCTCATCTTCCTCATCTTCATCTTCATCCCAGTCATCATCACCTTTCTCATCCTCCTCATCCTCTCCATTGCCATCACCTGTGGGCCCTTCCTCACCCCTGGGCACCACAATGAGCCTTCATCACCCTCAACATCATCACCTTCATCCTCCTCCTCTTCCTTGTGGCCATCCACTGGGCCTTCCTCACCCACAGTGAGCCTTCATCACCCTCCTCATCAACCTTCCCCCTCCTCCTCACAGGGACCCCAAAACCCTCATCATCATCATCATCATCATCATCATCATCATCCTCTTCCTCAGCCTCAGGCTCCCTCAACTTCCTCTTCACGATGACAGGGACACAGATGGCCTTCCTCCCCCTCTTCCTCCTCCTTCTCCTTCACCTCCTTCTCCTCCTCCCACTCTTCCTCTTCCTCCTCCTCCTCCTCCTCCTTCTGCTCACAGACACCCAACTCCCTCCTCCTCCTCCCAGGAACTCCAGCCTTCCTCCTCCTTCTCCTCCTCCTGTTTCTCACCCTCCTCCTCCTCCCCAGCTGCTCGCGGGTACTTCAGCCTGGCCTTCCTCCCCCTCCTCCTCCTCCCCTGTCACCGCCTCTTCCTCCTTCTCCTCCTCCTCACTGCCTCGAGAACCTGGAACAACCTTCCTCTTCCTCCTCCTCCTTCTCCTCCCCCTCCTCTTCCTCTCACCTTCCTCCCCTCCTCCTCCTCCTCCTTTGGGGGGGGCCCTGTGGGGTCCGTGCCCCCCCGTGTGTCCCCACCGTGTCACGCTCGGGATTGGATGGTTTTGGGGTGATTTTGGGTGGTTTTGGGTGTTTTGTGATGGTTTCAAGGTGTGTTCAGGTGGTTTTGGGGTATTTTGGAGTGGTTTGGGCTGTGTTTGGGGGTTTTTGAGTGTGTTTGGGTGTTTTGTGGTGGTTTTGGGGTGTTTTGTGATGGTTTTGGGTGTGTTTGGCATTTTTGGGGGTGTATTTGGGGTGTTTTGGGATGGTTTGGGTTTTTTGGGGTGTATTTGGGGTGTTTTGGGATGGTTTTGGGCTGGTTTTTGTGGTTTTGGCTGTTTTTGATGTATTTTCAGTGTGTTTGTGCACCCTGAGCCCTCCTGCAAGACCATGGCAGGGGGGACAAGAGGGACCCCCAGGCATTGGGGGGTCCTGATGGCCGCACAGCCCCTCCCCCAAACTCGGGGGTCCCCCCCAGGTCTCGGAGCCCTCCCCATTCCTCAGGGTCCCCTCTGGATGTTGTGCACCCCCAAATTCAGGGCTCCCCATGAACACTGGGGTCCCCCCGCACAAAAATTCCAGATCACCCCCAAACATCGGGGTCCCTCCTAGACCCCCCCCCCACCTGCCCAAACTCCAGGGGGGTCCCCCTTCACTCGGGGACCCCCAAATCCCCCTGCCCTGAGCTCCCCCCAGATCCGCCTCCCCCCAACCCCCCTCCGCT
>NW_024500650.1:32179-32930 GCF_017590055.1 Onychostruthus taczanowskii
GACACTGATGGTCCCCCTCCGCTTGCCCCCCTGACCCCCCGTTTTTCTCTCCCCCCCCAGCGGGCACCACGTACATTTTCGGCAAGGGGGGGGCCCTGATCACCTACACGTGGCCCCCCAATGACCGGCCCAGCACCCGCGCCGACCGCCTGGCCCTGGGCTTCAGCACCCGGCAGCGCGACGCGGTGCTGCTGCGCGTGGAGAGCGCCGCCGGGCTCGGCGACTTCCTGCAGCTCCACATTGTAAGGGGGGGTCAGAAATTGGGGTACGGGGGTGCTGGGGGGACTGGGAGGAGCTGGAGGTACAGGAAGACTTAGGGGTCTGGGGGTTTAGGGGGGTTTAGGGGGTGCTGCTGCGCGTGGAGAGCGCCGCCGGGCTCGGCGACTTCCTGCAGCTCCACATTGTAAGGGGGGATCAGAAATTGGGGTACAGGGGTCTTGGGGGGCTGGGAGGGGCTGGAGGTATAAGGGAGTCTGGGAGTCTGGGGGTTTAGGGGGTCTGGGGGTGCTGCTGCGTGTGGAGAGCACCGCCGGGCTCGGTGACTTCCTGCAGCTCCACATTGTAAGAGGGGGCAAAAAATTGGGGAACGGGGGTCTTGAGGGGGCTGGAGGTACAGGGGGGGCTCAGGGTTAAGGGGTCTGGGGGTTTAGGGGGGTCTGGGGGTGCTGCTCTGCGTGGAGAGTGCAGCCTGGCTTGGTGACCTCCTGCAGCTCCGTATTGTAACGGGGGGGGTCAGAAATTGGGGTACGGG
>NW_024500650.1:33058-44540 GCF_017590055.1 Onychostruthus taczanowskii
GTCCTGGGGGGGGTCTGGGGGCTCTGGAGACTCCTGGTCAAGGCCGGGTTTGGTGAATTCCAGCCTCTCCACAGCATAAGAGGGGACAAAACTGGGGTGCAGGGGGTTTAATGGGGGTCCTGGGGGGCTCCAGAGCTTCCTGCTAAAGGCTGGATTTGGTGACATCCTGAAACTCTGCAGGAGGGGGAAAAAAATTGGGGTCTGGGGGGGTTTGGGGGTACGGGGAGGGCTCTGCGGATTCCTGTTAAAATCCAGATTTGGCGATTTTCCTGCCTCGTAAGAAAGGCCAAAATTGGGGTTCAGGGTGGGGCTTGGGGGAAGGAGGGGGATCCACGGGACAGGCACCCACCGGTGCCCCCCGTGCCCACCCTGCAGGTGCAGGGGGCTGTGGGGGTCCTGTTCAACGTGGGCACCGAGGACATCGCGCTGGAGGAGCGGGGGGCGGCCGTCAGCGATGGGCGCTTCCACGTCGTCCGCTTCACGCGCAGCGGCGGCAACGCCACGCTCCAGGTGGACGGCGGCCCCCTGCACGAGCGCTACCCGCCAGGTACCCCCCGCCGCGCCCCGGGCACCCCAGGGCCCCCAGAGACACCCCCAGGTATGGCCCAGGTGTTCCCCAGGTCTCTTACAGACCCTGCAGGTGTTCCCCAGGTACCCCCCAGGTGTTCTCCAGGGCTCCTTCAGACCCCACAGGTGTTCCCCAGGTGTTCCCCAGGTCTCTTAAAGACCCTACAGGTGTTCCCCAGGTACCCCCCAGGTACCTCCATGGCTCCTTCAGACCCCCCAGGTACCCCCAGGTCTCTTACAGACCCCACAGATGTTCTCCAGGTGTTCTCCAGGTCTCTTAAAGACCCTACAGGTGTTCCCCAGGTACCCCCAGGGCTCCTACAGACCCCACAGGTGTTTCCCAGGTACCCCCCAGGCCTTCTTCACACACTACAGGTATCCCCCAGGTACCCCTCAGGTACCACTCAGGTACCACTCAGGGCTCCCCCAAACACTCCAGGGACACCCCAGGTGCTTGGGGACACCTCTATGGCACCTTGAGACACCACAGGGACACCTCTGGGACACCCCAAGGCACCTCAGGGTGCTCAGGGACATCCTGGGACACCCCTATGGCACCTACAGGGACCCCAGGGCACCCCCAGAGCCCCCCAAGCCCCCCATGGCACCTTCGGACACCCCAGGGTCACTCCAGGTGCTTGGGGACAGCCCAGAGCCCCCCCTAACGAGGGCACTAACGAGGCAGCGCTAACGAGGGGTCCCACGGCCACCCCCCCCACCCCTCCCCTGCTAACGCCCCCCTAAAGGCCACATAAACCCCCCAGGGCCAACCCCACCCCCCCCCGGTGACACCAGGGCCAGGGGACATCAGCAGGGGCGTCATGGCTGTGGGGACGCTGGTGGTCACACCGTGGTCATAGCGTGGTGGCACCACCAGTGACACCTGTGGTGGCACTGAAGGTGACATGATGGTTGTGCCACCGTTCCACCATGGTGGCACTGGTGGTGACAGAGGGTGACGCTGGTGGTGACACTGATGGTGACACTGTGGCCACGCCAACGCGATGCTGATGGTGACACCCATGGGTTCACACCCTGATGGCACTGGCAGTGACACCATTGTGTCACCATGGTGACATTCATGGTGACACCATGATCCCATCATGGTTGAAACTGATGGTGACGCCACCATTGATGAGGTCATGGTCACATCATGGTGACATTGATGGTGACACCAGCGGCAAGGTTATGATCCCACAGTGGTGACACCAATGATGCCACTAACAATGAGACCGCGGTCCCATCTTGGTGACACCAATGATGTCATTGGGACCACGGTCTCATCTTGGTGACACCAATGATTCTACTAACAATGAGATCATGGTCCCATCTTGGTGACACCAACAATGCCATTGAGACCCCTTTCCCATCTTGGTGACATCAACGATGCCACTGAGACCACGGTCCCATCATGGTGACACCAACAATGCCATTGGGACCACGGTCCCATCTTGGTGACACCAACGATATCATTGGGACCACAGTCCCATCATGGTGACACCAGTGATGCCATTGAGACAACAGTCCTATCATGGTGACACCAGTGATGCCACTAACAGTGAGACCATGGTCCCATCTTGGTGACATCAACGATGCCACTGAGACCATGTTGCCATCTTCTTGACACCAAGGATGGCATTGGGACCATGGTCCCATTTTGGTGACACCAATGATGCCATTGAGACCACTTTCCCATCATGGTGACACCAATGATGTCATTGGGACTACGTTCCCATCATGGTGACACCAACAATGCCATTGAGACCACGTTCCCATCTTGGTGACACCAATTATGCCGTTGACACCACGGTCCCATCATGGTGACACCAGTGATGCCACCCACACCACGGTCCCATCATGGTGACACCAGTGATGCCACCGACACCACGGTCCCACCGCAGCCCCGCCGATGCCGCGGTGACACCGCCGTGCCGCCACCGCCGATGCCCCCCCCAGTGCCACTCCCTGCCGGTGTCCCCGTGCCCTGCCCCGTGTCCCCGTAACGCTCTTCTCCTCCCTCCGAAGGCAGCGGGGACAGCGAGCGGCTGGCGCTGGCGCGGCAGCGCATCCCCTTCCGCCTGGGGCGGGTGGTCGATGAGTGGCTGCTCGACAAAGGTAACGGCAGCGAGCGCCCCCCACACCTGGGCACCCCCCGCACCTGGGCACCCCCCACACCTGGGCACACCCACTGTGGCCGGGACCCAGAGATTTTGGGGTCCCAGGTGTCTGGAAGCCACTGATTTGGGGAGTGTCTGGGACCCCCGACACCTGGAGGCTCCGACACCTGGGCACCGCCACGCCTGGGCACCCCAAAATGTGGGGACTCAGGTGTGCGGGACCCACCTGTTTGGGGTCCCAGGTGTTGGGGGGTCCCGGCATTTGGGACCCCGATATTTGGGGGTTGCAGCACCTGGGCCCCACAGGTGTCCAGGAGCCACGTCCCTGAGGACCCCGTTGTCCAGGGACCCCCAGGTGTCCGGGGAGGGACCCCAGGTGTTGGGGGAGGGGCCAGCCCCTGCCCCGCCCCCTCATTACATGGTTAAAGGGATGCTAACGCACCTAACGGCCCCCCTAAACCGCGCTGAGCCCAGAGCCCCCCTAAAGCCGCATAAACCCGCTAAACCCCCTAACCCTCACCTGCCCCGCCACTGCCCGGGGCCGGGGCTGCGCCAGGTGTGCACAGGACAGGTGTGCACCAGGTGTGCACCATGGCTGGGGTGTGCACCAGGTGTGCAGAGGACAGGTGTGCACTAGGTGTGCACCACAGCTGGGGCATGCGCCAGGTGTGTGCCACGGCTGGAATGTGCACTAGGTATGCACCAGGTGTGCGCCAGGTGTGCACCAGGTCTGAGCCATGGCACCAGGTGTGCACAGGACAGGTGTACACCAAGGCTGGGGTGTGTGCCAGGTGTGCACAGGACAGGTGTGCACAAGGACAGGTGTGCGCCAGGTGTCCATGAGGACAGGTGTGCACCGGGAGTGCACCGGGTGTGCAGCAGGGCCAGGTGTGTATGAGGAAGGCGCACAGGTGTGTCCGCCCTGCAGGCCCAGGTGTGCACAGGAGCCGCCCCAGCCTTGCACGCCCCGGCCCCGCCCAGGCAGGGCCCCTGCCCCTCCCCCCCGCCCCAAATGACCCAAAATTGGCCTGCTCCTCGTGTGAGGCACACCCAGGTGTGCCCAGGTGTGCGGGCTGGGGACGGTGGGGGTGGGCGTGGCAGGGAGAGGCAGGTGGGGCGTGCCAGGTGTGCCAGGTGTGGGGTAAGGCTGTGCCAGGTGTGCAGCTGCCCTGTCCATCCATGGGACTGTGTGTGGTGTGACAGTGTCAGGGTGACAGTGTCAGGAGAGCCAGGTGAGCCAGTACCAGGTGTGCCAGGTGTGCCAGGTGTGTAAGCCCCCCCTCTCCCCCCCAGGCTGGCAGCTGCCCCTCTCCAGCAGCCAGGGAGATGTGTGTGGGTGAGGTGACAATGTCAGCGTAGCACAGGTGACACAGGTGTGCCGGTACCAGGTGTGCCAGGCGTGCGAATCCCCCTTCTCCATCCATGGGGGGATGTTTGAGTGTGGGGTGACAGTGTCAAGGTGATAGTTTTGAGGTCACAGTGTCGGGGTGACAACATCAGGGTGACACAGGTGACACAGGTGTGCCGGTACCAGGTGTGCCAGGTGCACGAGGCCCCTGTCATCCTCCCAGCTGCCCCTCTCCACCAGCCGGGGGGATTGTGTGTGGGTGAGGTGACAATGCCGGGGTGACATTGTCGGGGTAGCACAGGTGACACAGGTGACGCAGGTGAGCCGGCACCAGGTGTGCGAGCCCCCCCTCTCCCCCCCAGGCCGGCAGCTGACCATCTTCAACAGCCAGGCGCGCGTGCGGGTGGGGGGCCGGGACCGCGGCCGCCCCTTCCAGGGGCAGCTCTCGGGGCTCTACTACAACGGGCTGAAGCTGCTGGCGCTGGCGGCCGAGGGACACCCCCGCGTGCGGCTCGAGGGGGACCTGCGGCTCGTGGGGGACCCCCCGCCACCCCCCGCGCCCCCCGGCGCCACCNGGGGGGGGGGGAGGGTAGGGGGGGACCCCAGAGAGGGGCAGGAGGGGCCATCCCGAACACCTGGGTGCGCTCAGGTGACCCCTGAGCCTTGGGGGGCTCTGGGGGGGGCTCAGGGGGTTTGGGGGTCCCCAGACCCCCGCTGACCCCTCCCCCCGGTGTCCCCCCAGAACACGGACGATCTGCTGGTGGCCTCGGCCGAGTGTCCGAGCGATGACGAGGACCTGGAGGAGTGTGAGCCGGGCACAGGTGGGTGCTGCTCCGGGGCCCCGGGCACGCGCGTGTGGCACGGCCTCACACACGCGTGTGGCACGGCCGCAGAGCCCGGGGCTCTTCCCCACCCCCCCACAGGGGGGAGACCCCCGCACAGGTGTGGGGGTGTGCACACACACTGGTGTGGGGGAGCAGGGGTTTGCACACGCGTGTGAGCAGGGAACATGCCAGGCTGCTCACGGTAGGGGGACACGCGGCTACGGGAGCTGCTGACACACCTGGACAGGTGCACACACACACACACACCTGGAAAAGTGTGTGCAGACAGACACACACACACACCTGTACAGGTGCACACACACCTGAACTCTTCACATACACCTGTACAGGTGCACACACACCTGAACTCTTCACACACACCTGCACAGGTGTACACATCTGAACTGTGCACACACACCTGGACAGGAGCTTCTCGCACACACAGGCAAAGGTGTGCACACACACCTGAGCTCACACACACCTGAACTCACACCTGAAGCCCCCCCGCACACCAAGATGCCCCCCCTTTGCACACCCAGCTGCCCCCCCTTGCACACGCCCTCCCACCTGTGCCCCGCCCCTCACCCTGCACAGGTGTTCCCACCCATTCCGAGCACACACCTGAGCCTGGGGGCTGTGCAAGCCCCGCCCCCACCCCCTGCTTCCCCTGACGGACAGACACTTGGACATTTGGACACTCGGACATTCGGACGGACAGGGAGGACCCCTCGGTCTGGGGTCACCCCATGTGACACCGTCACACCTGCGCTGTCACACCTGCGCTGCCACCAGGACCTCGGCGAGGACCCTCCTCCACCCCCGGTGTCACATGGTGACACCCCCTGGACACCTCTGGGTGTCACCTGGACACTGGAGATCCCCCCCCAGACACCTGGGGCCTCACCTGGCATTCACAGGTGTCACCTGGACAGCCAGGTGTCTCCCACAGGTGTCCCCAGGACACTCTGGTCCCCCAAAACCCCACTTGTGGGGGAGGAGTGGCAGTGGTCAGGGGAAAGGGGGAGGAGCGGGGGACAGACGGACAATGGACGGACGCTGGATGGACAATGGATGGACAATGGATGGACAATTGACCCTGGATGGATGATGGACAGTGGTCTGTATATGGACAGATGGACAGATGGATGGACAGATGGATGGACGGATAGATGGATGACGGATGGTGGATGGATGATGGATGGATGGATGGATGATGGATGGACAGATGGATGGATGATGGATGGATGATGGATGGATGATGGATGGATGATGGATGGATGATGGATGGATGATGGATGGATGATGGATGGATGATGGATGGATGATGGATGGATGATGGATGGATGATGGATGGATGATGGATGGATGATGGATGGATGATGGATGGATGATGGATGGATGATGGATGGATGATGGATGGATGATGGATGGATGATGGATGGATGATGGATGGATGATGGATGGATGATGGATGGATGATGGATGGATGATGGATGGATGATGGATGGATGATGGATGGATGATGGATGGATGATGGATGGATGATGGATGGATGATGGATGGATGATGGATGGATGATGGATGGATGATGGATGGATGATGGATGGATGATGGATGGATGATGGATGGATGATGGATGGATGATGGATGGATGATGGATGGATGATGGATGGATGATGGATGGATGATGGATGGATGATGGATGGATGATGGATGGATGATGGATGGATGATGGATGGATGATGGATGGATGATGGATGGATGATGGATGGATGATGGATGGATGATGGATGGATGATGGATGGATGATGGATGGATGATGGATGGATGATGGATGGATGATGGATGGATGATGGATGGATGATGGATGGATGATGGATGGATGATGGATGGATGATGGATGGATGATGGATGGATGATGGATGGATGATGGATGGATGATGGATGGATGATGGATGGATGATGGATGGATGATGGATGGATGATGGATGGATGATGGATGGATGATGGATGGATGATGGATGGATGATGGATGGATGATGGATGGATGATGGATGGATGGATGGATGGATGGATGGACGGATGGATGGAATCAGGGATGGATTCAAGGATGGATTCAGGGATGGATGTAGGGATGGACAGATGATTCATGGATTAATGGATGGATGGACAGATTGACAGACGGATGGATGCAATCAAGGATGGATTCAAGGCCGATGGCCAGTGGCCGGTGGCTGATGGCCGGGGGCCGGTGGCCGGTGGTGGCCGGCGGTGGCCGGGGCCGGCCGGGGCCGGGCGCCGGCGCCGCAGGGGTGGCCGCGGCACCTTCTCACCGAGTGTCTCTTCTCTTCTTTTCTTTTTGTTCTTTTTTTCTCTTTTTTCTCTTTCTCTCGTTTTTTGTGTGCTTTCCCTTCCTTCCTGCAATTTCTTTTTCCTCCACGCTAAAATCACCCGGCCCCATCCCGCGATGTAAGTTGACGGCAGCGCCGCGGTTTGCTCTTAAAAACAAAAAACCGAGAAAAAAAAAAAAAAAAAAGAAACGGGCGGGGGGCGGCGCGGGGGGGGCTCGGCGCCTCCCGTGACCCGACGCCCCCCCGTGCCCCCCACAGCCGCGCCCGGAGCGGTGGAGGTGGTGCGGGAGGCGGGCGGCACCACCGGCATGGTGGTGGGCATCGTGGCGGCCGCCGCGCTCTGCATCCTCATCCTCCTCTACGCCATGTACAAGTACCGCAACCGCGACGAGGGCTCCTACCAGGTGGACCAGAGCCGCCACTACATCGGGGCCGCCCCCGCCGCGCCCGGGGGAGGCCCGGGAGGGGCTCCCGGTGCCGCATCCCCGACCCCGCCCGCCGGGACCCCCAAGGAGAAAGCGGCGGCCGCGCCCCCCAAAGCGCCGGGCAAAGCGCGGCGCAACAAGGACAAGGAGTATTACGTGTGAGGGGGGGGTCTCCACGCGTGTCCCTTGACCCCCCCCCACTCCGCCCCGCCGCCACCCCCGGGGGGACCGGGGGGGGCGTGGGACACTTTGGGGGGGATGGTCTGGGGGAGGGCGTGGCCGTGGGACCCCCGTGCGTCCTCTGGGTGTGTCCCGAGGGTGTGTCAGTCGGGGGGTGGGACTCCCGGCGGAGTTTTGGGGGTCCCGAGTGGGTTTGGGGTTCCCTGGGTGGGGGTCTCATGCCCCCCGGTACCCTCAGCTTTGCTGTGTGTGTTGGGGTAGCTGTGGGGGTGGGTAGCCCGGGGGTGATTGTGGGGCCGTGCGGGGGTCCCGGGGGAGGTATGGGGGTCCCGGGGATGTTCGGGCGTCGCGGGGGATTTCAGGGGTCCCGGGGGGTCTCACCCCCGGTGCCCCCAGCCCTGCTGTACCTGCCGGACGGGTCGGGGCTGTGTCAGTGGTTGTGGGGCGGTGCGGGGGTCCCGGGGGATGTTCGGGGGTCCCGGGAGATGTTCGGGGGTCCCGGGGGGTCTCACCCCCGGTGCCCCCAGCCCTGATGTACCTGCCGGACGGGTCGGCGCTGCCGCTGCCGCTGGAGCCGCCCCCGGGCCCCACGGCCGCGGAGCTGCTGCGCCGCCTGCAGGGGGCGCTGCGCCTCCCGCCCGCCGCCGGAGACGCCCTGGCGCTGTGGCTGGGGTCGGAGCTGCTCGGTGAGGGGGACAGGGGGACACATGGGGACATGTGGGGGACAGGGGGGACATTGTGGGGACATGGGCATGGCAGGGTCACAGCTTGGGGTCAGAGCTGCTCGGTGATGGGGGGAACATGGGGGGACATGTTGGGGACAGGGGGACATTGTGGGGGACAGGGGGACATGGACATGGCGGGGTCACAGCTCGCGCTGTGGTTGGGGTCAGAGCTGCTCGGTGAGGGGGGACAGGGGGACACAGAGGGGAGGTGGGACCGTGGGCACATGGGGACATTGGTGGGCCAGAGGGACATAGGTGGGACATGGGAGGACACGGGGACACAGAGGGGAAGTGGGACCATGGGGACAGGGGGGATCATGGAGTCACAGCTCGGTTGTGAGCGGAGCTGCGCGCTGAGGAGGGGACATTGGAGGGACAGGGAGGCAGGAGGATCCCCCTGGAGGATGGGGCCGGGGGAGGGGGTCTCTGTGCCCGTGGGGGTCTCCGCGGGTCCCCAAGGGGTGCCAGCCCTGTGTCCCCCCCCCAGAGGTGCAGCTGAAGCCGCGGCACCGACCCCTGCGCCTGGTCCGGCACTGGCCGGAGCTGCTGCTGCGCTTCAGCCTCGGCTCGCCCGCGGCCATCGCCCAAGGTGAGGGCTGGGGGATCGGGGGGGGACCCTTTGGGGGCGGGAGGGTCCCCTCGAGGGTCCCACTGACCCCCCTGCCCCCCCAGATGAGCCATGTCTGCAGCTGCGCAGGAACGTGTTCTTCCCTAAGAGCCGCGAGCTGGAGGTGAGGGGGGCACAGGGGGGTCCCCGCTGTGGGGGGATCTATGGGAGGGGGACACGGGGGGTGCAGGGTGGGGTCTGCGGTGGTCTGGAGGTCTCTCTGGGTGACATGGGGGTGTCTGTGGCTCCCAGCTGCAGGAGGAGGAGCTGCTCCGGTTGCTCTATGAGGAGGCGCGGGAGCAGCTGAGGGGGGGGCGCTACCCCGTGGACCCCCCCGAGGCGGCCGAGCTGGGGGGGCTCAGCTGCCGCCTGCGCCTGGGGCCCTTCGAGCCCGGCCGGCACACAGAGCTCAGCCTGCGGTCAGCACCGGCCGGACCCTGCCCGCGGGACCCCTGCCCATGAGACCCCCACCCACGGGAACGCATGCTCCGCCCGTGCCCCTCCCGGTCCCCCTGTGACCCCTCCTGACCCCCCGGTGTCCCCCCCAGGCCGCTGCTGGGGGAGCTGCTGCCGCCGGGTCCTCCAGCCCGCTGGGGGTCGCTGTTCCGGCGCTCGCGCGAGCCGGGCCCCGCCCAGCGGCTGCTCGAGGCGTTCGCGCGTGCGCCGGGCCCCGAGGCTCCCCCTGCCGGATTGTACCGGGACTTCCTGCGCCGCTGCCACGCCCTGCCCGGCTACGGGTGAGGGGGGACCCCGCTTAGAGACCCCCCCCAGGGGACACCCCGAAAGGGACACCTCAATGGGACACCCCCCTGGGACACCCCAAAAGGGGCAGCGGACCCTGCCCGCGGGACCCCTGCCCATGAGACCCCCACCCACGGGAACGCCTGGGACTCCCTTTGGGACCCCACTCAGGACCAGCCCCGCGGCCCCCACACCTGGGACCCTCCCACGCGACCACCCATGGGATCCCCTCTACCTGGGAGCCGTACCTGGGGGACCCCCCCCCACCCACGGGAACCCCTCTGGGACCGCCCCACCCCACGGGACCCTGGGACACCCCAAAATGGACACCTCAATGGGACATCCCAAATAGGACACCCCAAATGGGACACGAACCCCCCATGGGAAATCCCCCACTGACGCCCCCAGACCCTCAGGGAACCTCACAAAGAACCCACCCAGAGACCCCTGCCGACCTCAGCGACACCCCCAGATTGACGGGGACACCCCCAGATCAGCAGGGAACCACCCGTGCTCCCACCCTGCCTGCAGACATCCAGTGAATGAGCTCCACAGACCCCCAGGGACCCCCCAATATCTGAGCCCCACAGACTCCCCCAGACCCACAGTGACCCCCCCCCTCCAGAACTCTTTCTAGACCCCCAAGTTCCTCTGTATCTGGGTCCCAAGGGAACCCCCCAGCATCTTCACCCCCCGGGTGACCCCAGATACACCTGGGGCCCCATGAATTTGGAGGGAACCAGAATTTGGGGTTTGGGGGTGACCCAGGTGTGTCCCCCCCCCCCTCCAGGTGTGCCTTCTTCCCGGGAGCCATTGAGCGGCCGTCGGGGGGGCTGCTGGCCCGGGGGGGGCTGCGCCCCGTCAGCGTGGCCGTGGGGCTCGAGGGGGTCACCATCATCGACCCCCGCCAGAAGGTATTGGGGGGGGGTCTGGGGGGGCAGGATGGGGGTCAGGGGGGGCTCTGTGTGTGACCCCCACCGTGCCCCCCAGCACGTGCTGCTGTCCCTGACGTACCCCGAGCTGTGCTGGGAGCTGGTGGGGGCCGTGGGGCAGGACGGGGACCCCGCGGGGCAGGACGGGGACCCCACGGAGCCCCCCCAGCTGTGGCTCGAGTTCGATGGGGACCACGAGGGAGCCCCCGTGAACCGACTGCTGCGCGTGTTCTCCCCGCAGGTGCGAGTCGGGGCAGCTGGGGGGCCCTGGGGAGGGAATTTGGGGGAGCAGGGGGATGGTTTGGGGGCATTTTAGGGGGCAGCTGGGTGGGGTCCCTGGGGGATCAGTTTGGGGATCCTGGGAGGATCAGTTTCGGGCGGTTGGGGGACAGTTTGGAGGCCCCAGGTGTGGGTTTGGGGGTCCTGGGATGATCCCAGGGGTGTTGGTTTGGGTATGCCTGGGGTCTGTTTGGGGTTCTCAAGTGGGTCGGTTTGGGGGTCTCTGGGGTGGGTTTGGGGGTCCGTGGGGAAGGGTCCCGGAGGGGTTTGTGGGTCACTGCAGTGTGTTTGTGAGTCCTGGAGGGGTCTCTAGGGAAGTGTCCCAGAGGGGAAGGTTGGAGGGTTCCCTGGGGGGGTCCCAAAGGGGTTAGGGGATACCTGGGGGG
>NW_024500650.1:44565-45444 GCF_017590055.1 Onychostruthus taczanowskii
GGGTCTCGTTCTGGTGCTGACAGCGCCCCCAGGCGGAGCTGATGAGCGCCCTCATCGAGTGCTGCATCGAGCTGGGCGGGGCGGCCCCGCCCCCCGAGGAGCAGGCCCCGCCCACCGCCGCCGCAGCGGCCACGCCCCCCGAGGCGACCGGCGCGCGTGGCGCCCCCTTGCGGCGGCAGGAGAGCGTGACCCGGCCCCGCCTGCAGCGCCTCGCGACCATCGACTACGTGCGGGAGGGTGCGACAGGCGACAGCGGGGACTTGGGGACAGCGGGGACATTGAGGACATGGGGGACAACCGGGACATGGGGACAAGGGGGACATCTGGGACATGGGGGGCAGCGTGGACATGGGGGACATCCGGGACATGGGGGACATTCAGGATATGGGGGACATCCAGGACATCGGGGACATCCAGGAGATGGGGGACAGCAGGGACAGCGGGGACATGGGGGACATTGAGGACATGAGGGACAACCAGGACATCCGGGACATCCAAGAGATGGGGGACAGAGGGACATGGGGGACAGCAGGGATATCAGGGACATTCGGGATGTGGGGGACAGCAGAGACATGGGGGACATCTGGGGATGCTGGGGACATGGGGGACATGGGAACAAGGGGGACAGCAGGGACATGGGGGACAATGGGGAACATGGTGGACACGGTGGACATCGGGGACATGGGGACACACACACATGGGGTGACCCCAGTGTCTGGGGGGCGTAGGGGTCATGGGGTCGGGGAGGGGGACAGGAGGGCGGTCACAGGGACATGGAGGGGGGACAGGGACCTTGGGGGGAATATGACAAGCAGGGGACATGGGGTACACGGTGGTCTGGGGGAACATGGCGGGGGGGGGGGGGGTTTAGAGCCCCCC
>NW_024500650.1:45473-52640 GCF_017590055.1 Onychostruthus taczanowskii
CCCGGGTGGGGGGGGGGGGGGGGGGTGGGGGGGGGGGGGGGGGGGACAGGAGGGCGGTCACAGGGACATGGAGGGGGGACAGGGACCTTGGGGGGAATATGACAAGCAGGGGACATGGGGTACACGGTGGTCTGGGGGAACATGGCGGGGGGGGGGGGGATTGAGGCAGCAGGGACAGCGGGGACATGGGGGACATTGAGGACATGAGGGACAACCAGGACATCCGGGACATCCAAGAGATGGGGGACAGAGGGACATGGGGGACAGCAGGGATATCAGGGACATTCGGGATGTGGGGGACAGCAGAGACATGGGGGACATCTGGGGATGCTGGGGACATGGGGGACATGGGAACAAGGGGGACAGCAGGGACATGGGGGACAATGGGGAACATGGTGGACATGGGGACAAGGGGGACAGCCGGGACAGCAGGGATATCGGGGACATTCAGGACACGGGGGACAGCAGGGACATGGGGGACATCTGGGGATGCTGGGGACATGGGGGACATGAGAACAAGGGGGACATCAGGGACATTCAGGACATGGGGGACAGCAGGGACATGGGGGACAATGGGGAACATGGTGGACACGGTGGACATCGGGGACATGGGGACACACACACATGGGGTGACCCCAGTGTCTGGGGGGCGTAGGGGTCATGGGGTCGGGGAGGGGGACAGGAGGGCGGTCACAGGGACATGGAGGGGGGACAGGGACCTTGGGGGGAATATGACAAGCAGGGGACATGGGGTACACGGTGGTCTGGGGGACTCCTACAGCCCCGTGGCACAGGGGGGCACAGGGGGGGCCGGCTCCGAGCAGGGCTGAGCCCCCCCGAGCCCCCCAAACCCCTCCCAGTTCAGGCTGGGAGCCCCCAAGACCTCCCCCTCTTTGTACCCACACCCCCCAATAAACTGCACTGCCTCCCCCCGCCCTCTCAGCCCAGGCAGGTTTTGGTGGAATTTGGGGCAAATCGGGGTCGATTTGGGGCTAATCCAGAGCAGTTTGAGGCAGTTTGGTACCAGTTTGGGGAGGATTCTGGGTGGTTTTGGGGCAGATCAAAGCTCATTCAGGGTGGTTTGCGACTCATTTGGTGTGTTTGGGGCTAATTCCTGGCAGTTTTGAGCCAGTTTGGGATATTTGGGGCTGATTTTGGATCATGCAGGGCATTTTCCAGCCAGTTCCTGGGGGTCTGAGGCCACTTTCAGTGGAGTCGGGACATTTTGGGGCCAGTTCTGTGGGGTTTGGGGCCCATTCCAGTCGGCTTGGGGTCCATTCAGGGGGGTTTGGGATGAGCCGCAGCAGTTTGGGGCCAGTTCTAGGGGGTTTGGGGCCAATTCCGGGGGGTTTGTGGCCAACGTAGCCAAATGGTGGCCCCACGTGACAGCGGCCATTTCGGGCTGGGGACTTAGGGACACACTCTTGTCACCCTTGTCACACGTGTCACCTCTGCCAGGGGCTTCTGTGTTGGGGGGGCTTCTCCCTCTCATTAGCACTAACGAGATCTTTGGGACAAATTCCAACATTTTGGGGGAAGTCCTGCTGATTTTGGGGCATCACTCATTGTCCATTTGGGACCTTCACACACACACCCAAAATCCCCTTATTTCACTATTTAACTCCATTTTCCCCACCTTTCCCACCCAGCAGGGCTGCGTTTATACAAAATATCGCATTTTCTACCCATAAACCCCACACGCCTCCACTCTGTGGCAAAACCGTCTCAGTCCCGAATAATTTCATTTTCTTAAGGTGCTTTTTAGAAACGTAAGGATTTTTTAAGGGAGAACTGGTGAGAGTTTTGTGCTGTGGGAGGGGTCGGTGTTACCGATGCCTAAAGAACAGAGGAACTGCTCTGAAATCCAAAATTTACAAACTAAAAAATGAACAAAATATAAGTATTTGATAGGATAAATAAATGTTTTGGAATAAATGTTACTTGAGGGAAATTGTGAAGGACACGGGTCTCCCCCCCCACCTCACTGTTCCTGTGGGGAGGCGCCATTTTGGGGGGGAGCAGGTTATGGATGAATAAAAGATTTTCTGAGGAAAATAAGACATTTCTGAGGTAAAACTTTACATTTCTGAGGGAAATAAAACATTTTTGAGGCAAATGGGGAAGTTTTTGAGCTAAATGAAGCATTTTTGATACAAATCGGACATTTCTGAGCGAAATAAGACATTTTCTATGCAAATAGGACATTTCTCAGGCAAATCGGACACTTCTTGAGGGAAATCAAACCTATTTGAGACAAACCAGACGTCTCAGAGGGAAATGAAACATTGATGAGGTAAAATCAGACGTTCCTGAGGCAAACCGGAGATTTTCCCAGGGAAATCGGTCATTTTCTGACGGAACTTGGTCATTTCTGAGGCAAATGACATTTTCCTGAAGGAACTCGGGCTTTTCTGAGGTAAAACCAAGGACAAATGGGTGATTTTTTTTACCCGTTCACCCTCTCCGGACGCGGTGGAGGTGACTCGCCGCTCTCCCCGCCCAATGCGGAGCGCACGGAGCGCCGCACGCCGCGCTCCCGCCCCCGGCGCCGCCCCCGCGGCGACTGCGGCAAAACCAAGGGAGGGGCCCGATGAGGGGCGGGGTCTCCGTGTGGACCCGCCCATGACGCCTCACTCTCGGATCCCTCCGCGCGCGGATCCTTCCGCCCCTCACATGGCCGTGTCGATTCACCTCGGATCCCTCCGCCGGATCCTTTCGCGGCCGCTCCCGCCCCCAAATCTCTTTTTTTTTTTTGCCTGTAAATGGGCGTGGGGGAGGGGCGGAAGGAAAGTCGGGGCTGTGGGGGAGGGGAGCGAGCGGGGGGAGGGGGTCTGTGCCCATTTAGCGGCGGTTTGAGGGGCCCCGCCGAGGAGGGGACGCGATGAAGTTCCCCCCATGCACGCTCCCCTTTTCGTGAGGTAATTTTTGTGAGAAAAGTCGCTAAAAAGGGTCGGGTTTTAAAATGCTGGGAAGCCTTAAAGAAATGGTGGGCTTAGAGTGAAGAATTGAGTTGATTTTGCCCCAAAAACCCATTAAGAAAGGGGGCTAGGGAGACTGGAGGGGCAGCCTCCTACTTGGGGTTTAAAAGCGGCCATTTGGGCTTAAAAAGCAGCTGAAAAGCTGCAGGGTTTGGCTTAGTGGTGATTTTTGAAGGCAAAACCTGTGTCCTGTGCCCGCAAAATGGCTTAAACTCACCTTAAAGTGCTGTTGAGGCTCTTGAGAAGATTTTGTGCTATCCTAGCTTTAAAAAAAGTCTAAAACTGATTTTTTTTATTCTATTTTTTCCCTAAAAAATAGAGCATCTTTCTAGAGGAAAATGTTTTAAAATGGCCTCTCCAGGCTCAGCTCCTGAGCCAAAAGCAGCTTTTGGAGTATTTTCATGCAGAAAACGTGAACATCGGACATGTCTGAGTTGCTAAAATTATTTAAAAGTTTAAATTAGGGCTTAAAACATCTGCAAATGGATGAATTATTGTTGGTAAAATTACCGTTAAGATAAACCTTCCCTAAAATCGGGGTATTTTTAGGGGAGGCCTTTTCCAGCACCTGAAATGGGAAGAAAAAGATTACATTTGAGAGCCTTAATGGTGGAATAACCCAGAAAATAATTCATAACAATAAGGAAATATTTTCTCTTTCAGGAAACGCCCCAAAAATGTTGGAACAGCTCCTTCCACACCCCCAAAATGCCTCATCGGTTTCATCAGCACCTTTAATTAGCCCCAGAGCAGCTTTAATGAATGATAATTAAAAGGTGGGGGACAGGGTTGTCCCCTCCCTGCCAGCACTTTTGGGGTGTCATTTCCTGCCCGGAAACGCCTCAAAATGTCAAAAAAGGGCTGTAAAATGTCTTTTAAAAGCCTTTAAATCCCTCAGAATAGTGGGGGTTTATTCCCCTTTTTGTAAACAGGGACTTCCATGACTCGGCATGGCCTGAAATGGGGAGAAAGATGGAGATTTTGATGCATTTCTGTCGTAAAAAAAAAAGAAAATGGTGGTTAGAGCTGTGCTGTATCAGGGTGGGAAAAAAGGTTTTAAAAGTGTCGTTTGGGCTTTTTGGGGAACAAAAACTGGTGAAAATTTGGGCTTTGGGGTCTGTGTTCCCTCAAGAACTTTTTTTCCCCCCAAGATTTGTCACCCTTTTGAGGAGAAACGGCGCCTTTTTGGCAGCGGCCCAGCTCCGTGACGCAGCAAAAGCAAAAACCAGAGTAAAATGAATGAATAAACACCAAAAAACCCTCCAGAACCACCCGGGAAGGTCGAAGCGAGGGATTTTAGGGCAGAATTGGCCAAACCGAACAAAAAAGTCGCTGTTAGATTTAACCATTTTCGTGCTGGACCGCGTGGGGCGGCCGGAGGCCCACGGCTGTGGGGGGAGGGGGTGACGCGGTTTGGGAGGGGAAAAAATCAAAGAAAGGAGTAAAAAATGTGAAAAAATGAAAAAATAAGCTTTTTCACACTGCGGGTGGTGGATTTGGGGGGGGAATTTTGGGGGTTGCTGCCCTTTTTTGGTGATTTTAGGGACTATTTTGTCGCCCCCGCGGGGGCGGCGCCGGGCCGCTTATAAGGGAGGGCCCCGCGCCGGCAGCGCCCGGCCGAGAACCAGCCCCGAAACGGCCCGAATTCGGCCCAAAAGCGCTTAGAGCTGCTCGATTTTATACAAAAAGCTCCTAAAATGGCTTTATTTCCTACCGAGAGCTCAAAAAATGGCTTTATTGCCTACCAAAAGCTCTTAAAGCTGCGATATTTTATAGAAAGAGCTCCTAAGACTGCTTGATTTCATAAAAGCGGCTCTTAAATATTTATTTAAAGAAAAGAGACAAAAGCTGTTTCCTTTAAGGAAAACTGAGCTCTTAAAGCTGCTTTCTTTCAACATAAATCCTTAAACTGCGGCGATTCCAGTAATGGGAAAAGCCAGGGCGAGCCGGGGCACTTTTAATTGAAAAAAATGAATGAAAAACCTTTAAAAAGCTCTTAAAGCTGGTTTTCATTTAAACCGAGGCTTCTAATGCTGGTTTTTAAGAAATCGCTGCTTTCAAAGCCGATTTCTGGGAGAAGAGGCAGCTCTCGCAGCTCTTTAATTCTTAAAATATCCTAATGTGATATTTTCGAAAAGCCGGAGCGAGCTGGGGCGATTTTAATTTAAAAAGAGCTTTTTAAGCTTCTTTAATTCCAAGAAAGAAAAAGCGCTTGATTCGCTGTTTTCTGCTAAAAAAGCTCATAAATTTAAATTTTTTTTAAAAGCTCCTAAAGCTTTTAAAAAATGTAGTTTTGTCCCCAAGTGGGGCCGGGCCGGGCAGCGCAGGCGGGGGCGGCCGGTTTGGGGTGAAATGCGGCATTTTCAGGCTCAGGATGGATTGAGAGGAGCCAATTTTGAGGGAAGAGCAGGAAAACTGAAGAGTGAAGATGGAGTCGGCAGGGAGAGGAAAGTTTTTCTTCGCAGTGACCCCATCTGGGGGGAAAAAAAGGACTTTTTGGTAAAATGGCGGCAGTTGGGCAGGGGAGGAGCAGAGAGAAGAGAGGAGAACAAGGAGAGAAAGACAGAAAATAGAACATAAAAGAGAGAGAAAATAGAAGAAAATCAGGAAAAAAAAAAAAGAAAATAGAAAAACCTTAGAAAAAAGAAAACAGAAAATTGAAAAAATAGAAAATTGGAAAAAAGAAAATTGAAAATCATAGAAAAAATGTGAAAAAATAGAAAAAAAAGAGAAGAAAATTGGAGAATAGAAGAAACTAGAAAAAAATTAGAAAATTTGAGAAAATAGAAGAAATTAGAAAAATGAAAATCGAACAAATAGAAGAATATAGAAAAAATAATTGAAAAAATGAAAATAGACTGTAAATAAATAGAAAAAATACAATTGGGAAAAATGAAACTAGAAAAAAGAAAATAGAAAATTATAGGAAAAAAAAAGAAAAACGCAAGTGCTGAAAATTTGAGAAGATGGAAGTGAAAGAAAACAGGGAAAAATCAGAAGAGAGAAAATAGAAGATAATAGAAGAGAGGAAAAATGAGAGAAAATCAAAGAGGATTTAGAGGAGAAAATAGAAGCGAAAAATAATGAAAAAAAAGAAGGATAAAGGGAGAGAAAAAGGAAGAAAAATCCCGATTTGGGCCCCGGAGCCGGGAAAATTGAGGAATTTGAGGAAAATGCCCCAAACGGAGCCGGAGAGAGCGGCCGGGTGAGGCCCCACCCCCACCGGGGGTTTGGGAATTTTGGGGGGATTTGGGGGGTTTTGGGGTTCTGTCGTTTCAGGCGCCGCCGCCGTCGCCCCTCCCCCTTCCCCCTTTTTCTATTAAACTCCCCAGAAATGGGGAAAACCCCCCAAATTCCTCCAGCGCCCTCCGGCTCCGCCGCTCCCGCCGGCGCCGCTCAGTAAGTGTCCAAAATCTTTTGTTTTTAACCCGAAGGCGTCGCGCGGGAGGGGCCGGTGATAAAAAAAAAAAAAGGGAGAGAAATGATCAAAGAAATGTTTTGTATTTTTTTTGGGGGGGGGTGGGGAAAGAGGGAGGGGGTGTCTCGAGTTTTTTTCCCCCTCAGGGAAGCAGCAAAACGCAGGGAAAAAAAAAGGCAAAAAAACGGTGAGAAAAAGCCGAGGAAAGGGAAAAAAAAAAGAGAGGATTTAACCAAAAAAAGGCCAGTCTGCACTCAAAACGCGCTCAGGACATTCCGGCAGGGATTTGAGGAGAAAACCCCCAGATCTGGGGAATGCAGAGAAGTAAGAGTCGATTTAATTTCATTTTTTGGGGAGGTCGGTTTTTGGTGGGAAGGGGGCGGTTTTGGGGTGTTTTCCGCCCTTTCCGCAGCCGCAAGTGAGAGGAGTCAGCAGCATCAAAAAGAAGCTTTTTTGCCCCAAAAGTGAAGCTGGAAGAGCAGGAAGGTGGCTCCGGGAGCTTTCCTTAGGAAAAAAAGAAACGTAAAATCCCCCCAAAAACCCCACGGAGGGAGGGGCTGGAGCAGGCGTGGGGGGAGGGGACAATAATCATGTTTTCAGGTTTTTTCTCCAAAACCAGCAGCAGGAATGGTTAAATTTAGACTTTTGTCCCCAAAATGAGTAAGTGTAGGAGCGAGCAAGGGGCGAGGAAGCCTCAAATTTGAGGCAAAACCCCCCCAAATCGGCGGTGGCAGGTACCGGGTGCGCCCCTCCCCCCACCCTGAGCCCCCC
>NW_024500650.1:53501-56462 GCF_017590055.1 Onychostruthus taczanowskii
CCCGGGCCCCGCCCGGGGGGGGGGTGGGGGGAGGGGCGGCGGATTTGGGACAATTCCGGCCGGTTTGGGGCGTCGGGAGGCGGGGGGAGCGCGGGGACCCCCCCCGGACGTGGCATGCGGGCACCTCCCGACCCCAAATCCCCCCAAAACCGGCGGAAAACCGCGACCTTCGGGCGGTTTGACCGATTCGGCCGCTTTTCCCCCCAAAAATGGATTGTGCTGACAGGGTGTGTGTGGGGGGGGTCTCGTGGATGTTTTTTGCAGCCCCGCCGGCCCTGCCCCCGCCAGAGGAGTCTCCAAGAGCCAGACTGGGGCAAAAAACCCCAAATCAGGGTCTGCAGGAACAGTAGGGAGCCAGAAATTGGTATTTGTGCCGCTTTCACCCCAAAATGGGCCACTCCAGGGATGGAAGGGGAGGGGGAGCTTTGGGTTTGGCTGCTTTCCCCCCCAAAAATTGCTAAAATTGCCTCAGGATGCGCTGCTTGTAGGGCCCGCCCCCAAGCTGGGAATTTAAACCAAAACCAGGGGTTTTTCCACCCAAAAAAGTGCTTAGTCAGCGCTTTCGCGTGGTGCCTGGGGAGGGGGAGGAGCTTTTCAACCGTTTTGCCCAGATTTTCCCCCAAAGCAAAGGGATGGAGGAGCAGGTGTGGGAGAAGGGGGGTTGGGTGTTGTCTCTCTCCCCTCCCCACAGTGACAGTGCCAAAACCGTCTTGATTCGCCCCAAAATGGACAATTTCCTCCAAAAAAAAAGGCTTAAAAACTAGAAATTCCCCCCAAAATAAGAGGCAGGAAAAGGTGAGCCAGCAGAGTAAGTACCGGCGGGGCCCCGGGACGCGCCGACCCCAAAATCCCCCGTTCTCGGCCCGAGCTGCGAGGGGGGCGCGTGATTAACCCCAAAATCCCCATTTCTGAGCTAATTCTGCGCCGGGGGCGCGCGTGGGACCCAAAGTGGCCCTTTCTGAGCCCGTTTAGCGCCGGGGGCGCGCGTCCGACCCCAAATCCCCGTTTCTGAGCCCGTTTTGCGCCCGGATCGCGCGATCGACCCAAAATCCCCGTTTCTGACCTCGTTGTGCTCCGGGGGCGCGGGATTAACCCCAAATCCTCCGATCTGAGCCCATTTTGCGCCCTAAATCTCCCTTTCCGGCACAATTTTGCGACCGGGACGCGCCTGTGACCCCAAATCCCCGTTTCTGAGTCTGTTTTGCGCCTGGGCCGTCGCTCGGACCCAAAATCCCCATTTCTCCGCCCAAATTGCGCCGGGGGCACGTACTGGGCCCCAAACCCCCCAAAGTGCCCGTTCTTGGGTGTGCTCCGGCCCCAAATTCCCCACATTTTGCCCCAAATCGCACGGGGCGGGGCCGGACACGTTTTGGGGAGGTTTTTTGTTGTTTTTATTTTCCCGTTTCGGGAGGTTTTTTCTTTTCCTGAGAAAACTTTTCCCCGTTTTCTCAGGTTTTGCTTTTTCTCCTCTGGACCCAAAAAGGCCGAAAAAAAAGCAAAAGGCGCCGGTGGTGGCACCCCCGGGACCCCCCCGGGGCGGGGTTCGACCCCCCGCGGCGCCGCTGCTGCTGGCCTGGGCCCTATCGCGACAGAGACCCCCATATCGCGACAGAAGCCCCCTCATGTCACGACAGGGAGCCCCATATCATGGTGGAGTCCCCCCATTTCTTCTCCTTGCCTTGGAGATGTCAAAATCCAGAGAATAGGATGGGCCCCGTATCCCGACAGGGACCTCATATCGCGACAGGTGCCCCCACGTTGCGATGAGGACCCATTATCACGACCGGAACCCCCCCTCGTTTATTCACATGGCTTTGGGTGACCCATGGTACAGGGACAGGGGGATTCCATGTCGTGACAGGGACTCCTTATTGCGACAGGGACCCCCTGCCCCTCATTTTCCAGAGCCCCACACCGGGTGACCCACGGTTCCAGGACGGGGGGTGCCCCGTATCACGACAGGGATCCGGTATCACGATAAGAACCCGCGTTCTGCAAGCGCTGCGTGTCCCGACAGGACGCTGGATCGCTCTGAAGACAGGACCCCCTGTCGCGACAGTGCTCCTGTATCGTGACAGGGCCCCCGAGCCGAGGAGCCAGGACCACGAGGGGGCGCTGCCTCGCTGTGAATCCCCGTTATCGTGACAGACTCTGCGACGGAACCCCCCTGTCGCAACAGGGACCCCCAGTGACCAATAAACTGCAGAGTCCCGACCGGCCTTGTGTCGTCATTGGGGCTAGGGGGGTGGCATTGGTGCATGTGATGTCATTGCTTGTTCACACTGACGTCATAGCAACGCGGGCTGGGTCCGCTTGGTGACGTCACCGCCGCTTCCTGCCGCGTGTCCTTTAGAAGCCCCGCCCCTCCCTGCTAGTGTCGGCCTCGCCCCTTTTTCGCCCCGCCCCTTTCTCGTTCCTGGCCTCTTATTGGTTCCTCCAGGCCCCTCCCCCGCTCCTTATTGGCTCTGTCAAGCCACGCCCTTCGCTCCTCCCATTCCCCACCCCTGCCCTCTCATTGGCTCACCCAGACCCCACCCCTGGTCTTTCATTGGCTCACTGAGGCCCCGCCCCCCAGGTCCGTCACCGGATCCTCCCGCCCGGCGCCGCCGCCGCTTCCTGCGGGCCCGCTCCGGCCCCGGGACCCCCTCGGAGCCCCGGGAGCCCCCGGGAGCGCGGGCCCGGCCCCGCCATGTGGCTCTTCTCCCGGGACCCGGTGCGGGATTTCCCCTTCGAGCTGGGCCCGCCCGACGCGGATCCCGACGCGGAGCCGCTCCCGGACCCCGCGGCGCCGGCCCCGCTCTGGCGGCTGCTGCGGGGGCGCCGCAAGGTTGGGGGGGTTTGTGTGGGGAGGGTCCCGTGTCCCCTCGTGTGTCCCCTCCCTGTCCCCGCATCCCTGCATGGCCACGGCCCCGCCATCCCTGCCCCGAGTCCCCCCCGTGTCCCCACGACCCCCATCCCCTC
>NW_024500650.1:57808-64432 GCF_017590055.1 Onychostruthus taczanowskii
ACACGGGGGGTGACAGGGGGCAGTGGGGGGACACGGGGGGCAGTGGGGGTGACCCGGAGTGTCCCCCCCAGACGGAGCAGTGCCTGTACCTGGTGACAGAGGCCGTGACCCCCCTGCGGCGGCACCTGCGGCTGCACCCCCCGAGCGGGGACTCGGGCGAGCAGGAGGTGGCCTGGGGGCTGCAGCGGCTGCTGGTGAGGAGGGGTCTGGGGGGAATCTGGGGAGGGGGTCCCTGAGGCCTTTATAGAGACCCTGAAATGAAATCTGGGGGGGCCCAGGTGGGTGGGGGGATCCCCAGGGTCTTAGGGGGGGGTCTCCAGAATCTGGGGGGATTTTGGAATCCAGAGGGGGTTCTGAGAGGATTTTGGCTCCTGGGTGGGAGGGGTTCCTTTATTGGGGGGGTTACCGATATTGGGGGGTCTTTTGCCCCTGCAGACGGCGCTGGCGTTCCTGGGGGTCTCGGGGCTCGTTCACCACGCGCTGGGACTCGACGCCGTCTTCGTGGACCCCGGGGGCGAGTGGAAGCTGGGGGGGCTCGAGAGGGTGGCAGCCACCAGCGAGGGGACCCCCACCCGCCCCCCGTCCCTCGGTGTCCTCATCCCTTTGTGCCCCAGCTCTCGCTGTCACCTGTCCCCACGTCACCGTATGTCCCCCCACGAACCCCCCCCATGTCCCCATGGCCAGGTCCCTGCTGTCTCTATCCACGTGTCACCACTGTCCCCACATCTGCATTTGTCCCCTCCTGTCCCCATCGTGTCCCCCTGTCCTGTCATTGCTCCAGCCCCGCGTGTCCCCACAGTGTCCCCCCCCTTTTCCCCCTGTGCTATTCCCCACGCTGTCCCCTGCCTGTCCCCGTGTCCCCCCTGTCCCCCCCTGTCCCCTGAGTGTCCCCGTGTCCCCCCCTGTCCCCTGAGTGTCCCCGTGTCCCCAGGCCGATGGCGCTCCGGTGTCGGTGTTCGCGCACAGCCTGGGCCCGGGGGGGGACCCCGGTGCCACCGCGCTGGCCCGGGCGGGGCTGAAGCGGCTCCGCAGCCTCCGGCACCCCAACATCCTGGGCTACCTGGACAGCCTGGAGGTGACAGGACCGGGGACAGCACGGGGACAGTGGGGACACTGCGGGGGCCACGGGGACATGGGGGGAATGAGGGGATGGGGATGAGCGGGGAGGACATGAAGTGAAGGGGACATGGGGACAACGGGAGGACAATTGTGACAGGGGGACACTCGGGGGGACATTTGGGGGACAGGAATGTCGGGGACAGCGAGGGGACAAAGGAGGGACACAAACAAGGACTTGGGGGGACACGGGGGGTGAGAGGGGATGGGGATGAGCGGGGAGGACATGAAGTGAAGGGGACAGGGGGACAACGGGAGGACAATTGTGACAGGGGGACACTCGGGGGGACATTTGGGGGACAGGAATGTCGGGGACAGCGAGGGGACAAAGGAGGGACACAAACAAGGACTTGGGGGTGTCCCCTGACCCCGTGTCCCCCTGTCCCCCCAGTCCCTGGGGTGTCCCCTGACCCCGTGTCCCCCTGTCCCCCCAGTCCCTGGGGTGTCCCCTGACCCCGTGTCCCCCTGTCCCCCCAGTCCCTGGGGTGTCCCCTGACCCCGTGTCCCCCTGTCCCCCCAGTCCCTGGGGTGTCCCCTGACCCCGTGTCCCCCTGTCCCCCCAGTCCCTGGGGTGTCCCCTGACCCCGTGTCCCCCTGTCCCCCCAGTCCCTGGGGTGTCCCCTGACCCCGTGTCCCCCTGTCCCCCCAGTCCCTGGGGTGTCCCCTGACCCCGTGTCCCCCTGTCCCCCCAGTCCCTGGGGTGTCCCCTGACCCCGTGTCCCCCTGTCCCCCCAGTCCCTGGGGTGTCCCCTGACCCCGTGTCCCCCTGTCCCCCCAGTCCCTGGGGTGTCCCCTGACCCCGTGTCCCCCTGTCCCCCCAGTCCCTGGGGTGTCCCCTGACCCCGTGTCCCCCTGTCCCCCCAGTCCCTGGGGTGTCCCCTGACCCCGTGTCCCCCTGTCCCCCCAGTCCCTGGGGTGTCCCCTGACCCCGTGTCCCCCTGTCCCCCCAGTCCCTGGGGTGTCCCCTGACCCCGTGTCCCCCTGTCCCCCCAGTCCCTGGGGTGTCCCCTGACCCCGTGTCCCCCTGTCCCCCCAGTCCCTGGGGTGTCCCCTGACCCCGTGTCCCCCTGTCCCCCCAGTCCCTGGGGTGTCCCCTGACCCCGTGTCCCCCTGTCCCCCCAGTCCCTGGGGTGTCCCCTGACCCCGTGTCCCCCTGTCCCCCCAGTCCCTGGGGTGTCCCCTGACCCCGTGTCCCCCTGTCCCCCCAGTCCCTGGGGTGTCCCCTGACCCCGTGTCCCCCTGTCCCCCCAGTCCCTGGGGTGTCCCCTGACCCCGTGTCCCCCTGTCCCCCCAGTCCCTGGGGTGTCCCCTGACCCCGTGTCCCCCTGTCCCCCCAGTCCCTGGGGTGTCCCCTGACCCCGTGTCCCCCTGTCCCCCCAGTCCCTGGGGTGTCCCCTGACCCCGTGTCCCCCTGTCCCCCCAGTCCCTGGGGTGTCCCCTGACCCCGTGTCCCCCTGTCCCCCCAGTCCCTGGGGTGTCCCCTGACCCCGTGTCCCCCTGTCCCCCCAGTCCCTGGGGTGTCCCCTGACCCCGTGTCCCCCTGTCCCCCCAGTCCCTGGGGTGTCCCCTGACCCCGTGTCCCCCTGTCCCCCCAGCCCTTGGGGTGCCCCTGACCCCGTGTCCCCCTGTCCCCCCAGTCCCTGGGGTGTCCCTGACCCCGTGTCCCGCTGTCCCCCCAGCCCCTGGGGTGTCCCTGACCCCGTGTCCCCCTGTCCCCCCAGTCCCTGGGGTGTCCCCTGACCCCGTGTCCCCCTGTCCCCGCAGCCCTTGGGGTGTCCCTGACCCCGTGTCCCCCTGTCCCCGCAGCCCTTGGGGTGTCCCTGACCCCGTGTCCCCCTGTCCCCGCAGCCCTTGGGGTGTCCCTGACCCCGTGTCCCCCTGTCCCCGCAGCCCTTGGGGTGTCCCTGACCCCGTGTCCCCCTGTCCCCCCAGCTGCCCCCCGGGCTCATCCCGCCCTTCTCGGAGCTGGTGGCTGCGGATCCGGGGGCCCGGCCGGGCCCGGGGCCGCTCCTGGAGCGGCTGCAGCGCCCTGGAGCCTTCCTGGCCTGTGCCCTGGTGCGCACCGGGCTCTTCCTCGAGCACTTCCAGGTCTGGCTTCAGCCTCCCTCATCCCTGTTCCATCATCCTCATCCTCATTCCTGTCCTTTTATCCTCGTCCCTGTCTCATCTTCGTGCTCCTCATCATTATCATCATCCTCATCCCTATCGCTGTTTCCTGATTTGTTCCTCGATCCTCATCCTCATCCCATTCCCATGTTCATTCCTCTTCCTTTATCCCCATCCTCATCCTTATCTTTTGATCCCTGCTTTTCTATTCTCATCTCATGCCCATCCCTGTCCCCTCATTATCATCATCCTCACCCCTATTCCTTCATCCTTTTCCTCATGTTCATTCCTGTCCTTTTATCCTCATCTCTGTCTCCTCATTATGGGGCTTGTTCCTGTTCCTCATCCCCATCATCATCCTCATCCCTATCGCTGTTTTCTGATCTGTTCCTTAATCCTCATCCTTGTCCCATTCCCATGTTCATTCCTCTTCCTTTATCCCCATCCTTATCCTCATCTCTTGATCCCTGCTCTTCCATCCTCATCTCATTCCCATCCCTGTCTCCTCCTCATCATTATCATCATCATCCTCACTCCTATTCCTTCATCCTCTTCCTCATCTTCATCCCCATCATCCGTCCCATCCTTGTCCTCTCCTCCTCATGTCCATTCTTGTTCTTTCATCTTCATTTCTGTTTCCATTTCCATCCCCATCCCTGTCCCCCATCCCCTGCTGTCCCCCCTGACCCCCGGTGTTTCTGGGACCCCCTGGCAGGTCCGGGACCCCTCGGAGCGCCGGACGTTCCTGCAGGAGCTGCCCCCTCTCCTGGAGTCCCTCCCGGGGCCCTTCCGGAGGCACAAGCTGCTCCCGAGGCTGCTCGAGGCCCTGGAGCTGGGCAGCGCTGATGCCAGCGCCCTGCCCCCGCTGCTGCAGGTGGGACCCCCCCAAAATACCCCACTAAAACCTCAGTGATCCCCAAAATCCCATTCACAACTTCCCTGCCCCTGCTGCTGCAGGTGGGAACCCCCAAAATACCCCCTAAAACCTCAGTGACCCCAAAATCCCACTCACAGCCCCTCTGCCCCTGCTGCTGCAGGTGGGACATCCCCAAAATACCCCACTAAAACCTCCCCGACCCCAAAATCCCACCCAGAACCTCCCTGCCCCCGCTGCTGCAGGTGGGACACCTCCAAAATACCCCACTAAAACCTCAGTGATCCCCAAAATCCCATTCACAACTTCCCTGCCCCTGCTGCTGCAGGTGGGACCCCCCCAAAATCCCCCCCAGTGACCCCCATAGCCCCCTGGTCTCCCCCCGCTCCCCCAGGTGGCGAAGGTCCTGGACCCCCCCGAGTACCAGGAGCGAATCGTCCCCGTCCTCGTCCGGCTCTTCTCGTCCCCTGAGCGGGGCCTGCGCCTGCGCCTGCTGCAGCTGGTGACTGGGAGCACTGGGAGGGACTGGGATGGACTGGGATGGGACTGGGATGAACTGGGACGGACTGGGACGAACTGGGATGGACTGGGAGGGACTGGGATGGGAAAGGGAGAGCCACGAGTTCAGCCGCGAGCCCAGCCTCAACTGGGTACGGACTGGGAGGGACTGGGGGGGACTGGGAGGGACTGGGATGGGACTGGGATGGACTGGAAGGGACTGGGATGGGACTGGGAGGGACTGGGATGGGACTGGGATGGGGCTGGGATGGGACTGGGATGGGGCTGGGATGGGGCTGGGATGGGACTGGGAAGGACTGGGAGTGACTGGGATGGGGCTGGGATGGAACTGGGAGGGACTTCAGGGAGCACTGGGAGGGACTGGAAAAATCTGGGGTGCAGCTGGAAGGGTCTGGGATGGCGCTGGGAGGGACTGGGAGGGAGTGGGATGGACTGGAAGAGTCTGGGATCATACTGGCCCCCCAAAACACCCCCCCTAAAACCTCCCTGACATCCAAAATCCCACCTACAACCTCATTGCCCCCCCACCGCTGCAGGTGGGACCCCAAAATCCCCCCCATGACCCCCAAAATCCCCCCCATAACCCCCAAAATCCCACCCAGAACCTCCCTGCCCCTGCTGCTGCAGGTGGGACCCCTATGGGCCCTGGGGGGGACTGGGAGGGGTCCATGGGAGGGTGATCCCTGGTTTTTGGGGGTCCCTGGGGGTGTTCAGGGGTCTCATGCCCCCCTCCCACAGCTCGAGGAGTTCATTGAGTTCCTGCCTGAGGCCACGGTGGATTCCCAGATTTTCCCCCACGTCGCCCACGGGTTCCTGGACTCCAACCCGGCCATCCGCGAGCAGACGGTCAAGGTGGGCCCCCAAAATCATCCAGGACCCCCAAATCACGTGGGAACCCCCCCACCCCCAAATCACCCAGGACCCACAAAATCTCCTGGGAACCCCAAAAATTACCCAAGACCCCCAGATTTTCTCGGATTCCCCCAGAAGTTACCTGGGGATCCCTCAAACCACCTGGAGACTTTTCTAAAAATCAAATAGTGACCCCAGAATCCACCTGGGGAGCCCCCCAAGACAGCTGGGTATTCCCTGAAAGGGTGGGACTGAGTGGGGACCCCCCCCCGAAATGGGTGGGACTCTTCAATCACCTGGAGCCCCCCCAAAATAACCTGGGAACCTCCTTCCAAATGGGCCCCCAAAATGGGTGAGATTCCCCCAACCACCTGGGCACCCCCAAATGGGTCGGATCCCCCCCCAAAATCCCATCTGGGGGTGCCCCCTGACCCACCCCCCTCTGTTTGTTCCCCCCCCCCTCCAGTCCATGGTGCTGCTGGCGCCCAAGCTGGGGGAGGGGCGCAGGGGGGGGGAGCTGCCCCGGCTGCTGCTGCGGGTGCAGGGGGGGGACGCGCTGGGACCCCTGCGCTGCAACGCCACGCTGTGCCTGGGGCGCCTGGCCCCCCACCTGCCCGCCCAGGTGAGCTCTGAGACCCCCTGAACCCCCCCCCAAATCCCCTCTTTGTGTCTGGCCCCCCACCTGCCCGCCCAGGTGAGCTCTGAGACGCCCCTGAACCCCCCCCAAATCCCCTCTTTGTGTCTGGCCCCCCACCTGCCCGCCCAGGTGAGCTCTGAGACCCCCCTGAACCCCCCACCACTGGCCCCTGTCCCCTTGTTCCCCCGTCATGTCCCTGTCCCCTCTCATCATCCTTTGTTCTCCTTCACTGTTCCCCCTCTGTGTCCCTGTGCCCTCCCTCACTGTCCCCCCCTCACTATTCCCCTGTCCCCCCTCACTGTCCTGTGTCCCCGCTGACTGTCCCATGTCCCCTCTCTCTGTCCCCTGTCCCCCCTCACTGTCCTGTATCCCCTTTCTCACTGTCCCATGTCCCCTCTCACTATCCCCATGTCCCCCCTCACTGTCCCCCCTCATTGTCCCTTGTTCCCCCTCACTGTCCCCTGTCCCCACTCTCTCTGTGTCCCTTGTCCCCCCCCACCCTCCCCCCCCACTCCCCAGA
>NW_024500650.1:64453-65431 GCF_017590055.1 Onychostruthus taczanowskii
ACACGGGGGTGGTTGGGGGGTGTCCCCCCCCACCCCGTGACCCCCTCCCCTCCCTCCCGCAGACACCCCCAACTCAGCTGCCGTGTCGGGGGGCGGCGCGGGGGGGCTGGGGGCGGCCGTGTCCTGGGCTGTCACCGGTGTCACCTCCCTGACGGCGCGGCTGATGGGGGGCGAGGGGGGGGCGACCCCCGCACAGCCCCCACCCACGCAGGGACCCCCACAGACCCCGGCCGAGAGCCCTGTAGCCCCCCAAAAAGGTGAGTAACCCTCCCCTTTAACCCCTGAGACCCCCTCAGGGCCTCATCCCCCCAAAACCGCCCTCCTCCTGTGCCCCTCCATGACACCCCCGTCCCCTCACTGATCCCCCTGACCCCCCCTTTCCTTGTCCCCCCCCTCCGGTGACCTCCGTGTCCCCTCAGGGCCCCCCCCGGGCCGGCGGCAGCGGGAGCAGCAGCGGCGCCGGGAGCTCGAGGCCAAGCGCCGGGCGGGACCCCGGGGCCCCCCGAAACTGGGGGCACGGAAACTCGACTGAGGGGTGGGGAGGGGGTCCTGAAGGAGGGGAAAAGGGGGAAAATCCCCTTTGGGTTTTGTTTTTTTTTTTTTTTGTGGGGAGGGGGATCGGTAATAAAAACCCGCAGACCCGCAATGAACGCGCGCGGTGGCGGCGGCAATCCGTGAGGGGGACACGTGACTGAGCGGGCACGTGGCGCGTGGAGGGGCGGGGTCACGCGGCGGGCGGGCGGTCACGTGGCCCGGCATGGCCGGCGGGGAGGGCGCGGGCGCCGCCCAGCGGCGGCGGCGGCGGGAGGAGGGGGGTGGGGGGGGGGGGGGGGACCCCAAAATTTGGGGAGGGGACCCCAGATTTGGGTGGGGGACACTCCAGAAGGGGTGGGGACACGGGGATGGAGGAGGGGGACACGGGAGAGAGGTGACAAGGACACACCAAGGGTGGGGGGGACACCTCAAGGAGGGGGGTGC
>NW_024500650.1:65616-69997 GCF_017590055.1 Onychostruthus taczanowskii
GGGGATTTGGGGGGTTTATGGGGGATTTTGGGGGTCTGGAGAAGGGATTTGGGGGGATTTTGGGGGGATTTGTGGGGCCTGGAGAGGGATTTGGGGGGTTTGGGGTGGTCTCAGAGGGTTTGGGGAGGCTGGAGAGGGGATTTGGGGGGGGGTTGGGAGGTTTATGGTGGATTTGGGGTGGTCTCAGAGGGTTTAGGGAGGCTGGAGAGGGGATTTGGGGGGGGGTTGGGGGCTTTATGGTGGATTTGGGGTGGTCCCAGAGGGTTTGGGGGAGTTGGAGGGGAATTTTGGGGGAATTTGTGGGGTTTGGAGAGAGATTTGGGGGGTTTATGGGGATTTTGGGGGGGTTATTGGGGATTTTGGGGGGTTTATGGGGGATTGGGGTGTCTGGAAAGGGATATGGGGGGGCCCAGTAGGGTTTGGGGGGGCTGGAGGGGAGTTTGGGGGGATTTTGGGGAGTTTATGGGGGATTGGGAGGGGGCTGGAGAGGGGTTTGGGGGATTTATGGGGAATTTTGGGAGATTTATGGGGGACTGGGGGGATTTGGGGGGTCCCAAAGGGATTGGCGAGGCCTGGAGGGTCATTTTTGGGGAATTTAGGGGGGATTTTGGGGGATTTATGGGGGATTGGGGAGGCTGGAGAGGGTTTTGGGGGGGGTTATGGGAGATTTTGGGGATGTCTTCGAGAGGACTGGGGGATCTGGAGAGGGATTTTGGGCATTCTGGGTGTGATTTGTGGAATTTTGGGTGTCCCAGGCGGGATTTGGGGAACCCTGGGTTGGATTTTGGTGATCCGGGGTGGGATTTTGAGGATCCGGGAGGGATTTTGGAAATCCGGGATGAGATTTTCAGGATCCCTGGTGGGATTTTGGTGATCTGGGGTGGGATTTTGAGGAATCCTGGATTGGATTTTGAGGATCCGGGGTGGGATTTGGAGAATCCCCGGTGGGATTTTGGTGATCCGGGGTGGGATTTTCGTGATCCCCGGTGGGATATTGAGGATCCGGGGTGGGATTTTGAGGAATCCTGGGTTGGATTTTGGTGATCCGGGATGAGATTCTGAGGATCCGGGGTGGGATTTTGGATATCCGGGGTGGGATTTTGGATATCCGGGGTGGGATTTTGGAAATCCAGATGATATTTTGAGGATCCCCGGTGAGGATCCCCCGGTTGGATTTTGGAGATCGGGGAGGGATTTTGGAGATCCGGGTGGGATTTTGGATATCCGGGGTGGGATTTTGGATATCCGGGGTGGGATTTTGGAAATCCAGATGATATTTTGAGGATCCCCGGTGGGATTTTGGCGATCCGGCGTTGGATTTTGGAGATCGGGGAGGGATTTTGGAGATCCGGGGTGGGATTTTGGAAATCCGGGGTGGGATTTCGGGGGTCGCGGCTGCTCCAGGGGGGCGTGTCCGGGGGTCGCAGGTGCCGGAGCTGGAGCTGACCCCCCTGCGCACCCCCGGGGCGCTGCCCCCCACCCTCGCCCACGGCACCCGGCGCCGCCTGTGGGGCCCGATCCGGGCGGGGGGGCTGCGCCCCATGGGGCGGCAACACCTGCACCTGGCGGGGGGGCTGCCGGGGGACCCCGGGGTGCGCAGCGGTGAGTGACCCCCCCCCAAAAAAAAAACCCCGGGACACCCCAAAAAAACTCCCCCCGGGGCACCCCAAAAGAAAGCCCCCGGGACACCTCAAAAATCTCTCGGGACACCCCGAAAAAACTCCTCCGGGACACCTCAAAAACCTCTGGGGACACCCCAAAACCCCTCCTGGGACACCCCAAAAAACCCCCCCGGGACACCCCAAAACCCCTCCTGGGACACCCCAAAAAACCCCCCCGGGACACCCCAAAACCCCTCCTGGGACACCCCAAAAAACCCCCCCGGGACACCCCAAAAAACCCCTCGGGACACCCCAAAAACCCCCCGGGACACCCCAAAAAACCCCTCGGGACACCCCAAAAGCCCCCCCGGACACTCCAAAAAAAAACCCCACGACACCCCAAAACCCTCTGAGATCCCCAAACCCCGCACCCACCTGGCAGGGTGGACCCTGATGTGCGACCCCTCCCCAAAAACAAACCCAGGGCACCCCAAAAACTCCCCAAACTCAGCAGGGACCCCCTAAACCCCCCCAAGGACCCCCCCAAATCCTTCCCAAAGCCTCCCCGAATCCCTTTCTAGGACCCCTCAAATCCTCCTCGAGACCTCCAAGCCTCCCCCACCCTCTTCCCAATACATTTGTCTGCCAAATACTCTTTTCTCCTGAAAGTATCCCTGTGCAGACTGAAGAGATCTATGGGGAGATCTTGTCACCCCAAGGTTTTGGATAGAGTTCCCAACCCCACTGCAGCTCTCATCACCTTCATTTGCCTCTCTGCCCCCCTTGGAGCTATTTCTTCACGTGATGCAGCCCAGCTCCCTTCCAGGTGTGCCTGTCTCCAATGTCATCGATGCTCCTGCATCTCCCACATGTGGGGGTGGGGCTCAGACAATGAGCTCAGACCCCCCATGGGCTCTGCTCAGGGCTGGATCCCACCCAGCCTGGAGTTTATCCAATATCTTTCCCCAAAGAGACACTCCCTGGGCTCTGTGTGAGCAGCACCACAGGAAATTTTATCTTGGCACCACCGTGCTGTTTGGAGAGCCACGTGGCCAAGCCAAATACCATCCTCTGCTGCTGGAGGGGTTTGGAGCCTTCGAGGAGGTGCAGGGGAAGGTGAATGTCTGTGTGGGAGAGCAGTGGCCATAAAGCCATAAAGCCTGGCTGTGGGAATACAAAGCTGGATGGCACCAGCCAGACATGGAAGTGATGCTCAGTCTTACCTCTGCCCCACTGAAGGACTCTGGGCTCACTCCAGAGTGTGGCAAGTCCAGCTGGGATGCAAATCCTGCTCCTCTGTACCTGTGTGGGTGCCACAGGACAGCAGTGGGAGCCAGATCAGTGGCATTTTTCCTGGTAGTCCTGTTTGCTTTCCTTCCCAGTGATGATATAAATGTCCAGGCTGCCCTTGCTTGACTGAGCCACCCACACAGAATATGTGGGTTTTTTGGTGGTACTCTCAGTGATGTCTCAGAAACCTTGCCCTGCTACTCTCCTTCATTCAGTTAAACTCCCTCTCCTTGCGTGAGTCGTGTGTCCTGCCTGCCCTTCATCCCTTGGATTGCATCAGCTGGAGAAAGGAGGTCAGAGACGGGAGTCCCATGAACCCAGCCCCTTTCCTGGAGCAGGGTGACTGGGGAGGTCCCCTCGGGTGGTTTGGGGAGAGCGAAGGGGTCAGGACCCCCCCCGGACCCCTCCCCGGTGTCCCCCGGTGTCCCCACCTGCTCTCGCGGCGGTGCCGGTCCCTCACGAGCCGGTCCCGCCGGTTCACCAGTGCCACCAGTTCCTCCAGTAAGAGCTGCTCGCGCTGGCGCTGCGCCGGCGGCTTCTGCCACTCTGGGGTGGGGGGGTCCCCAAATGTCCCCCAAAATGTCCCCAAATCCCTTTGTGCCCCCTCCTCCGGTGTCTCCTGGCACCCGCCGTGTCCGTGTCCTCAAATGTCCCCAAGAGTTCCCAATGTCCCCCTGTCCTGCCCGATGTCCCTGCCGTGTCCTCCCCCCCATCCCCAGTGTCCCCAAATGTCCTCCTGTCCCCCCCAAATGTCCTCTCATCCTCAGTGTCCCCATCCCACCCTTTGTCCCCAATGTTCCCCCCCGTCCCCAATGTGTCCACAATGTCCCCCCGGTGTCCCCAATGTCCCACGCTCTGCCCTCGATGTCCCCAATGTCCCACTCTGTCCCCAGCGTGCCCCCCATATTTGCTGGCCCCATGTGCCCAATGTCCCCCAGCGTCCCCTCGATGTCCCCAATGTCCCCCACCAAAAATTCTCCCAAAATCCCCCCAACATTCCCCCAAAATCTCCCCAAAATCCCCCAAAATCACCAAAATGTTCCTTGAGACACCCCAAGTACCTTTTGGGACCCCCAAAACACCCCTTGGGACCCCCAAAATACCCCCTGAGACACCCCAAATACATTTTGGACCCCCCAAAATCCCCAAAACGCCCCTGGGCCACCCCAAATGCCCCCTGAGCCCCCCCCCAAAGGCCCTGACGGGGGTCCCGGGGGGGTTTTGGGGGTCTCAGACGGTTTTGTCGAGGTGGGGGCTCTGCTGCGGCTGCGGCGCTTCGCGGGGGTCTCGGAGGCCGACGTGCGCAGGGTGGTGGCCGCTGACCCCAAGGGTCGCTTCGCCCTCCGGCCGGACCCCCTGAGGGTCAGGGCCAACCAGGGGCACTCCCTGCCGGTGAGGGGGGGTCCCCGATGGGTCTGGGGTGGTCTGGTTTGGGGTTGTTCTTTGGGCTGTTGTGGTTTGGGGTGGAAAGGATGCTGCCAGATCGGAAG
>NW_024500650.1:70670-74468 GCF_017590055.1 Onychostruthus taczanowskii
GTTATTATTTGGTTCTCCATTTCAGCTTTTCCTCTTCCACCTGAACACAATCCCAGGAAGGAATTTCACCCAGTGTGTCACTCATGGGAGCTTCCGAGCACACTGGGAGGAAACTGTCTACAACATGTTCACCTTCACCACCCTCTACATCACCCCCCTGAGTGTCATGATCGTCTGCTACATCCGCATCCTTTGGGAGATCAGTAAGCAGCTAAAGGTCAATAAATGTACTCCTGTCCCCCCCAAATGTCCTCTCATCCTCAGTGTCCCCATCCCACCCTTTGTCCCCAATGTTCCCCCCCGTCCCCAATGTGTCCACAATGTCCCCCCGGTGTCCCCAATGTCCCACGCTCTGCCCTCGATGTCCCCAATGTCCCACTCTGTCCCCAGCGTGCCCCCCATATTTGCTGGCCCCATGTGCCCAATGTCCCCCAGCGTCCCCTCGATGTCCCCAATGTCCCCCATCCCCAGTGCCCCCCCGGTGTCCCCCTGTCCCCAGTGCCCCCCCCATCCCCAGTGTCCCCTCGATGCCCCACTGTCTCCCTGTTCCCAATGTCCCCAGTGTCCCCTCCATGTCCCGGTGTCCCCCCTGTCCCCAGTGCCCCCCCCAGTGTCCCCCTGTCCCCAGTGTCGCACCCTCTGTCCCCAGCAGTCCCCTCAGCTCCTGGCTCAGCAGCTCAAAGCGTCGCTCCAGGTCCCGCTCCTGCGCCCTGGGGGTGACACCAGGGGACAAAAAGGGGACAAAAAAGGGACAAGGAGGTGTCACCGGGGCTGGCAGAGCCCCCCCGCAGCGTCCCCTCGCGGACACCGGAGCCGGGGGGGGCACAGGGAGGGGACACGGAGGGAGGGTGGCGGTGTCGCCGCGGTGTCGCCGCTGTCCCCTCACAGCAGCTGCAGCTGGTCCTGTCGCCGCACCAGCAAATTCCGCTGCTGCACCAGCGAGAACCAGGCCCGGAGCAGCCGCTCCTCGCGCGCGGGGTCCGCGCCTGGGGACACGGGACACGGGGACGTTGGGGACAGCGGGGACAGCAGGGACACGGGACAGCGGGAACACGGGACACGGGGACGTTGGGGACACGGGGACAGCGGGGACATCGGGGACAGCAGGGACACGGGGACGTTGGGGACAGCGGGGACATTGGGGGACACGGGGACAGCAGGAACATCGGGGACAGCAGGGACACGGGGACACTGGGGACAGCGGGGACAGTGGGGACAGCAGGGACACGGGACAGCAGGGACAGCGGGGACAGCAGGGACACGTGACAGCGGGGACATCGGGAACACAGGGACAGTGGGGATGTTGGGGATATTGGGGACATCGGGGACATCAGGGATAGTGGGGATATTGGGGACAGTGGGGGCAATGGGACATTTGAGGGGACATTGGGAGGACATTGGGGATGTTTGGGACATCAGGGACATTGGGGGACACGGGGAAATTCAGGACGTTGGGGGGACATTGGAGACTCGGGGGAAATGGGGGGGTAGCGCGGGACACGGGGACGTTGGGGACAGCGGGGACAGCAGGGACACGGGACAGCGGGAACACGGGACACGGGGACGTTGGGGACACGGGGACAGCGGGGACATCGGGGACAGCAGGGACACGGGGACGTTGGGGACAGCGGGGACATTGGGGGACACGGGGACAGCAGGAACATCGGGGACAGCAGGGACACGGGGACACTGGGGACAGCGGGGACAGTGGGGACAGCAGGGACACGGGACAGCAGGGACAGCGGGGACAGCAGGGACACGTGACAGCGGGGACATCGGGAACACAGGGACAGTGGGGATGTTGGGGATATTGGGGACATCGGGGACATCAGGGATAGTGGGGATATTGGGGACAGTGGGGGCAATGGGACATTTGAGGGGACATTGGGAGGACATTGGGGATGTTTGGGACATCAGGGACATTGGGGGACACGGGGAAATTCAGGACGTTGGGGGGACATTGGAGACTCGGGGACATTGGGGGGATATCGAGGCGTGGGGGACATTGTGGGCCACGTGCCCCCGATGTCCCCATGATGTCCCCGGGTGTCCCTCTTTTCCCTTGTTCTCGTACGCCTGATGTCCCCACTGTCCCCCTGTCCCCAATGTCCCCATGTCCCCCCAATGTCCCCATGTCCCCCCAATGTCCCCATGTCCCTGCTGTCCCCAATGTCCCCATGTCCCCTCACCGCTGTCCATCAGCGCCCGCAGTTCCTGTTCCAGCTCCGGGGCCTCAGCGTCCAAGCGCGCCTGCTCCTGCTCCAGGGCCACCAGCTCGGCCGTCACCCATTGTCCCTGTCACCGCGGGGACATCGGTGTCACCCTGTGTCACCCCTGTGTCATCCTGTGTCACCCTGCTCCTGCTCCAGGGCCACCAGCTCGGCCGTCACCCATTGTCCCTGTCACCGCGGGGACATCGGTGTCACCTCAGAGCCACCCACTGTCCCTGTCACCGCGGGGACATCGGTGTCACCCTGTGTCACCCCTGTGTCACCCTGTGTCACCCTGCTCCTGCTCCAGGGCCACCAGCTCGGCCTCCACCCACTGTCCCTGTCACCGTGGGGACATTGGTGTCACCCTGTGTCACCCCTGTGTCACCCTGCTCCTGCTCCAGGGCCACCAGCTCGGCCGCCACCCACTGTCCCTGTCACCGCGGGGACATTGGTGTCACCCTGTGTCACCCTGCTCCTGCTCCAGGGCCACCAGCTCGGCTGTCACCCACTGTCCCTTGTCACCGTGGGGACATCGGTGTCACCCCTGTGTCACCCGTGGCTGCCCCTGCCCTCCCTCCAATGCCCCCCTCCCCCTGTCCCCATTGTCCCCAAGGTCTG
The DNA here is from genome assembly GCF_017590055.1 of Onychostruthus taczanowskii. Taxonomy (NCBI): domain Eukaryota; kingdom Metazoa; phylum Chordata; class Aves; order Passeriformes; family Passeridae; genus Onychostruthus; species Onychostruthus taczanowskii. The sequence goes on from NW_024500650.1 coordinate 73,502, forward strand.
TCCCTGTGTCCCCAATGTGTCCCCAATGTCCCCCCGTGCCCCCCGGTCCCGCAGCCGAGGGAAGCTCCTGGAGCGTGGGGGGGGCGTGGGGAGACCCCTCCCCACCCCCGCGGGCCGGGGGGATCGTGGGGGGGGCCCGGGCACTGCCGCCCCCTCCCCAAATGCTGGGGGGGGCTCCTGGGGGGGCGCCCCCTCAATGGGCTCGAGCTGGGGTTCCTGTGGGGAGCCTCCCCCCTCCTCCAGAATCTCAATTTGGTCCACGGGGGGGTCTGGGGGTGGCCCCCCCTCGATGGGGCTGAGCTGGGGGGGCTCTGGGGGCGTCTCTTGGGGCCCCCCCTCAGTGACGCTGATTTGGGGCTCCGGGGGGGTCCCGGTTGGGGTCTCTGGGGGGGTCTGGGGGTCCCGGGGGGGCTCTTGGGGCTCCTCCTCAATGGAGCCGCTCCGGGGCCGCGGGGGTGTCGGCGGGGGGGTCGTTTCGGGCCCCCCATCGGTGACGTCACTCCGGGAGTCTGGGGGGGTCGTTTCGGGTCCCCCCTCGATGACGTCACTCGGTGATTCCAGGCGTGTCCCTGGGGGGGTCGTTTGGGGCCCCCCATAGATGACGTCACTCCGAGGATCCGGGGGCGTCCCCGGGGGGATCATTTGGGGTCCCGTCTCAGTGACGTCACTCCGGGAATCTGGGGGGGTCGTTCGAGGCCCCCCCTCGGTGTCGTCACTCCGAGGGTCCCTGGGGGTCCCTGGGGGGGTCGTTCTAGGCCCCCCCTCGATGACGTCACTCGCTGATTCCAGGGGTGCCCCCTTCTCAGTGGAGCCGCTCCGGGGGTCCTGGGGGGTCCCCGGGGGGGTCCCCAGGAGCGCCCGGACCTGGCTGAGGAAGGTCATGACCCCCAGGCTGTCGGGGGTCTCCATGTCCGAGGGGTCCAGGAGCCGCGGGACCCCCAGGGCGGCGAAGGCGTCGAAGGCCTGG
>NW_024500650.1:74556-88043 GCF_017590055.1 Onychostruthus taczanowskii
TCCCCTCCATTCAGGGGGTCCCCGAACTTCCCCCCCTCCCCAATTCAGGGGTCCCCCCCCCCCCCCACTCACCGCGGTGATTTCGGGGGGGGTCACTGGGTCCCCCCCCGGCTCCGGGGGGTCCCTCCGTGTCCCCAAACCGGGGGGGTCCCCGCTGCGGGGGGGCGCTGGGGGAGAGGCCGGTCAGGGACCCCCGGGGTGGGGGGCTGGGCTCGTGTGTCCCCTCCCCCCCCCCCCCCCCCCCCCCCCCCCCGGGGGGGGGGCCCCCCCGCCCCCCCGCGGTGAGGGGGCCCCCGACACTTTGGGGACACCTTGGGGACCCACCTCGGGGCGCGGGGGGGGCGCCCCCCGCCCTGTGCGCCCCCCCCTCATCCTCGGGGTCACTCTCGAAGTCCCCCAGGTCGGCCACGTCCCCGGGGGGGCTCAGGCTGGTGACACTCTGCATGTCCTCGTCCCTGGAGGGGGGACAGTGTCCCCAGGGGGTCCCCAAGGCCCCCCCCAGCCCCAAAAGGGACCCACCCAGGTGTCCCCAAGAACCCCAGGCCCCTCCAAATGTCCCCAAAGTCCCTCGATGTCCCCAAGACTCCCCCCTCCCGATGTCCCCAAAGTCATTGTGTCCCCTCAATGTCCCCAATCCCCAAATGTCCCCAATGTCCCTTCAATGTCCCTGCAATGTCCTCCCTGTCGCCAATGTCCCTTTAATGTCCCCGATGTCCTCAATGTCCCCTCAATGGTCCCAGATTCCCCAATCCCCCAATGTCCCCAATGTCCCCATGTTCACTCTGTGTCCCAATGTCCCCCCTGTCCCTGGTGTCCTTTCTGTCCCCTCTGTCCCCGTGTTCCCCCAATGTCCCCGATGCCCCCCTGTCCTCGTGTTCCCCCAATGTCCTCAATGCCCCCGTGTTCACCCTGTGTCCCGATGTCCCCTCTGTCCCCGCTGTCCCCGTGTTCCCCCAATGTCCCCAATGTCCCCCTGTCCCTGCTGTCCCAGTGTCCCCAGTGTCCCCCTGTCCCCAATGTCCCCAGTATCCCCGTGTTCCCCCAATGTCCCCGATGTCCCCCTGTCCCCAATGTCCCCGATGTCCCCAGTGTCCCCGATGTCCCCCTGTCCCCGATGTCCCCAGTATCCCCGTGTTCTCCCAATGTCCCAATGTCCCCGCTGTCCCCGTGTTCCCCCAATGTCCCCGATGTCCCCCTGTCCCCAATGTCCCCGATGTCCCCAGTGTCCCCGATGTCCCCCTGTCCCCGATGTCCCCAGTATCCCCGTGTTCTCCCAATGTCCCAATGTCCCCGCTGTCCCCGTGTTCCCCCAATGTCCCCGATGTCCCCCTGTCCCCAATGTCCCCGATGTCCCCAGTGTCCCCGATGTCCCCCTGTCCCCGATGTCCCCAGTATCCCCGTGTTCTCCCAATGTCCCAATGTCCCTGATGTCCCCCAATGTCCCCGCTGTCCCCGTGTTCCCCCAATGTCCCCGATGTCCCCCTGTCCCCGATGTCCCCGCTGTCCCCAGTGTCCCGCTGTCCCCAGAGCCGTACGTGGGGTGTCCCTCCATGAGGACGAGCCCGCGCAGCCGCAGGCGCAGCGTGGCCGTTGTCACCTTGCGGGTGCGGGGGCGCAGGGACAGGGACAGGGGGGTGTCCCCGACCCCCGCCAGGCGCCCCAGCTCCAGCGGCGCCGCGGCCACCACCGAGCGGCGACCCCGCGACTCCTGCGGGGACAGCGCGGCTGGGCTCGGGACACGGGGACAAACAGGGGACACTGGGGACAGCCAGGGGACACTGGGGACACGGGGACATTGTGTACAGACAGGGGACACTGGGGACACGGGGACACTGGGGACAGCCAGGGGACAGCGCGGGTGGGCACAGGACAGGGGGACACCGGGGACACGTCCCCAGTGCCCCCGATGTCCCCCTGTCCCCGATGTCCCCAGTATCCCCGTGTTCTCCCAATGTCCCAATGTCCCTGATGTCCCCCAATGTCCCCGCTGTCCCCGTGTTCCCCCAATGTCCCCGATGTCCCCCTGTCCCCGATGTCCCCGCTGTCCCCAGTGTCCCGCTGTCCCCAGAGCCGTACGTGGGGTGTCCCTCCATGAGGACGAGCCCGCGCAGCCGCAGGCGCAGCGTGGCCGTTGTCACCTTGCGGGTGCGGGGGCGCAGGGACAGGGACAGGGGGGTGTCCCCGACCCCCGCCAGGCGCCCCAGCTCCAGCGGCGCCGCGGCCACCACCGAGCGGCGACCCCGCGACTCCTGCGGGGACAGCGCGGCTGGGCTCGGGACACGGGGACAAACAGGGGACACTGGGGACAGCCAGGGGACACTGGGGACACGGGGACATTGTGTACAGACAGGGGACACTGGGGACACGGGGACACTGGGGACAGCCAGGGGACAGCGCGGGTGGGCACAGGACAGGGGGACACCGGGGACACCCGGTACACTGGGAACACTGGGGACAGACAGGGTGACACCGGGGACACTGGGGACAGCGCGGCTGGGCTCGGGACACGGGGACAGACAGGGGACACTGGGGACACTGGGGACAGCCAGGGGACAGCGCGGGTGGGCACGGGACGCGGGGACAGACAGGGGACACCGGGGACACCCGGGACACTGGGGACAGCCAGGGGACACTGGGGACACGGGGGCACTGGGGACAGACAGGGGGACACTGGGGACAGACAGGGGGACACTGGGGACACCGGGGACAGACAGGGGACAGCGCGGGTGGGCACGGGACAGACAGGGGGACACTGGGGACACCGGGGACAGGGACAGCTAGGACACTGGGGACAGCCAGAGGACAGCGCGGCTGGGCACGGGACAGGGGGACATGGGGACACCGGGGACACCGGGACAGACAGGGGGACACTGGGGACACCGGGGACAGACAGGGGACAGAGCGGCTGGGCACGGGACACGGGGACAGACAGGGGGACACTGGGGACAGCCATGGGACACCCGGTACACTGGGAACACTGGGGACAGCTGGGACACCGCGGGTCGGGCACGGGACACGGGGACACCCGGGACAGACAGGGGGACACCCGGGACAGCTGGGGACAGCCAGGGGACAGCTGGGGACACAGGGGACAGACAGGGGGACAGCCAGGGCACAGTAAGGGGCATCCGGGAACACCTGGGGACACATGGGGACACACGGGGACCCCAGTGTCACCCACCCCAGGGGACCTTGATGTCACCTGGGGGCACCCAGGGACCCAAATGTCACCCAGAGACCCCCAGGGGACCCCAGTGACACCCAGGGACCCCCCGGCTTCCCCCCCCCACTGTTTCTGTTGTGTCCCCCCCCCCTAAATCCTTTTTATATTCAATTTCTATCAAATCCCTTTTATATCTAATTTATTTTATATCAAACCTTTTATATCCGATTTATTTTATATCAAATCCCTTTTATACCAAATGTATTTTATATCATATCCCTTTTATATCCAATTTATTTTATATCCAATTTATTTTATATCAAAGTTTTTATATCCGATTTATTTAATATCAAATCCTTTTGTACCAAATTTATTTTATATCAAGCCTTTTATACCGAATTTATTTTATATCAAACCTTTTATATCCAATTTATATCAAACCTTTTACATCCAATTTATTTTACATCAGTTTTTATATCTGATTTATTTAATATCAAATCCTTTTGTACCAATTTTATTTTATATTTTACCTTTTATTTCCAATTTATTTTATAGCAAATCACTTTTATATCCAATTATTTTATATTAATTCCTTTTTATATCCAATTTATATCAAATCCCTTTTATATTTAATTTATTTTATATCAAGCCTTTTATACCGAATTTATTTGATATCAAGCCTTTTATACCGAATTTATTTGATATCAAGCCTTTTATACCGAATTTATTTGATATCAAGCCTTTTATACCGAATTTATTTGATATCAAGCCTTTTATACCGAATTTATTTGATATCAAGCCTTTTATACCGAATTTATTTGATATCAAGCCTTTTATACCGAATTTATTTGATATCAAGCCTTTTATACCGAATTTATTTGATATCAAGCCTTTTATACCGAATTTATTTGATATCAAGCCTTTTATACCGAATTTATTTGATATCAAGCCTTTTATACCGAATTTATTTGATATCAAGCCTTTTATACCGAATTTATTTGATATCAAACCTTTTATATCCAATTATTTTATATTAAATCCTTTTTATATCCAATTTATATCAAACCCCTTTTATATCCAATTTATATCAAATCCCTTTTATACCAAATTTATTTTATATCAAATCCCTTTTATATCCAATTTATTTTATATCAAACCTTTTATATTCGATTTATTTTATATCAAATCCTTTTGTACCAAATTTATATATAACAAATTATTTTCTAGAAAATCCTTTTTGTCTCCATTTTATATCAAATCCCTTTTATATGAAATTAATTTTATACCAATTTCCTTTTATATCAAATCCATTTTATACCTTATTTGATATCAAACCCTTTTATATCAAATTTAATTTATATAAAATCCTTTTATATCAAATCCTTTTTATACCCAATTCTTTTCTAAAAAAATCCCTTTTACACCAAATTTGTATCAAATCCCTTTTTTACATCAAACCCTTTACCCCAAATTCGCTTTAAATCAAATTCTTTTCTGCCAAATCCATTTGACTTCAAACCCTTTTATATAAAATTTATTTTACAACAATCACTTTTATCCCAAACTCCATTGCACACCGAGCCCGTTCCATCCTGGGATGTGTCCCGCTGTCCTGGGGGGTCTGGGGGGGCTCCCGGGGTGTCCTGGGGGTCTTGGTGTGTCCCCAGGGGGTGCTGGGATGGCTCCTGGGGGTCTCAGGATATCCTGCGGGGGCTCCCAGGGGTCTCGGGGTGTCCTGCGGGGGCTCCCAGGGGTCTCAGGATATCCTGGGGGGGCTCCTGGGGGTCTCAGGATATCCTGGGGGGACTCCCGGGGGTCTCGGGGTGTCCCAGGGGGTCCAGGGCGCCCTGGGAGTCTCAGAGTGTCCTGGGGGGATGTTGGGGGTGGCTCCCGGGGGTCTCAGGGTGGTTCCTGGGGGTCTCAGGGTGTCCTGGGGAGGGTCCCAGGTAGCTCCCGGGGGTCTCACGGTGTCCTGGGGTCTCAGGGTGTCCCGGGGGGGGCGTCCATGAGGCCCTGGGGAGGTGTTTGGGGTGACTCCCGAGGGTCTCATGGTGCCCCGGGGGGGTTTGGGATGCTCCCCGGGGGTCTCCCGGTGCCCTGGGGGGATGCCTGGGATGCCCCCCGGGGGTCTCCCGGTGCCCTGGGGGGGGTCCCAGGGGTCTCCCGGTGCCCTTGGGGGGTTTGGGATGCCCCCCGGGGGTCTCCCGGTGCCCTGGGAGGGGTCCCGGGGGTCTCCCGGTGCCCCGGGGGTGTTGGGGATGCCCCCCGGGGGTCTCACGCTGTGGCGGGGCTCTCGCGGGCGGAAGGTTTGGGATGTCCCGGGGTATCCCAGGCGGGCTCCGCCGTGCCCCCCGCTGCTCTCACGGCGTCGCGGGGCTCTCGGGGTACCCCGGGGGGTCTCCGCCGTGCCCCCCGGGGGTCTCGAGGTCTCGCAGCCCCCTCAGGGCGAGGGCGCAGTCCCGCACCAGGCGGCAGAGGCGGGCGCTGCCCTCCACGCAGCCGCTGCGGGGCAGCTCCCGGGCGGCCCAGAGCAGCTTCTGCAGCACCGCCGCCCTCGCCGCCGCCACCGCGGCACCGGCGCCGCCGTCCCACCCGGCGTCCGCGCCGGGATCGCTACCGGGGGGCTCCGGGGGGGCGGAGGGAGCGCCCCGAAAAGCCGCGGCCGCGCCCTCGCAGTGCTCGGGGCGGGGAGGGGAGGATCCTCAGGGCTCGGGGCGGTCCCGGGGGCGGGTGGGGGTTCTGGGGTGACTCCCGGTGGTGAAAGGGGGGTCCCGGGGGGGATCCGCGCCCGGGGGGTCCCGCCGGTGCCTCACCGCCGTTGAGCGCCATGGTAGCCCCGGAGACGGCGGCGCGCCGGAAGTGACGTCACAGAGCCACTCAAGTCCGGGCAGAAACAGCGACGCGAATTTGTGAAATAAGTTCCGGGCGCCAAAATAAGTCCCACGGTCCGTGACTGAAATGGGGTCTAAATTGCGTCTAAATTTGCATAACCCCGCCTCTCTCTCGGCGTAGACTCCTCCCTTCCCTTTCGGCAACCTGATTGGCCGCTCGCGCACGCGATTTGCATTCGCTCCGCCCCCTCTGGATCGGAGCTAGTTTGCATATTACGCGCGAGATTTTTAAAAAGCCGCTGGCGCTGCGATCTGATTGGACAGAGCCGGCCCCGCCCCCCGCAGACTCCGCCCCCCGCTCCAGGCACGGCCCCGGTACGGAAATTCGGTGACAGAAATCGGTGACGAAGTTTATTTTGCTGGAAAAGGGGCGGGTGAGGCCGGGGGTGTCCCCGCCCGGGCAGGGGGCGCTCTGGGGCAGCTCCGTACCAAAAAGGGGCCCAGGGCTGAGGGGCGGCAGGGAAGGGGGGCCTCAGGGAGACCCTCCCCGCACAATCCGGTTCCGCTGAGGGGTCGGAGCCGCTGCCGGGAGGGGGAAGGTTCCCCCACCTTTCCTAGGTCCTCCTCCGGCTGATTCCCGATGGGGCCCCCCTCACCCCCAGGGGCAGCGGGCCCTTCAGGGAACCCCGAAGCAGAGACCCCCTCAGGAGAGACCCCCCCAGGCTCACAATGAGCCGGGAGACCTCCAGGGACCGGCAAGTCCCGAGTGGAGTCGCAGCCCCGGTTGTGCTCCGTGAGCCCCCACCCCACGGAGGGGGACCCGCGTCTCCCCCAGACCTCATCCCGCTCCCATCCGGGTCTCAGCCACCTCCTAGGCGCCTTCCCGAGGTTGCGGGAACCCGTGCAATCTTTCCCCACAGACAGCAGGGCCCCGGCTCCCTCCCCGCTCCTCCCCAGCCCCTCCCGGTCCTCCGTGCCCGTCCCGGGCCCCCCGAGTCTCACCGCGCCCGCCCCTCGCCCGGTACTCGAGGGCAACAAAATGGCGATGCCCGCCTCACGCGGGACCACGCCCATGAAGCGCGCTGATTGGTCGAGAGGGACGGAATGGTGCGACGCGATTGGTCGAGGCTCTGCGAAGCCCCGCCCAGCAGCAGCCCGGATAGCGTCTGGCACAAAGACGTCCCGCCCTCGCGGCGGCCAATGGGGAGCGGCGGCGCGCCGGAAGTGATGGGGAGGCGGGGCTTTCAGGAAACGTGACGGTAGTGTTGACCAATCAGAGCGCGGGGGAGGGGCGTGGCCTGGCGGAGCCGGGAGGATCCGAGCCGGGGAACCGGGACCGAGCCGGGGGAACCGGGACCGACGGGAACAGGGAGGGACCAACGGGAACCGGGACCGAGCCGGGGGAACCGGGACCGACGGGAACAGGGACCAGCGGGAACCGGGACCGAGCAGTGGGAACCGGGACCGACAGGAACCGGGACCGACAGGAACAGGGACCAACGGGAACCGGGACCGAACCGGGGGAACCGGGACCGACAGGAACAGGGACCGACAGGAACAGGGACCGACGGGAACCGGGACCGAGCAGTGGGAACCGGGACCGACAGGAACCGGGACCGACGGGAACAGGGACCGAGCCGGGACACGGACAGACCGCCCCTACCGGCACCGACATCGACCGGTACAGGGACAGGGACAGCGACCGACTGCCTCCACCGGCACCGGGACCGACTGGGACAGACCGGGCCCAGGCGCTGCCATCGGGATCGATCGGCACCGGCACCGGCACCGGGGCTGGCCGCCCCTAGCGGCACCGACCCGGTCACAAACAGCGACCGCCCGGGGTGTCGCGGCCACCGGGACCGGCCGGCTCTGGCCCCGCCCCTCCCGATTAGCCACGCCCATTTCACCGTAGCCCCGCCCCCGCCATGTCCCACGCGGTGCTGCTGCTGCGGCGGCTCCGGCACCGGCACCGGGAACAGAGCCGGGACAGCGACGAGGAACAGGATCGGGATCGGGATCGGGACGGTGACAGGGACCGGGATTGGCACCGGGAGCGGAATCAGGACTGTGACAGGGACCGGGATCGGCACCGGGAGCAGGATCGGGACTGTGAGAGGGACCGGGATCGGCACCGGGACCGGGATGGAGACCAGGAGTGTGACAGGGACCGGGATCGGCACCGGGAGCAGGATCGGGACTGTGAGAGGGACCGGGATCGGCACCGGGACCGGGATGGAGACCAGGAGTGTGACAGGGACCGGGATCGGCACCGGGAACCGGGACCGACAGGAACCGGGACCGACAGGAACAGGGACCAACGGGAACCGGGACCGAACCGGGGGAACCGGGACCGACAGGAACAGGGACCGACAGGAACAGGGACCGACGGGAACCGGGACCGAGCAGTGGGAACCGGGACCGACAGGAACCGGGACCGACAGGAACAGGGACCAACGGGAACCGGGACCGAACCGGGGGAACCGGGACCGACAGGAACAGGGACCGACAGGAACAGGGACCGACGGGAACCGGGACCGAGCAGTGGGAACCGGGACCGACAGGAACCGGGACCGACAGGAACAGGGACCAACGGGAACCGGGACCGAACCGGGGGAACCGGGACCGACAGGAACAGGGACCGACAGGAACAGGGACCGACGGGAACCGGGACCGAGCAGTGGGAACCGGGACCGACAGGAACCGGGACCGACAGGAACAGGGACCAACGGGAACCGGGACCGAACCGGGGGAACCGGGACCGACAGGAACAGGGACCGACAGGAACAGGGACCGACGGGAACCGGGACCGAGCAGTGGGAACCGGGACCGACAGGAACCGGGACCGACAGGAACAGGGACCAACGGGAACCGGGACCGAACCGGGGGAACCGGGACCGACAGGAACAGGGACCGACAGGAACAGGGACCGACGGGAACCGGGACCGAGCAGTGGGAACCGGGACCGACAGGAACCGGGACCGACAGGAACAGGGACCAACGGGAACCGGGACCGAACCGGGGGAACCGGGACCGACAGGAACAGGGACCGACAGGAACAGGGACCGACGGGAACCGGGACCGAGCAGTGGGAACCGGGACCGACAGGAACCGGGACCGACAGGAACAGGGACCAACGGGAACCGGGACCGAACCGGGGGAACCGGGACCGACAGGAACAGGGACCGACAGGAACAGGGACCGACGGGAACCGGGACCGAGCAGTGGGAACCGGGACCGACAGGAACCGGGACCGACAGGAACAGGGACCAACGGGAACCGGGACCGAACCGGGGGAACCGGGACCGACAGGAACAGGGACCGACAGGAACAGGGACCGACGGGAACCGGGACCGAGCAGTGGGAACCGGGACCGACAGGAACCGGGACCGACAGGAACAGGGACCAACGGGAACCGGGACCGAACCGGGGGAACCGGGACCGACAGGAACAGGGACCGACAGGAACAGGGACCGACGGGAACCGGGACCGAGCAGTGGGAACCGGGACCGACAGGAACCGGGACCGACAGGAACAGGGACCAACGGGAACCGGGACCGAACCGGGGGAACCGGGACCGACAGGAACAGGGACCGACAGGAACAGGGACCGACGGGAACCGGGACCGAGCAGTGGGAACCGGGACCGACAGGAACCGGGACCGACAGGAACAGGGACCAACGGGAACCGGGACCGAACCGGGGGAACCGGGACCGACAGGAACAGGGACCGACAGGAACAGGGACCGACGGGAACCGGGACCGAGCAGTGGGAACCGGGACCGACAGGAACCGGGACCGACAGGAACAGGGACCAACGGGAACCGGGACCGAACCGGGGGAACCGGGACCGACAGGAACAGGGACCGACAGGAACAGGGACCGACGGGAACCGGGACCGAGCAGTGGGAACCGGGACCGACAGGAACCGGGACCGACAGGAACAGGGACCAACGGGAACCGGGACCGAACCGGGGGAACCGGGACCGACAGGAACAGGGACCGACAGGAACAGGGACCGACGGGAACCGGGACCGAGCAGTGGGAACCGGGACCGACAGGAACCGGGACCGACAGGAACAGGGACCAACGGGAACCGGGACCGAACCGGGGGAACCGGGACCGACAGGAACAGGGACCGACAGGAACAGGGACCGACGGGAACCGGGACCGAGCAGTGGGAACCGGGACCGACAGGAACCGGGACCGACAGGAACAGGGACCAACGGGAACCGGGACCGAACCGGGGGAACCGGGACCGACAGGAACAGGGACCGACAGGAACAGGGACCGACGGGAACCGGGACCGAGCAGTGGGAACCGGGACCGACAGGAACCGGGACCGACAGGAACAGGGACCAACGGGAACCGGGACCGAACCGGGGGAACCGGGACCGACAGGAACAGGGACCGACAGGAACAGGGACCGACGGGAACCGGGACCGAGCAGTGGGAACCGGGACCGACAGGAACCGGGACCGACAGGAACAGGGACCAACGGGAACCGGGACCGAACCGGGGGAACCGGGACCGACAGGAACAGGGACCGACAGGAACAGGGACCGACGGGAACCGGGACCGAGCAGTGGGAACCGGGACCGACAGGAACCGGGACCGACAGGAACAGGGACCAACGGGAACCGGGACCGAACCGGGGGAACCGGGACCGACAGGAACAGGGACCGACAGGAACAGGGACCGACGGGAACCGGGACCGAGCAGTGGGAACCGGGACCGACAGGAACCGGGACCGACAGGAACAGGGACCAACGGGAACCGGGACCGAACCGGGGGAACCGGGACCGACAGGAACAGGGACCAACGGGAACCGGGACCGAACCGGGGGAACCGGGACCGACAGGAACAGGGACCAACGGGAACCGGGACCGAACCGGGGGAACCGGGACCGACAGGAACAGGGACCGACAGGAACAGGGACCGACGGGAACCGGGACCGAGCAGTGGGAACCGGGACCGACAGGAACCGGGACCGACGGGAACAGGGACCGAGCCGGGACACGGACAGACCGCCCCTACCGGCACCGACATCGACCGGTACAGGGACAGGGACAGCGACCGACTGCCTCCACCGGCACCGGGACCGACTGGGACAGACCGGGCCCAGGCGCTGCCATCGGGATCGATCGGCACCGGCACCGGCACCGGGGCTGGCCGCCCCTAGCGGCACCGACCCGGTCACAAACAGCGACCGCCCGGGGTGTCGCGGCCACCGGGACCGGCCGGCTCTGGCCCCGCCCCTCCCGATTAGCCACGCCCATTTCACCGTAGCCCCGCCCCCGCCATGTCCCACGCGGTGCTGCTGCTGCGGCGGCTCCGGCACCGGCACCGGGAACAGAGCCGGGACAGCGACGAGGAACAGGATCGGGATCGGGATCGGGACGGTGACAGGGACCGGGATTGGCACCGGGAGCGGAATCAGGACTGTGACAGGGACCGGGATTGGCACCGGGAGCGGAATCAGGACTGTGACAGGGACCGGGATTGGCACCGGGAGCAGGATCGGGAGTGTGACAGGGACCGGGATCGGGACTGTGACAGGGACCGGGATCGGCACCGGGACCGGGATGGAGACCAGGAGTGTGACAGGGAGCACTGGGAGCGGGATCAGGAGTGTGACAGGGACCGGGATCAGCACCGGCACCAGGACGAACCCCACGATCGGCACCGGGACGAACCCCACGATCGGGACCGCGATCATTCCCGGGCTCAGGCCCGGTACCCCGCACCGACCCCGCCATCCCGGCTGTCCCTCCCCGCCCCATCCCCATCCCCGAGCCCCCGCCGCGGCCGCCGCCGCCGCCGCCCGTACCCGGTGCAGCGCGTTTACCGGGTGCGCTGCTCCTTCCTGGAGCTGAGCGACGAGCAGGCGCTGCGGCGCTGCCGCCTGGACCGGGCCGCCATCGCGGCGCTGTGCCGGGAGCTCGGCGCCGACCTGCAGAGCCTGACCGGGCGCAGCCACGCGCTGCCCGTGGCCGTCAAGGTCACGTCGGCCTTGGCCTTCCTGGCCTCGGGATCCTTCCAGACGGCGTCGCGCCTCAGCACGGGCATCAGCCAGTCGGCCATGTCCAACTGCCTGGCGCAGTTCCTGGCGGCCTTACAGCGGCGGGCGGCGCGCTACATCGCCTTCCCTCCTCCGCCCGCGCCCCCCGGGGACCCCCCGGCGCTGCCCGGCGTGCTGGGCTTGGTGGGCGCCATGCACGTGGCGCTGAGGGCGCCGGCCGACGACGAGCCCATGTTCCGGAACGCCGCCAACTTCCACTCCATCAACATGCAGGTGGTGTGCGACCGCCGCGGCCACATCACCAACGTGGTGGCCAAGTTCCCCGGCTCGTGCGCCAACGCCACCGTGCTGGAGAACTCGGCCCTGGCGCGCCTCATGGAGGGCAGCAGGCCCGAGGGGGTCTGGCTGCTGGGTGAGGGGGGTTTGGGGGGGTTTTGGGGGGTTTCGTTTTTGGGTGTTTCTCACCTCTCAGCCAGGGCCACGTGGGCCTGGGGGGCGCTGTAGGCGCTGGCTGGGATTTGGTGATTTTTAGGGGTTTTTTGGGGTGGGGTTTGGGGGTTTTTGGGGTTCCGGGGTGGGAGAATCCCAGAGATGTTGGCTCATGGAAGGAGAGGGTCTGGTTATTGGGGGAGGGGGTCTGGCTGCTGGGGGAGGGGTCCTGAGGATCAGGTGTGTCCCTGGTGCTCTGGGTGTCACTCAGCCGTGTCCCCGCCGCTCCGGGTGTCACTCAGGTGTGTCAGGTGTCACTCAGGTGTGTCCCTTGGGCTCTGGGTGTAACTCAGAACTCAGGTGTGTCCCCACTGCTCCAGGTGTCACTCAGGCGTGTCCCTTTGCCTCTGGGTGTCACTCAGGTGTGTCAGGTGTCACTCAGGTGTGCCAGGTGTCACTCCGGCGTGTCCCTGGTTCTGTGGGTGTCACTCAGGTGTGTCAGGTGTCACTCAGGCGTGTCCCCGCCGCTCCGGGTGTCACTCAGGTGTGTCAGGTGTCACTCAGGTGTGTCAGGTGTCACTCAGGCGTGTCCCTGGTTCTGTGGGTGTCACTCAGGTGTGTCAGGTGTCACTCAGGTGTGCCAGGTGTCACTCAGGCGTGTCCCTGGTTCTGTGGGTGTCACTCAGGTGTGTCAGGTGTCACTCAGGTGTGTCAGGTGTTACTCAGATGTATCCCTGGTTTTGTGGGTGTCACTCAGGTGTGTCAGGTGTCACTCAGGTGTGTCAGGTGTCACTCAGGCGTGTCCCTGGTTCTGTGGGTGTCACTCAGGTGTGTCAGGTGTCACTCAGGTGTGTCAGGTGTCACTCAGGTGTGTCAGGTGTCACTCAGGTGTGTCAGGTGTCACTCAGGTGTGTCAGGTGTCACTCAGGTGTGTCAGGTGTCACTCAGGTGTGTCAGGTGTCACTCAGGTGTGTCAGGTGTCACTCAGGTGTGTCAGGTGTCACTCAGGTGTGTCAGGTGTCACTCAGGTGTGTCAGGTGTCA
>NW_024500650.1:89649-92901 GCF_017590055.1 Onychostruthus taczanowskii
AGCCCCCCCCGCAGCCGCCGCCGCCCCCCGGGCCGGGGGCGCGCGAGGGGCGGGCGGTGAGGGCCAGGGTGGTGCAGCAGGTCAGGGAGGGGCTGGGCTGAGGGGCTGCGGGGGATTGGGGGTCCTTGGGGGGTGCTGGGCTCTGATTTGGGGGGGCTGAGCCCTGATTTGGGGGACTCTGACCCCTGATTTGGGGGTTCTGAGCCCTGATTTGGGGGACTCTGGGTCCTTGAGAGGGTCCTGACCCCTGATTTGGGGATCCTGAGCCCTGATTTGGGGGCTCTGAGCCCTGATTTGGGGGGCTCTGGGTCCTTGAGAGGGTCCTGACCCCTGATTTGGGGGCTCTGAGCCCTGATTTGGGGGTTCTGAGCCCTGATTTGGGGGGCTCTGAGCCCTGATTTGGGGGTCCTGAGCCCTGATTTGGGGGGCTCTGGGTCCTTGAGGGGGTCCTGAGCCCTGATTTGGGGGGCTCTGGGTCCTTGAGGGGGTCCTGAGCCCTGATTTGGGGGGCTCTGAGCACTTTGGGGTGTCCTGACCCTTGATATTGAGGGGTTCTGAGCCCTCTGTGGGGTTCTGACCCTTGATTTGGGGGGTTCTGAGCACTTTGGAGGGGTCCTGAACCCTGATTTGGGGGACTCTGGGTCATTGAGGGGGTCCTGACCACTGCCTGGGGGGGCTCCAAGTCCTTGGGGGATCATGACGGGTTGTGAGCCTTGATTTGGGGGGCGCGGGATCATTGAGGGGGTCCTGAACCGTAATTTGGGGGACTCTGGGTCATTGAGGGGGTCCTGAGCCCTAATTTGGGGGTTCTGAGCCCTGATTTGGGGGGCCTGAGCCATGATTTGGACCCCTGATTTAGGGGTCCTGAGCCCTGATTTTGGGGGCTCTGAGCCCTGATTTGGGGGCTCTGAGCCCTGATTTGGGGGCTCTGAGCCCTGATTTGGGGGCTCTGAGCCCTGATTTGGGGGCCCTGAGCCCTGATCTGGGGGACTCTGGGTCCTTGAGAGGGTCCTGACCCCTGATTTGGGGGCTCTGAGCCCTGATTTGGGGGTTCTGAGCCCTGATTTGGGGGGCTCTGAGCCCTGATTTGGGGGTCCTGAGCCCTGATTTGGGGGGCTCTGGGTCCTTGAGGGGGTCCTGAGCCCTGATTTGGGGGGCTCTGGGTCCTTGAGGGGGTCCTGAGCCCTGATTTGGGGGGCTCTGAGCACTTTGGGGTGTCCTGACCCTTGATATTGAGGGGTTCTGAGCCCTCTGTGGGGTTCTGACCCTTGATTTGGGGGGTTCTGAGCACTTTGGAGGGGTCCTGAACCCTGATTTGGGGGACTCTGGGTCATTGAGGGGGTCCTGAGCCCTAATTTGGGGGTTCTGAGCCCTGATTTGGGGGTCCTGAGCCATGATTTGGGGGGGCTGAGCCCTGATTTGGGGGACTCTGAGCCCTGATTTGGGGGTTCTGAGCCCTGATTTGGGGGGCTCTGAGCCCTGATTTGGGGGTCCTGAGCCCTGATTTGGGGGGCTCTGGGTCCTTGAGGGGGTCCTGAGCCCTGATTTGGGGGGCTCTGAGCACTTTGGGGTGTCCTGACCCTTGATATTGAGGGGTTCTGAGCCCTCTGTGGGGTTCTGACCCTTGATTTGGGGGGTTCTGAGCACTTTGGAGGGGTCCTGAACCCTGATTTGGGGGACTCTGGGTCATTGAGGGGGTCCTGACCACTGCCTGGGGGGGCCCCAAGTCCTTGGGGGATCATGACCCCCTGATTGGGGGTGCTCCTAACCCCTGGTTTGGGGGGTGCTGAACTCTAATTTGGGGGGCTCTGGGTCCTTGAGGAGGTGCTGACCCCTGATTTTGGGGGCTCTGAGCGCTCCGTGGGGCCCTGACTCCTGATTTGGGGGGTCCTGACCCCTGATTTGGGGGGTCCTGACCCTTGATTTGGGGGGCTCTGGGTCCTTGTGGGGGCTGATGTCTGGTTTTGGGGGGCTCTGAGCCTCTGGAGGGGCTCTGACCCCTGGTAGGCGGGTCCATCATTTTGGGGTGTCCTGTTTCCACCCCCGTGATCCCCAGAGTTCCTCCCTCAGCCGTGTCCGTGCTCATTTTGGGACAAATAAACGATTTTTTTTTTTTCAACTATTGTCCCACAGCGTTTTGGGGGGAGTCGGGGGTGAAGTTCTGGTCATTTTTGGGACCCCTTCAAGGGGATTTTGGGGGTCCCTGCTGTGTCCCCATGGGCGGGATGAGCCCCCGACCCTGCAGTCCCCCCAAAGAAAACCCCAAATTTCCCCCCCTGGGACCCCCCAAACCCCCCCTTCATCCCACAGGACGCCGCCATTCCCACTGTCGCGTTCCCAGAACCCCCCTAAGCCACCGAAACCCTTCCGCACCCCCAAAATCCCCCCAAACCCATCAAAACCCCCCAAATTCCCGGTCGGGCCCATTCCGGACCTCGCGCCGTTTCCATGACGACAGAACGCCGGAAGTGGCTCAACCTCCAAACCCTTCCCCCTTCGTGCGGCCGTTTCCGGTCCGGCGCCAGAACGGGTCCGTCGCGCAGCAGTGACGCCAGAGCCGTTCCGGGGCCAGAGTCCGCGGCCATGGCGTCACCGGAGGCCGGCGGGAGCAGCTGCCGGGTCGGGACCCCCGGGACGGGCCGGGGGGTCGGGACCGGGGGGGCGGAGGGGCTCGGGGAGTGGGGGAAGGGCTGACGGAGGGGCTCGAGGGCTGGGGGAACGGAGGACCGGCGGTTTTGGGGGTGAAACGCTCTGGTTTGGGGAGATCTGGGGGTGCACATTCCCTCCCACGGCGTTTTTGGGGTGCAGGAGCCCTCGCGAGGGGGGGGCTGGGGGTTCAGAGCCGCGTGAGAGGCAGTTTGGGGGTGCAGGACCCCTTCAGCTGGGGAATTTGGGGGTTCACAGCCTCACCCGTGGCAGTTTTGGAGGTACAGGACCCATCCCGGGGGGGGGTTTGGGGGTTCGGGACCCCATGAGAAGCACTTTTAGGGGTGCAGCATCCCATGAAGGGGTGCAGGACCCCCTGGCAGGGCGGCTTTGGGGGTTCAGAGCCTCAGGAGCAGCTTTTGGGGGTGCACCATCCCACCCTCAGCGCTCTCCCTGGCAGCCCCGCGTGTTCGCAGCTCCTTTCCCTCCACTTTTGGGGCTCCACCTCCCTTTCCCCCCCCCATTTTCGACGTCCTGACACTTCCCCTCTCATTTTCACCCCTTTTTCCCCCCTTGCCCCCCAATTTCGGGCCGCGACCCCCCCTT
>NW_024500650.1:92914-94180 GCF_017590055.1 Onychostruthus taczanowskii
CGTGCAGATGAGCTGCCAGGGCTGCGCCGACGCTGTGCGGGCAGCGCTGGAGGCGGCTCCGGGTGAGACCCCCGCCCATTCCCCAGACCCCGGGGAAGCCCCCCAAAGTTTTGGGGGACCCCCCCGAGCCGCTGTGTGCCCCCCCAGAGGTGAAGCTGCTGGAGCTGCGGCCCCAGGAGCAGTCGGTGCTGGTGGAGACCACGGCGGCGGCCGAGCGGGTGCGGGAGCTGCTGGAGAGTTCGGGGTGCAGGGCCGTGCTCAAGGGCATGGGGGGCTCCTCCGAAGGTCCGTGGGGTTTTTTGGGGGGGTCCTGGAATGGTTTAGGGGTGTCCTGAAGGGGTTTTGGGGGTGTCCCGGTGGGGTTTGGGTGCTGCTGTGGCCCGGCACAGTCAGGGATTTGGGGGTGGGGGGTTGTGCTCGACGGATTGGGGGGGTTCCCCTGAGGGTGAGAGGGGTTTTGGGGGGTCCTGGAAGGGTTTGGGGGCTCACAGTGGGGTTTAGGGGGGTTATAGTGGGGTTTGGGGGGCTCACAGAGGGGTTTAGAGGGCTCACAGGGGGGTTATAGTTGGGTTTGGAGGAGTCACAGAGGGTTTTGGGTGGTCCTGTGGGGGTTTTGGGGGGTCACAGAGGGTTTTGGGTGGGTCTCAGATGGGTTTTGGGTGGTCCTGTGGGGGTTTGGGGGGGTCACAGAGGGGTTTATGGGGGTCACAGAGGGTTTTGGGTGGTCCTTTGGGTGTTTGGGGGGTCCTGGAGGGGTTTTGAGGGGTCTCAGAGGGGTTTTGGGGGGTCCTGGGAGGGTCTGGATGCCCCTGGCGGAGTTTTGCTCTCCCCGGCTGTCCTGTGGGGGTTTGAGGGGGCACAGAGGGGTTTGGAGGGGTCTCAGAGGGGTTTTGGGGGGTCCTGGGAGGGTCTGGATGCCCCTGGCGGAGTTTTGCTCTCCCCGGCTGGGGTTTATTGTCACTTTTGGGGACCATTTTCATCTCCCTGACGTTATTTTCGTGCCGGGTGGGTTTTGGGGGTGCCCGACCCTGACGTTTCTCCCCCCAGCTCCCCCCGGGGGGGCGGCGGTGGCGGCGCTGGGGGGTCCCGGGGGGGTCCGGGGGCTGCTCCGCTTCCTGCAGCTCTCCCCCGGCTGCTGCCTCGTGGACGGCGCCGTGTCCGGGCTCCCCCCCGGCCCCCACGGGCTCCACATCCACGAATTCGGGGACCTCTCGGACCCCTGTAACAGGTGAGAGGGGCGGGGGGGTCTGAAAGGGGGGGGTACGG
>NW_024500650.1:94329-102885 GCF_017590055.1 Onychostruthus taczanowskii
GGTGGTGGGGGGGTTTTGGGGGGTTGTGGGGGGGTTGGGGGGTCAATGGGGAGATTTGGGGGGTCTCTGGAGGATTTGGGGTGGTCTTGGAGGGGTTTGGGGGAGCAGTGAGGGGATTTGGGGGGGTTTCTAGAGGATTTGAGATGGTCTTGGAGAAATTTGGGGGGGTCTTTGGGAGGATTCTGGGCAATTTTGGGGGGTCTTGGAGGGGTTTGTGGGGCAGTGAGGGAGTTTGGGGGGTCTCTGGAGGATTTGGGAAGGTCTTGGAGGGGTTTGGGGAGACAATGAGGGGTCGGGAGGGGCCTCTGTGGGATTTTTGGAGGTTTCTGTGGTGCAGTGAGGGGAATTGGGGGGGGGTCTCTGGAACCTTTGGGTGGTCTCTGTGGGGCTGGGGGGTGCTCTGTGAGTTTTGGGGGGCTCCTGACGCCCCCTGCCCCCCCAGCACGCCGGGGACCTGGGGAACATCTGGGCGGACGCCGAGGGCCGGGCGCAGTTCCGAATCGAGGACCCGAGGCTGAAGGTGGGAATTGGGGTCTGGGGGGGTCCTGGGGGGTCCAGGTTCTGCCCCACCACCAGGGAGGGTCTGTCCCTATATCTGGGGGGGGGTCTCTGTGGGGTTGTGACCCCCCAAATCCCCCTCCCCAGGTCTGGGACATCATCGGCCGCTCCGTGGTGGTGGCTGAGGGCGAGGACGATCTGGGCCGGGGGTCCCACCCGCTGTCCCGTGTCACCGGCAACTCGGGCCCGGGGTGAGCACCGGGGGGGTGTTTTTTGGGGGGGGGTCTTTGCGGGGTCACCCCCCCTGACCCTCCCGTGTCCCCAGGCTGGCCTGTGGCGTGGTGGCTCGCGCGGCTGGGCTCTTCCAGAACCCCAAACGCGTCTGTTCCTGCGACGGCGTCACCCTCTGGGAGGAGCGCGACCGCAGCCGCGGGGCTCCCCCGGGGACCCCCGCCATGGAGACCCCCAGCCCCCACCTGTAGGAGCCCCCCGGGACCGAATAAAGAGTTGGAGCCCCCTCGCTCGACAGCTGCTGCGGCTCCTTTAAGGGGGGGCGTGGCTAGAGCCAACTGGGGCGTGGCTTAAAGGGGAGACAGGCGGGGCTAACACGGCGGGAAAACAGGGGGTGGGGCTCGCGCGCGCGGTGCGCACGGCACGCAGGCGCGCTGAGGGAGGGCGGTGCGCACGGCACGCAGGCGCGCTGCGCACGGCGCCGCCCCCGCCGCCCTCAGGAACCGCCGCCATTTTGAAGCCGCCGCCGCCGCTGCCGGTTCTGTCCCCGCCGCGCTCCCCCCAGCGATCCCCGCCGCGATGCGTCCTGGCATCAAACTCTTCGTGGGCAACGTCCCCGAGGAGGCGACGGCGGAGGAGTTGAGCGAGCTGTTCGCAGGCGCCGCGGGGCCGGTGCTGGGCGTCGCCCTCATGAAACAGTTCGCTTTCGTGCACCTGCGGGACGAGGCGGCGGCCGCGCGCGCCATCTCGCAGCTCAACGGGCACCAACTGCACGGCCGCCGCATCGTGGTGGAGCCGTCCCGGCCGCGCCCCACCAACACCTGCAAGATCTTCGTGGGGAATGTGTCGGCCGCGTGCACGAGCGGGGAGCTGCGCTCGCTCTTCCAGCAGTACGGCCCCGTGGTGGAGTGCGACGTGGTGAAAGGTACCGGACCCGCCGCCGGGGCCGCGCGGCCCCCGCCGCCCAGCTCGGCCCGCGCCGCCGGGTGATCCGTGGCACCCGAGTTCCGTCCGACTGCGGCGTCGCCCCCGCCCGGACCCCGGCGCGGCCCGGGCTGGTGGAGCGGGGGGATTCCTGCCGCCTCCCCCCTGCCCCGAGCGGGGCCGTGCGAGCCCGAGTGAGCTCCCGTTACCCCCCTTCTGCCAGCCACGTCCTCCTCCATCGCCTCCGCCCGCCCCACCGGCCGGGGCGGTGCGGGCCTGTGTGGGCGGTCCGGCCCCCTTAACCCCCCTTCTGGCAACCACGTGTCTTCGATCGCCTCCCCCGGGCTCAGGTGGGGCTGTGCCAGCCCCTGTGGGTGCCCCTGATCCCGTAACTCCCCTGATAACCCTCCTTCAGCCGGCCTCGTGCTCTGCAATCGCCTCCCCAAACCCCCGGTGGGGCCATATGAGCTCGTGTGGGCTCCCCAACCCCCTCAAATTCCACATTATCTCTTCTCTAGCCAACCTCCTCATCTTCCCTCACGTCCTTCACGTGGCCCAGGTGGGCTCCCCACACTCCTGAACACCCCCATAACCTCCTTCCTGGCAGCTTTGTTCTGTGCCATCAGCACCCCCAGCCCCGGGGCGGTGACCCCCTGCCCACTGCTGCCACCTCTGCAACCAAATCACCCCCAGGCCACGGCCTGGCCTCCATAGACATGGAGCAGGGACATGCACAGAACACTGCGTGAAACCCCTGAGGGGTTCAATGATTTCACATTGGGGACCCCCAGCACAGCCTGGTGGGGTCACCCACCTCCCCCAGCTCAGGTGTCACCCATGTCACACTGATGGACTGACAAGTGTCACTCCACTTCCCTCTCCTGACCCTGCTGTCATCTCATCCCTTCTCACCCGACCCTGGAGCCGCAGTGACTTCCCCGCAGTGCCCACGTGCCACTGCCCACAGGAGGGGGACATTGTTCCTCTGCTCTCTCATCCCAGGTCGCAGCCACCGGCACAGCCCGGCAGAATCTGCCCCGTGTCCCCTCAGGTTTGGGGGTGCCATGGCTACCCCCAGGGTGCGGCAGCAGGGCTGGGGGTGACATGGAGGGGACATTTCCTCTTTGGGCTTCCAGAGTGGGACGTGGATGTGGGACAGGAGCCAGGGGAGTGGGATGGCACCGGGGGGACAAAGGAGAGGGTGACATGGCAGTGATCCTCAGAAATGGGATGGGTTTGCTTGGCCAGTGATGCTCCCAGCACACCACCCACCCTTGGGTGGATTGTTACTGGTTCTGGTGGTCTTGCTCTGTGACTGCAGGGAAATACCACAGGGTGGATGCCCTCCTGCCCTGTGCCAGCCCCGGACCCGTCATGCCACGGGGGGTGACCCCCCGACCACCATGGGGGCATCCAGCCCCCAAACCTGCTGGGCCAAGTGCCACAGGCGGCCACCAGAGCTGCCACCAGGTCCTGCTTCCCTGCTCCTCGCTGTGCTCAGATGCCTCTGTGCTGCCAAGCCACAGCTGTGCCCTGTGGCACTGGCTCCTCGCCATGGCTGGGCACTGATGGGGGGTGCTCAGGCCCTTCCTTCCCTCCCTCCTTCCCTCTTCTCCCTCCTCTTCTTCTCTGTCTTAAGTCCCTGTTCCCTTCTCTGTCCTTGTCTTTTTCTGTCTCTTCTCCCCCCTTTCTCTGTCCTGCTCTCTGTGCTGGCGCCGGTTCTCTCAGCTTTGCTCCGCTCACTGCCAGGACATCCCACTGAGCCCACGGTGCTGGCACTGCCAGCCCAGCCCGGGCCCTTCTTCCCCATGTGCCAGGGAGGGGCTGGGAGGGGGCACAGGAGGCAGAGCCTGGGGGGCACAGAGGGAGCCAGGCGGGCTGGGGGAGGCTGTGAGATGGGGGACGCCGGGTGGGCTGTGACCAAATGAGCGTGGGGCAGAGCCGATGGTGCTGGTTGTGTCTTCTCCGGCGAGCGGGGCCGGCAGCGCCGTCCCGGGGCCAGCAGCGCCCGTCCCGCGCCCGTCCCGCTGCCGCCGCACGGCTCGTTAGTGCCGGCTCCTGTAACGAGTTGTGTTTTCTCCCCTCACTGCTCTCTCTGCTGCTTTGTCAGACTATGCCTTTGTGCACATGGAGAACGAAGCCGATGCTAAAGTTGCCATCGAAAACCTAAATGGGAAGGAGGTCAAGGGGCGCCGGGTGAACGTGGAGCTCTCCACCAACGTGCAGAAGAAGGGCACGGGCCAGGCGCCGCCGCCCGCCCTCGGCGTCGACAAGACCAAGCGCATCGGCCTCGAGTACCGCGAGAAGTTCCAGCCCAAGATCGAGGGCTTCGACCAGCAGCGCCGGGTGGCTGATGCCACCTTCCCCTCGGCCACGGGCGCCGGCTACGCCGCCACCCCCTCCCTGTACGATTACCAGCAGCGCTTCGGCGCCAAGTACGACGCCTTCGATGCGCAGCCCCGACCCGCCTCCCCCACCTACTTTGGCAGGGACCGCAGCCCGCTGCGGCGCTCGCCCACCCGCGCCGGCTACGCGGCGGTGACGCTCCCCATGACGGCGCAGCCGGCCGCCTACCGCGCCCAGCCCTCGGCCTCGCTGGGAGCCACGTACCGAGCCCAGCCCTCGGCCTCCCTGGGCGTGGCGTACCGCCCGCAGCCCACCACGGGCCAGGCCGCCGCATACCGCGCGCAGCCCTCGGCCTCGCTGGGCGGCGCCTACCGCTCCCAGCCCTCGGTTGGCTCCCTAGGCGCTGCGGGCACTCAGCCCGCTGCTGCCAACTCCCTCGGCTCCTACGGCGCCCAGCCCGCCGCTGCTGCCTCGTACGGCGCGCAGCCCGCGGCCGCCAACTCCCTCAGCTCCTACGGCGTCCAGTCCGCTGCCCTGGCCTCTTCCTACAGTGCCCAGCCTGCCGCGGGCTACTCAGCCGGCTACAGCGCCCAGCCCGCCATCGCTGCCTACGGCGCCCAGCCCGCTGCCGGCTCTGCTGGCTCCTACAGCACCCAGGCCGTGGCTGTGCACGTGGCGTCCTACGGCACCCAGCTGGCCGCAGGCTCCTACGGCACCCAGACCATGGATGGCCACGCCGGCTCCTACAGTGCCCAACCCGGCGCAGTGCTGTCTGCTGGCTACAGTGCCCAGGCTGTGGCGGTGCACGCCAGCTCTTACAGTGCCCAGGCCGTGGCAGGTCACGCCGCAGCTGCCTACCAGCCTGTGGCCGGCCACTCTGCCTCCTACGGTGCCCAACCCGCGCTGTCCACCTCGTACGGCGCCCAGCCCACTGTGGGCCACTCAGCTTCGTACGGAGCCCAGCCCGCCACAGGCCTGCCCGCGTCCTACGGCAGCCAGCCCGCGGCCGCCGCGCTCCCCGCTGGCTATGGCGCGCAGACGGGCTCCTCGCTGGCTGCATCCTATGGCAGCCAGGCCGCCGTCGCTGCCGCCTCCTACAAGGCGCAGGCCTCTGCCCCGCTGACGGCCGCGTACCGGGCGCAGGCCTCCGGCGCCATGGCGGCCTCCTACCCGGCGCAGCAGCCATCCTCCACCGCGCTGGCGGCTGCGTACCGAGCCCAGCCCGGCAGCGCCTACGACGGGCCGAGCCAGCTGGGGCAGCCGGCGGGCTCCTACCTGGGCCTGGCGCAGGCCGCCGCCGCACCGCCCTACGAGCGCACCCGCCTCTCCCCGCCTCGCAGCGCCGCCTACGACGACCCGTACAAAAAATCGTCCTCTCTGGCTAAAAGGTACGGTGCCGGGCGGGGCACCGACCCCCGCCCCTGCCTCCCGCTGCTCGCCGGCTCGCCGGGCTCCGGCGCACCAGTCGCGGCTTGACCGGTGCCATGTGGCACCGGCGCGGCTTGCTGTCGCCCGGCGCGGTGGGCGCCATGGCTCCGCTCGTGCCGCGCAGATCCCGGGGAGGGGATGGGACTTAGTGTGGGTGAGGGGAGGCAGTGGCACACAGCGGGGCCTCCGTGGCATCCCGTGTCCGATCCCGTTCTGCGCCAGCTTTGCCCACCGTGGTGCGTCCCCAGGTGGGACACGGTGCCGCCAGCGGCGGCGGATCCAGGTGCCGTCCCCCCCGGCTGATCCCACTCTCTTCTCTCGCCCAGGTACGGCTCCGAGCGCCGTCTGTCCGAGCTGGCCGATTACCGGCGCTTAGCGGACTCGCCGCTGGCGTACCGCCGCTCGCCCACCAAGTCCCCGCTGGACTACCGCCGCCTGCCGGACGCGCACACCGAGTACGCCCGCTACTCGGGCGGCTACAGCGACTACCTGCCCCCTGCCCGCATCCACTCGGGCTACCAGCGCCGCCTCTGAGCTGGCCACGGCCCCGCTCGCCGCCCCGCTGGGGCACGGACGGTTCTTTTTCAGCCGATTCTTTCTGGTTTTGCTGTTTGAGTTTTTTAGAAGGTTCCGCGGTTACGGTGGCCGCACGGTTCATCCCCCGCTGGTGCTCGGTGCCGGTTCATAACCCGCCAATGGTTGCAGCCACGTGGCTCAGACTCTTTTATACCACGAGTTGTCCCATTTTTTGGGTGAATTCCCCGTTTCCAGCGTCAGGCCCGGCACGGTGCCGGCAGTTTTTTATGACTGTAAATAAATGCTGGGGTCTGCTCCGGTTCCCGACGCCTCCCGCCTGGTTCTTTCCCAGTCCTGGGGGTCCACTTCCACCCCTAGGGACACCTCCCAGTGCCATCATCACCACCCATCCCAGGCTAATGCCACTCCCGGTGCTGGACCCGCTTTCCCACCACAGAGGAGTGGATTTGGACGATGAGCAGTGTTCAGAGCTGGCAGCAGGAAGTGCCAGACTCAGTTCTGCCACGACACCACCGGACGGGATCACCGGCACTGACCTGTGCTGGGGCTTGTTTTGGGTGAGGAAAGCTGGTTTTGAGGGGTGGTGCGTGCCATGCCAGGTACCACTGTCACCACCGTGACCATTCCTGCAGGTGTTTCCTGTCCCCCTTTCTCCCCAGGGACCGGTCACAGCCCAGTCTGGCTGTGCCACAGGAGGGACAGCCAAGGCACATTAACCACCGTGCTGAAGAGCCAGGCAGGAGGATCTGACACTTCTCCCCTGCTTTCCAGGGTGGCCACACACGCCTGGGCCTGGCCCCAAGTCCCCAGGTGTGGCGATGGCAGCACCCACAGGTGACCATGGAACCAATCAGCGCTGGCAAGGCAGAACTGGCAGCATCACCAAAGGCATGTCCTGGGCTTAATGACCGTAATGAACACCAAGAGGCAGGAGCAATCTGGGGACAAACAAGCCACTTTGGGGACAAAATGAACCAGTTTGGGGACAAACAAGACAGTGCAGACTAATTAGCCCTGGGCAGGTTAAGTGGCAGCTCCCGCTGCCTATGGGAGAAGGAACTGGGGGTTAAAGCACCTCTGTCACCCCTGGGTGCCCCTTTGGGGGGCCCCAGGACTGTTTTGGGGGTGTCCACGTTTACAGCAGGCCCTCCCCGGGGGCTCTGGTCTGCGTGGGCAGACCAGGCAGGGCACAGGCAGCACCCGGGATTCCAGAATGTTCCGTGCCGTGTTCTGAGGGGATGTGAGTGCAGAGAAAGAACCGGGGGCGGAGCCAGCGCCTTTTGTTAAAAATTTTGAGTTTTATTTTACCGGAAAGTGGGGTCGGGGGACTCTAAATCACTCGGGGGGTTCCACCCCCGCCGGCGCGGCGCGGCGGCCTCCGGTCAGCTACAGCGTTGGGCTAAAAACCTACCACTGGATTATCCACCCTCTTAAAAAATAAAGGAAAAAAAAAAGGCAAAACGACGACTCGGAAAGAGCTCCGGGGGAGCGAGGGGGCGGCGAAGCAAAGCAAAGCTGGCGCTGGGGGACGGCTGCGGCTGCGCGCTCACACCTGAGCCTGGGGTGGGGACCCAAAACTACCTGGAAAAGCAAAATCCTGCCCAGGGGGGCGGGGGAAGCTGGGGGAGGGGCTGAGCTAATCCTGCCCGGGCTGAGGACGAGCCGCGCGTCCGTAAGGAACAGGCCCGGGAGCGGCACGCGGCGGCGGTGGCACCCGGCGCGGCCCGAGACGCGCGGCGCCGAGTTGGCGTGCGACGGGACCCCGACGTCCAGCCGCACAAATCTTACCTGTAAGAGAAAAGAGGAGTTGGCGCAGGTGCCCCCGGGGCCGATCTGGAACCGTGCCGAGCCCCGGTGCCCTGGGGAGCTGCGGCTTCCTGGCAGCAAGAGAGTCCTGACGTGGAGCATCGGCGGGGCTCCGGCCCCCTCGGACCCTGGGCCCGCCAGGACCTGGGCCACAGCCTGAGCGAGCAGGAGCTGCCCCCAGGCCGGGGGCTCTGCGGGAACCCCCCACCCCGCAGGGACTGTCAGGACACTGAGCCCGGCAGGAACGTGAGTTACAGCCACGAGAGTGACGCCAGCACCGCTCCGCTCACCACGGCACCTCCTCGCCACGACTGGGCTTTAACGCCCGTGGGGCCTGTCCGTGTCACTGTGACCCGTCACCCGCCTCAACCTCAACTGGCACAACGGGGACCACCGGCAGCGGGGCCCCCCCGCGGTGCCGAGAGCCACCAACGCGCTCACCTCCGGCTCAAAAGGCGGAGTATCGCGCCCGGTCCGCGTACGGGTCCCGCCCGAAGCGCTGCATGTCGTAGAGGGACGCCCGGGCCACCGAGGAGACGGGCGACAGCTGCCCACGCTCGTACGTGTACGCCTCTCCGACGGTGCTGGCCGCGGCGGCCGTGCGGCGCAGGGGGCTCCTGTCCCGGGTGTAATACGTGGAGGACGCGGCGGCGGCCGCGGCGGTGGCGGCGGCGGCGGCGACGGCGGCCGCCGCGCCCGGGGTGGGCAGCAGCGCTCGGTCGTACGCGTCTAAGGTGGTGGGGATGCGGCCGGGCCCGGCCGGGGGGGGGGGCCCGGGCGGGGACT
>NW_024500650.1:102908-106861 GCF_017590055.1 Onychostruthus taczanowskii
GCCGCCGCGCCCGGGGTGGGCAGCAGCGCTCGGTCGTACGCGTCTAAGGTGGTGGGGATGCGGCCGGCCATGGCCGTGGTGGCGGCCATGGCCGAGGACTGGACTTGGGAGTACTGGGCGTACTGGGAGTACTGGGCCATGGTCTGCTCCGCGTAGGCGTCGTACGCCGAGGCCGTGGCGTAGGAGCGGACGCGGTAGCGCTTGTAGTAGTCGGCCATCCCGCCGTAGGCCTCATCGTAATACACGGTCTCCCCATAGCCCGCGGTGTAGGGAGTGCGCACGGCTCCGTACTGCTCGTTATAGGCCTCGGCAAAGTCCGCCACTTGCCCCGGGCGATCGACCGGGCACTCCTTAGACCAGTGCCCCTCCTTCCCGCAGCGGTAGCAGCCGCTCTTGTCTCCCATCCCGGGCGCCGTCCGCAGCCGGCTGGTGGACAGCTGCACGCGCATCCGCTTGCCTTGGGGAGAGACGCGAGAGGCAGGGTCAGTGCGGCCGTGCCGGGGCACCGGCGGGACAGGACGGGACCGGCTGCCACCCCCCCAGCCCTCCGCGGCCACTGGCGCGGGAGGAGCCACCGCAGGACCGAGCGTGAGCCACCAGATGGACGCTGGACAGCAGCTGACTGGGACGTGCTGCCACAGCCGAGCACGGCCACACCGGCCAGCCCGGCAAACCCCCGGCAGCCCGGGGTCGGACCCAGCACTGCCGGCCCCGTGTGACGGCAAAGCTTCGCGCCGGAAAACGCCGGAGCGGCGGCGAGAGGGATGCGACACAAGGAAGCACCCCGGAGCGAACGGGGCCTGGCCCGAGCGCGGCACGAGGCAAAGCCAAGCGCGGACGCGGCTGGGACAGCTCTGGGTGCAGCTGCGCCGGCCCGGGTGGGTCGCTGTTTTTTGGGGAAGGCCCGCAATGGGGGCGGCGGGACGTGTGGAGCCCCAGCAGCACCGGGAACGCCCGGTCCGGCCCCGCCGCCACGTGGGTGAAGCGCCGGACGCCGCCCTGAGCACCCGGCCGGGAGACGCGCTCGCCATCACCGCCGCCAGCGCCGCGGCTCGAGTCCGGCCGCTCGGCCCCGTCGAGCGCCCGAGCGACGCCGGGCGCGGGGTCGGGCGCCTCCGTCACCCTCTTACCAGGCTGGGCAAGGCTACAAGGGCGGGCGGCAGCCTGGCGTCACCCGCTGCTCCGGCCCGGCACAGGACGTCGCCGTCGGGGTCCTCCTGCGGGGCGGCCGTGCTGGTTAATCAGAGATGGGTCAGTCCCGTCCTCCCCGGCCCAGAGCCCCCGAGCCCGAGCCCTCGCTCCGGCCGCGCCGCGCGGGCGGCCCCGGGAGCTGCAGCGGGGCGGGCACCAACCGACACCAACCCCAGAGCCCCGAGGGCGCTTCACGGCCCCGTGGGGCCGGCCGTGGTAACATCCGGGATCGACCCCGGAGCCGGGGCCAGCGGGATCGTCCGCCGAGAACCCTGGAGCCCTCCCGCCGCCCAGCCCCGTGCCTCACCTTGGAACTCGGTGTTGTCCAGCCCCCGGATGGCCTCCACGGCGTCCTCGGCCCGCTCCATGTGCACGAAGGCGTAGTCCTTGACGATGTCGCATTCTATGACCGGGCCGTACTCCTCGAACTTGGCGCGCAGCTCGAGGTTGGTGCAGGCGGGGCTGATGTTGCCCACGTGCAGCTTGGTGGAGGCCTTGCTCTTGTTCTTGCTGGCCTCCACGTTGATGCAGACGCCGTGCAGCTTGTGGTGGTGCAGGTTGCGGATGGCGTCCTCGGCCGCCGTCTTGTCCTCGATGTGCACGAAGCCGTAGTTCTTGATGATGTCGCACTCCAGCACCTTGCCGTACTGCTCGAACAGGGAGCGGATCTCCTGCTCCGTCGCCTCCCGCGGCAGGTTCCCGATGAACAGCTTCACCATCGCGACCCGCCTGCGCCGGACAGCGCCGCCGTGAGCCCCAACCGGCCCCGAAACCCCCCGAGGAACAGCCCCAGGAACAGCCCACACAGAGCTCCAAAACCCCCGAGGAACAGGCTGAAGAACAGCTCACATACAGCCCCAGGAACAGCCCACACAGAGCTCCAAAACACCCCGAGGAACAGCCCACACAGCCCCAAAACCCCCTGAGGAACAGCCCCAGGAACAGCCCACACAGAGCTCCAAAACACCCCGAGGAACAGCCCCAGGAACAGCCCACACAGAGCTCCAAAACACCCCGAGGAACAGCCTACATACAGCCCCAAAACACCCCGAGGAGCAGCCCCAGGAACAGCCCACACACAGCCCCGAAACACCCTGAGGAACAGCCCCAGGAACAACCCACACAGAGCTCCAAAACACCCCGAGGAACAGCCTACATACAGCCCCAAAACACCGCGAGGAGCAGCCCCAGGAACAGCCCACACACAGCCCCAAAACACCCCGAGGAACAGCCCCAGAACAGCCCACACAGAGCTCCAAAACACCTCGAGGAACAGGCTGAAGAACAGCTCACACACAGCCCCAAAACCCCCTGAGGAACAGTCCAGGCCTCTGTGAGTGTGAATTCCCTGAATCACCCTGAACCTCTCTATTTGTACTCACGACTGTGCCCCGAAAAAACAGCCTGAGCGTCTGTATATGTGCCCAGGGCTGTGCTCCCCAAAAACCCCCCAAAAAACAGCCCAAGCCTCTGTGCGTGTGCCCAAGGCTGTGCCCACAAACACCCTAAATCCTCCTGAAACACCTCAATCCTCTGAGGCTGTGCCCCCCAAAACACCAAATAAACACCCTGAATCTCTGTGTGTGTGCCCAGGGTTGTGCCCCCAAATCTCCTGAAACACCCCAAACCTCTGTGTGTCCCTGGGGCTGTGCCCCCAAATACCCTCAATCCTCCTCAAATACCCCAAACCTCCTCTGTGCTCAGGGCTGGTCCCCCAAACACGCTTCAAAAAAAGCCCCCAAATGTCTGTGTGTGTCCCTGGGGCTGGAGTCCCAAAGACCCCAAATCTCCTCAAATAAACACCCCAAAACTCTGACCCTGCTCCTTCAGGGCATAGCCCCAAACACCCCAAATCTCCTAAAAAACCCTGAACCTCATGGTGGCCCCTCGGGGCTGAGGCACTCTAACAGGGCACAGCCCCAAACACCCCAAATCTCCCCCAAATTTTGCTTCTGCTCCTTCAGGGCGGAGCCTCAAACACCTGAAATTCCCCCCCAAAATAAACACCCCAAAGCTCTGCTGTCCCCCTCCTACACTGTACCCACAAACACCCCAAAAAAACCACCTAAAACCTCCGGCACCCCAAAAACCCACCTTAAACCCCTGATAACCCAAAATCCACCTAATTCTGACACCCCTCTTCCTGCAGGGCACAGCCCCCAAAACTCTGCACCCCCCATAGAGCAGAGCCACGCCCCGAACCCCAAAACCCCCCAGGCCTGAGACCCCTTCCCCAAAACCCCTCCTGACCCCCCAGGCCTGAGACCCCCGTCAGGCCAGAGACCCCTCAGATCTGAGACCCCCCGCCCAAACCCCTCCCCTCCACAGGCCCGAGACCCCCCAAACCGTCCCGGATCGCATCCCCCGCGGCCTGCGGGCGCCCGGCGGGCCGGCGGCCGGGCCTGGCCCATGAATAGCCCCGGTCCCGGTCCCGGTTCCCGGCCCCGAAACCCCCCCGGGCCGCCCCCGCCCCCACCTGCCCCGTCCGCCGCGCGCTGCTCACAAAATGGCGGCGGCGTCTCCCGGCCCCGCCCCGCCTCCCGCGCGCTCATTGGCCGCCGGTGCTGTCCGTCAAACGCCGCAGCGTGAAGTCATCGATCCGCTGGGTGAGCCCGCCCACTCGGCAGCCGCAGCCAATCATAGGAAAGAGGGGGCGGGGCGAAGGGAGGAGCGGTCCATGTGGCTGCTGGGGGGGGGGCGGGGACGGTCCATTCATGGGGAAGGGGGGCGTCGAGAACTGGAGGCTGTACTGGGAGGACTGG
>NW_024500650.1:107825-108844 GCF_017590055.1 Onychostruthus taczanowskii
CCCGTCCCCGGTGCCCGCCCCCGAACCCCCCCCGGGCCGCCCCCGCCCCCACCTGCCCCGTCCGCCGCGCGCTGCTCACAAAATGGCGGCGGCGTCTCCCGGCCCCGCCCCGCCTCCCGCGCGCTCATTGGCCGCCGGTGCTGTCCGTCAAACGCCGCAGCGTGAAGTCATCGATCCGCTGGGTGAGCCCGCCCACTCGGCAGCCGCAGCCAATCATAGGAAAGAGGGGGCGGGGCGAAGGGAGGAGCGGTCCATGTGGCTGCTGGGGGGGGGGCGGGGACGGTCCATTCATGGGGAAGGGGGGCGTCGAGCACTGGAGGCTGTACTGGGAGCACTGGGAGCCGTACTGGGAGCCGTACTGGGAGCCGTACTGGGAGCCGTACTGGGAGCCGTACTGGGGTCCATACT
The DNA here is from genome assembly GCF_017590055.1 of Onychostruthus taczanowskii. Lineage (NCBI taxonomy): Eukaryota > Metazoa > Chordata > Aves > Passeriformes > Passeridae > Onychostruthus > Onychostruthus taczanowskii. Next base: position 108,234 of record NW_024500650.1, read on the forward strand.
GGGGTCACGGGGAGCCGTACTGGGAGCGATGGGAGCTGTACTGGGGTCACTGGGAGCCGTATTGGGGTCACTGTGAGCCGTACTGGGGGCACTGGGAGCACTGTGAGCCGTACTGGGGTCACTGGGAGCTGTACTGGGGGCACTGGGAGTCCCTCCCAGTGCATCCCAGTCCCTCCCAGTCCCCCCCAGCCCCCCCCAGCACACTCAGACCCCCAATCTCTGTCTCCAATCACTTTATTGGGGTGGGGGCTGCACGGTGACATCACCAGGACTGGGGGAGGGGGACGGGGGGACACCGAGCCCCCCTCGGGACCCCCCCGCGTCCCTCCGTGCCTGCGGGACCCCCACCCAAACTCTACTTGTTCTTCTTGAAGAAGCTGAAGCGTTTCTCCCTCTCCTTGGGCTCGCGGGCCCGGGGGGCTCCCTCGGCCGGGGGGGGCACCGGGGGGAGGCTCAGAGCCCTCGACATCCCCTTGGGGGGACCCCCGGGGACCCCCGAACCCTCCCGGAGCCCCCCCGGGCCCGGCGCGGCGCCGGCGGCGGCTTCGATCCCCCGGAGCCACGGGGCCATGTCGGCCTGGGGGGGGGGGCAGGGGACAGGGGGGGCACGG
>NW_024500650.1:109140-137843 GCF_017590055.1 Onychostruthus taczanowskii
ACATCGGGGGACACCGAGGGGACAAGGGGGGGGTCTCACCTCGTCCTTAGCCTGGAACAGGAATTCCTTCCCATCGCTCAGCCTGGGGGGGGCCGGGATCAGCCACGGGGACCCCCCCCCCAGCCCCGCTGGGACCCCCTCGTGTCCCCACATTTTTCCCCCCATTTTTGACCATTTCCTTGCACGTCTGCTCCGTTATTCCCATTTTTTTTCTCCCTTTCTTCCCATTTTTTCCCCATTTCCCACCCCATTCTCCCCCATTTTCCTCTGCATTTTTCCCCATCTCCTCCCCCATTTTTGCTCCATTTTTCTCCCCATTTTCCCCCCATTTCCCTCCACTTCCCCCCACAATTCCCCATTCCCCCCAGTTTCCGTACCCCAGCCTGAAGACGTGTTTCCGTTTGCGGTAGGCCGTGGCGGGCTGGCAGCGCGCCCCGCGCAGGGGGGTGGGGGGCTCGCCGTGGTACGGGACCCCCGCGCCCGCCCCCCGCGCGTCCTTGAACACGCTCAGGGCCCCCCCCCGCAGCACGCAGTACAGGCTCTGCCAGGACCTGGGGGGCACGGGGGGGTCACGGGGGGTTTTGGGGACCCCCACCCCCCCAGAATCAGCCCCAGCTCTGCCACGACCTGGGGGGGTCACAAGGGGGGGGGTTTAGGCAACCCCCATGGTGTCCCCAGGTGTGTCCCCAAGGCCTGGCCACGTCCCAAAGGAGTCCCCATGGTGTCCCCAAAGTGTCCCTAGCTGTCCCCAGGCTCTCCCCAGGTGTGGGCGACGACCAGGGGGGGAAAGAAGGGGGGGGTTTAGGCAACCCCCATGGTGTCCCCAGGTGTGTCCCCAAGGCCTGGCCACGTCCCAAAGGAGTCCCCATGGTGTCCCCAAAGTGTCCCTAGCTGTCCCCAGGCTCTCCCCAGGTGTCTCCAAGGTGTCCCCAGTGTCCCCAGGTGTCCCCAAGGTGTCCCCAGGTGTCCCCAAGGTGTCCCCAAGGTGTCCCCAGGTGTCCCCAGCTATCCCCAAGGTGTCCCCAGTGTATCCCCATGTGTCCCAAGGTGTCCCCAGGTGTCCCCAGCTGTCCCCAGTGTCCCCAGGTGTCCCCAGTGTCCCCAGGCTGTCCCCAGTGTCCCCAGGCTGTCCCCAGGTGTCCCCAGTGTCCCCAGCTGTCCCCAGCTGTCCCCAGGTGTCCCCAGGTGTCCCCACGTGTCCCCGCTGTCCCCATCTGTCCCCAGAGTGTCCCCAGGGTGTCCCCAGGTGTCCTCAGGCTGTCCCCAAGGTGTCCCCAGTGTCCCCAGCTGTCCCCAGCTGTCCCCAGGTGTCCCCAGGGTCCCCATCCGTCCCCAGGTGTCCCCAGGTGTCCCCAGTGTCCCCTCTGACCTGTTGGTGGCTCTCTTGCCGGGCGCCTCCAGCTCCTGTTTCCGGCACAGCCCCCCCTCGAGGGTCTCGGGTGGGGGAGGGGCGCGGGGGGGCAGCGTGGCCGCCCCTCCCCCCGGGCCGGGCCCCCCCTCCTGCGCCCCTCTGGGGACCTGGGGAGGGGGACAGGGCTGAGGGGTGGGGGAGGGGTCCGGGGGTGCCCCCCCCTCACTTTGGGGGGTCGGGGGGCTTACCTGGCCCGCGGCGCCGTCGGGGCGGATCCCGTTGAGGGCCGGGGGCTCCCCCTGTCCCCGTGTCCCCACCGTGGTCAGGCGGCTCAGCGCAGCGAATCTCTCCTCCCAGGCGGCCGCGGCCTTCTGGAAGCTCTGGTGCCGTTTGAGGAGGGTCTCGGCCTCGGCCAGGCTGGAGCCCAGCTCGGGGGCGCGGGCCAGGGGCTCCCTGCTGGCCAGCCAGGCCTCGGCCGCCGCCGCGTCGCGCCCGAACACCAGCACCTCCAGCACTGGGGACACGGGCACTGTCACCGGGGCCACCGGGGCAGGGACACCCCAGAGCCACCCTGAGACAGCACGGAGCCAGCACCAGGCACTGAGAGGGGACACGGGACACAGGGACACCCCGGGGCCACCCCGGAGCCACCCTGAGACAGCACCGGGCACTGGGAGGGGACAGGGGACACAGGGACACCCCGGAGCCACCCTGAGACAGCACCGGGCACTGGGAGGGGACAGGGGACACAGGGACACCCCGGGGCCACCCTGAGACAGCACCGGGCACTGGGAGGGGACACGGGACACAGGGACACCCTGGGGCCACCCGTGAGGCATCATGGAGCCAGCACCGGGCACTGAGAGGGGACACCAGGGGACAGGGACACCCCGGGGCCACCCCTGTGCCACCCCTGGGCACTGAGAGGGGACACCGGGACACCCCTGTGACACGCCTGCCCCCCCTTTGAGAGGGACACGGGCACAGGGACCCCTCAGTTCTCATCTTCTGGGTGGGGACAGCACCCGAGCCTGGCACAGGGGACATGAGGGGACACGGCGGGGACACGGGGGACACGTGGGGTCCCCCCAGTCCTCACCAGTCTGCAGCCACTCCAGCTTGTCCTGCCAGCGCTCCCCGATGTCCCTGCGGCGCTCCTGGAGCTCGGCCAGCTCCTGGGACAGCTGGGGGGACAGGGACAGGGGTGGGGACAGGGACAGGGTGGGGACATGGGACAGGGGTGGGGACAGGGACAGGGTGGGGACATGGGACAGGGGTGGGGACAGGGACAGGGACGAGGGGACAGGGACAGGGATGGGGACAGGGACAGGGTGGGGACATGGGACAGGGATGGGGACAGGGACAGGGAAGAGGGACATGGGACAGGGATGAGGGGACAAAGATCGGGACAGGGGTGGGGACAGGGACAGGGATTAGGGGACAAGCTCGGGGACAGGATGGGGACAAGGACACGGGGACTGAGATACAGGGGTGGGCTTGGGACACAGGGACATGAGGGGACACGAGAGGACACTGGATGGGGACAGCACCGTGGAGACGAGGATTTCAGCGAGGGACGTGGGGCTGGGGACTTGGGGACAGTGACAAGCACGGAGAGGCGGCGATGAGGACGCGGTGGCAGGGTGACACAGGGGCAGGGTGACAGGGTGACGCGGTGACAGGCGCGCCCCACCTTGTCGGCCTCGTGGTGGCCGCGCTGCAGCAGCGCGGTGGCCGCGGCCACGCAGGCCCCGAAGGAGCCCTCGCGCGCCTCCAGCTCCGCCCGCAGCCCCTGGTGCTGCTGGATCAGCAGCTCGGCCGCGGTGACATCCCTGCAGGGGGACAGGGACACCGCGGGGTCACCGCGGGGTCACCGCGGGGTCACCGCGGGGTCACCTCGGGGTCACCCCGGCTCCGCCCGGGCGCAGCGGGCAGGGCTGGGCCACCAGGGTGGCCGCGGTCACAGCCCCGCGCTGGGGTCACTGCGGTGTCCCTGGGGTGTCCTTGAGATGTCCCCAGGGCTGTCCCCATGTGTCTGTGTGTCCCCGTGTCCCCAGGGCTGCTCCCACATTCCTGTGTGTCCCCATGTCCCTGTGTGTCCCCCCCCATCTCCACGGTGTCCCCATGTCCCAGTGCTGTCAGCCCCATCCCCATGGTGTCCCTGTGTCCTCCCTGTCCCCGCAGTGTCCCCGTGTCCCGGCGGTGTCCCCGTGGTGTCCCTGTGGTGTCCCCTGTCCCTGCAATGTCTCCGTGTCCCCGTAGTGTCCCCATGTCCCCCCTGTCCCCGTAGTGTCCCCATGGTGTCCCCTGTCCCCGTAGTGTCCCCATATCCCCCCTGTCCCCGCAGTGTCCCCATGTCCTCACAGTGTCCCCATGTCTGCCCCATCCCTGTGGTGTCCCCTCTGTCCCCATGGTGTCCCCGTGGTGTCACCGTATCCCCCTGTCCCTATGGTGTCCCCACGGTGTCCCTACAGTGTCCCCAGTGTCCCCGCGGTGTCCCCTGTCCCCATGGTGTCCCCGTGGTGTCCCCATGTCCCCCTGTCCCCAGGGTGTCCCCAGTGTCCCCGCCGTGTCCCCTGTCCCCATGGTGTCCCCGTGGTGTCCCCGTGTCCCCCTGTCCCCACAGTGTCCCCGCAGTGTCCCTGTGGTGTCCCCCTGTCCCCACGGTGTCGCCAGTGTCCCCGCGGTGTCCCCCTGTCCCCACGGTGTCCCCCTGTCCCCACAGTGTCCCCAGTGTCCCCGCGGTGTCCCCTATCCCCGTGGTGTCCCTGTGTCCCCCTGTCCCCACGGGGTCCCCATGGTGTCCCTGCAGTGTCCCTGCGGTGTCCCCTGTCCCCATGGTGTCCCCATGTCCCCCTGTCCTCACAGTGTCGCCACTGTCCCCGCAGTGTCGCCATGGTGTCCCTGTGTCCCCCTGTCCCCACGGTGTCCCCAGTGTCCCCGCGGTGTCCCCTGTCCCCATGGTATCCCCCGTCCCCACGGTGTCCCCGCAGTGTCCCCATGGTGTCCCCGTGTCCCCCTGTCCCCGCGGTGTCCCCAGCGTCCCCGCGGTGTCCCCTGTCCCACCTGGGCCGCTCGCGGGCCTGCAGCTGCAGGTTCACGCCGTCCATCCAGAGCCGGAGGTCGCGGGCGGCGCGGAGGAACCGGAATTGCTCCACGCTGTCCCCGAGCAGGCGGCGCCGGCGCTGGCAGCGCCCGCGGAGCTCGGCCCAGGCCGCGGCCACCGTGTGACATGGGACAGGTGTGACAGGTATGACAGGTGTGACAGACGGCCCGCGGCCTCCTGCACGGCTGTCACCTGGGGACAGGTGGGACAGGTGTGACAGGTGTGACAGGTGTGACAGGTGTGACATGGGACAGGTGTGACAGGTAGCCCACAGCCTCCTGGACAGCTGTCACCTGAGAGACAGGTGTGACGTGGTACAGGTGACATATCCCACTCACAGCCACCTCCTGCACCACAGCATGTCCCTCACCTGCCCCTTACCTGTCCCTCCCTGCCTCTCACCTGTTCCCATCTCCTCACCTGTCCCTGTTCCACCTGTGTCTCCATGATCACTCACCTGTCCTTGCATCCTCACCCAACCCCTCCCCTGTCCCCTCCTTTGTCCCCATCCCCTCCCCTGTCCCCGTGCCCTCCCCTGTCCCTGTCCCCATCCATCTCCATCCCCATCCCGTCCCCTGTCCCCTCCCATGTCCCCTGTCCCCAACCCCTCACCTGTCCCTGTTTCACCTGTGTCTCCATGATCACTCACCTGTCCCCTCACCTGTCCCATTCTCTTACCTGTCCCCTCCCCTGTCCCTGTCCCCATCCCTGTCTCCATCCCCTCCCCTGTCCCCTCCCCTGTCCCCATCCCACCCCCCCCCTTGTCCCCATCCCCTCACCTGTCCTTTTTCCCTCCCCTGTCCCTGTCCCCTCCCCTCCCCCCTGTTCCCCTCCCCTCACTTGTCCCATCCCCTCCCCTGTCCCCTGTCCCATCCCATGTCCCCATCCCCTCCCCTGTCCCCTCCCTTGTCCCCTCTGTCCCTGTTTCACCTGTGTCTCCATGATCACTCACCTGTCCCCTCACCTGTCCCATTCTCTTACCTGTCCCCTCCCCTGTCCCTGTCCCCATCCCTGTCTCCATCCCCTCCCCTGTCCCCTGTCCCATCCCATGTCCCCATCCCCTCCCCTGTCCCCTCCCTTGTCCCCTGTCCCCATCCCCTCACCTGTCCCTGTGCCCTCACCTGTCCCATCCTCTTACCTGTTCCCATCCCCTCACTTGTCCCATCCCCTCCCCTGTCCCCTGTCCCCTTTCCCCTCCCCCGTCCCCCCCCCCCCCCCCTTCCCCCCTCCCCCCTCACCTGTCCCTGTGCCCTCACCTGTCCCATCCTCTTACCTGTTCCCATCCCCTCACTTGTCCCATCCCCTCCCCTGTCCCCTGTCCCCTGTCCCATCCCCTGTCCCCACCCCCTCACCTGTCCCCTGTCCCTTTTCCCTCACCTGTCCCTGTGACCTCCCCTGTCCCCATCCCCTCCCCTGTCCCCTGTCCCCTGTCCCATCCCCTGTCCCCATCCCCTCCCCTGTCCCCTGTCCCCTGTCCCATCCCCTGTCCCCATCCCCTCACCTGTCCCATCCTCTTAGCTGTTCCCATCCCCTCGCTTGTCCCACCCCCTCCCCTGTCCCCGTCCCCGTCCCCGTCCCCGCGCCCTCACCTGCGCGCTCAGGGCCTGCACGTCGTGCTCGAAGGCGCGGTGCTGCCTCTCCAGCCCCTCGGCCGCCCTCAGGTCGCGGCCCAGCTCCTCGGGCACCTGCCGGGCCTTGGCGCGCAGCTGCGCCAGCACCTGCCGCGCGTCGCGGCGGAAGCGCTGCAGCTCGTGCGCGGCCGCCAGCTCCTGCGCCCGCGTGGCCACCAGCTCCAGCAGCTCGGCCCAGGCCTCGTTGAGCCCCGCTTGCCACTGGGCCACGGCCGCGCGCTCGGGGTGGCCCCCGGCGATCAGCGCCGCCGCCGCCGCGTTGGCCGCGTCCACCCGCTCCTGGCCCAGCCCGCCCGTGTCCCGGGAGAACTCGCGGAACTTGTCCCGGAGCAGCTGTGGGGACGCGGACAGGGGACAGGGGTCAGGGGACAAGGGACAGGGGTCAGGGGACAAGGGAGAAGGGACAAGAGACAGGGGTCAGGGGACAAGGGACAGGGGACAGGGGTCAGGGGTCAGGGGACACAAGGGAAATGGGATGGGGGACACGGGACAGGGGTCAGGGGTCAGGGGACAGAAGACAGGGGTCAGGGGACAAGGGACAGGGGACAGGGGTCAGGGGACAGGAGACAGGGGTCAGGGGACATGAGACAGGAGACAGGGGTCAAGGGACAGGGGACATGGGACAGGGGTCAGGGGACACAGGACGGGGTCAGGGGACATGGGGGCAGGGGACAGAGGGCCAAGGGACAGGGGACAGGGATCAGGGGACACGAGACAGGGGTCAGGGGACAAGGGACAAGGGACAGGGGACAGGGGTCAGGGGACACAGAATAGGGGTCAGGGGACACGGGGGCAGGGGACAGAGGGCCAAGGGACAGGGGACAGGGATCAGGGGGGTCACAAGGACAGCGGTCAGGGGTCAGGGGACAGGGGTCCAGGGACAGGGGACAGCAGTCAGGTGACATGGAACAGGGGACACAGGACAGGAGGACACGGGACAGGGGTCAGGGAAGACGGGACAGGGGGACAAGGGACACAGGGACACAGGACAGGGGGTCAGGAGGACAGGGGATGGGGGGACAGGGGGCACTCCTGGTGACAGGGGGACATGGGACACACCAGGGTGAGGGGGACAATTCCTGGGGATAGGGGACATCCCGGGGGACAGGGGACATGGGACACCCCCAGTGACAGGGACACCACTGGTGGCAGGGGGACACAAGGACCCCCCCCAGTGTCAAGATGACCTGGGGACCACCTGGCACTGAGGGACTCCTCAGTGTCACAACACCCGTGTCCCCCCGTGTCCCCTCAGTGCCACAACACCCGTGTCCCCTCCATGTCCCCTCAGTGTCCCCTCACCGTGACGTGCTCGAAGTCCTGTCCCAGCTCCCGGGACGCCGCCACCACCTCTCGCTCCGAGATCCACTGCTCCAGGTCATCGAGGTCGCGGCGCAGCTGGCACAGCCGGTGGTGGCCCTGCAGGGTGGCCCTGCGGTCCCCGGCCAGGTGACACAGCCCCGCGTAGAGACGCTGCACCTGCGCGGCGCGGGCACGGAGCCGCTCGCTGCACGGGGACAGGGACAGGCGTGTCACCAGGGGACAGCCGTGTCACCAGGGACAGCCGTGTCACCAAGGACAGGGGACAGCTGTGTCACCAGGGACAGCCGTGTCACCAGGGGACAGGGGACAGCCGTGTCACCAGGGACAGCCATGTCACCAGGGGACAGGGGACAGCCGTGTCACCAGGGACAGGGACAGCGGTGTCACCAGGGACAGGCGTGTCACCAAGGACAGGGACAGCGGTGTCACCAGGGACAGGCATGTCACCAAGCGACAGCGATGTCACCCAGGGACAGGGGACAGCAGTGTCACCCGGGGGACAAGGGGACAGAGGTGTCACTCAAGGGACAGGGGACAGTGGGGTCAGGGGACACGTGAACATCGGGAACAGGGGACGCAGGGACAGCGGTGTCACCAGAGGACACGGGGACAGCGGGGTCACCTAGGGGACAGCAGTGTCACCAGGGGGGCAGTGGTGTCACCCAGGGGCAGGGCACAGCGGTGTCACCCAGGGGCAGGGCACAGCGGTGTCACCCAGGGGCACAGCGGTGTCACCAGGGGACACACGGCCATCAGTGACAATGGACATGGCGACACAGCAGGGACCTCAGGGGACAGCGAGCACGGGGACAGGGCTGTCAGGGGCCACCCTGGCCGTGCCCGCAGCGGCAGGGGGTGTCCCCAGGGTGTCCCCAGGGTGTCCCCAGGGTGTCCCCAAACAGGGGACACAGGACAGGAGGACACGGGACAGGGGTCAGGGAAGACGGGACAGGGGGACAAGGGACACAGGGACACAGGACAGGGGGTCAGGAGGACAGGGGATGGGGGGACAGGGGGCACTCCTGGTGACAGGGGGACATGGGACACACCAGGGTGAGGGGGACAATTCCTGGGGATAGGGGACATCCCGGGGGACAGGGGACATGGGACACCCCCAGTGACAGGGACACCACTGGTGGCAGGGGGACACAAGGACCCCCCCCAGTGTCAAGATGACCTGGGGACCACCTGGCACTGAGGGACTCCTCAGTGTCACAACACCCGTGTCCCCCCGTGTCCCCTCAGTGCCACAACACCCGTGTCCCCTCCATGTCCCCTCAGTGTCCCCTCACCGTGACGTGCTCGAAGTCCTGTCCCAGCTCCCGGGACGCCGCCACCACCTCTCGCTCCGAGATCCACTGCTCCAGGTCATCGAGGTCGCGGCGCAGCTGGCACAGCCGGTGGTGGCCCTGCAGGGTGGCCCTGCGGTCCCCGGCCAGGTGACACAGCCCCGCGTAGAGACGCTGCACCTGCGCGGCGCGGGCACGGAGCCGCTCGCTGCACGGGGACAGGGACAGGCGTGTCACCAGGGGACAGCCGTGTCACCAGGGACAGCCGTGTCACCAGGGGACAGGGGACAGCCGTGTCACCAGGGACAGCCATGTCACCAGGGGACAGGGGACAGCCGTGTCACCAGGGACAGGGACAGCGGTGTCACCAGGGACAGGCGTGTCACCAAGGACAGGGACAGCGGTGTCACCAGGGACAGGCGTGTCACCAAGGACAGGGACAGCGGTGTCACCAGGGACAGGCATGTCACCAAGCGACAGCGATGTCACCCAGGGACAGGGGACAGCAGTGTCACCCGGGGGACAAGGGGACAGAGGTGTCACTCAAGGGACAGGGGACAGTGGGGTCAGGGGACACGTGAACATCGGGAACAGGGGACGCAGGGACAGCGGTGTCACCAGAGGACACGGGGACAGCGGGGTCACCTAGGGGACAGCAGTGTCACCAGGGGGGCAGTGGTGTCACCCAGGGGCAGGGCACAGCGGTGTCACCCAGGGGCAGGGCACAGCGGTGTCACCCAGGGGCACAGCGGTGTCACCAGGGGACACACGGCCATCAGTGACAATGGACATGGCGACACAGCAGGGACCTCAGGGGACAGCGAGCACGGGGACAGGGCTGTCAGGGGCCACCCTGGCCGTGCCCGCAGCGGCAGGGGGTGTCCCCAGGGTGTCCCCAGGGTGTCCCCAGGGTGTCCCCACCCGTCGGGGTGGCCGCTGGCCGCCATGGCCCGGCCCTGCTGGGCCAGCAGCTCCACGGTGCCGCCGTAGTCGCGCAGCTCCTGCTCCAGCCCCAGCTGCCGGCTCAGCATGGCCTGGGCGCCCGGCTCGTCCTGGGGACACCGCGGCGTCACCGCGCTGCCACCGCCCCCCAGCAGGACCTGTGGGTGCCCCTGACCCCTCCAGGCCACTCACTGACCCCCCGGACCCCACAGAAATCCCCTCTGACCCTCCCTGATCCCCAGAGATCCCCAAAAGCCTCCCATAGACCCCCCGACCCCCTCAGAGACCCCTCACAGACCCCTCAGCTCCCCCTCTGACCCCCACAGCCCCTGGCCCCCTCTCCCATTCCCTACCCCCCTGGCACCCCCAAACCCCCTCCCCCAAGGCGGGGGTGACTCCGCTGTCCCCGGGGGGGGCGTCCCGGCCCTGTCCCCACCTTGGCCTTGTCCTGGGCCAGCATGTGCAGCTCCCTCTCGCCCAGCCAGGCCTCGGCGGCCGCGGCGTCGCGCAGGAAGCGCTGGGCGGCCAGGGCGGCCTCCAGGCGCCTCTGCCTCCGCGCCGCCTGCTCCCGCAGCTCCCTCCAGGCCTCCCGCAGCGCCGGGACCCCCCCGGGCACCCCCCCGGGTACCCCCGAGTCGGGGACCCCCGTGCCGGGCACCCCCCGCTCCAGCAGCTCCGTCACGCGGCGCTCGCGGCCCTGCAGCTCCTTCTGCAGCGTCTGCGGGGGTCCGGGGGGGGGGTCAGTTTATGGGGGGGTTTATGGGTTCATGGTGGACAGCATGGGGTCTAGGGGGTCTGTGAGGGCCGTGGAATGAGTCCTGGGGGGGGTCACAGGGGACACGGGGCGACATTTGGGGACCCTCTGACCCACCTCGTTCTTCTGGAGCAGCAGCTGCACCGAGGGCAGGTCCTTGCCGTGGTCCGTGGACGTGGCCAGGGCCTGGCGCTCCTGCACCCACAGCTGGGGACATGGGGACACCGGGGTCAGTGGGGACATTGGGGACATGGGGGTCAGTGGGGACATTGGGGACATCAGGGTCAGTGGGGACATTGGGGACATTGGGGACATGGGGGATATTGGGGACATTGGGGACATGGGGGATATTGGGGACATCGAGATCGGAGTGGGGACATTGGGGACATTGGGGACATGGGGGATATTGGGGACATTGGGGACATGGGGGATATTGGGGACATCGGGGACATCGGGGTCAGTGGGGACATGGGGGTCACTGGGGACATTGGGGACATCGGGGACATGGGGGTCAGTGGGGTCATTGGGGACATGGGGGTTAGTGGGGACATTGGGGACACTGGGGACATGGGGGTCAGTGGGGACACTGGGGACATTGGGGGTCATTGGGTGTCCGGGACAGGGATGGGGGAGACTCAGGGACTGGGGGTCGGGAGCAGTCATGGGGGGCAGAATTTGGGGTTCAGAGATTTGGGGTCAGAGATTCGGGGTCAGAGATTTGGAGTCAGATATTTAGGGTCAGCAACAGGGGAGGGGTCAGATTTGGGGTAAGGAATGGGGGGAGCGGTCAGAGATTCGGGGTCAGAGATTCGGGATCAGGAATGGGGGGTCAGGAATGGGGGGTCAGGCACGGGGGACCCCAGGTGTCAGTGCCATCCCCCGAGGGAGGTCCCCCCCACTCACCAGCTCGTCCTCCAGGTCCCTGCGGAACTGGTGCAGCTCCCTGGCGGCCGCGAGGCTCCGCCCGCGCTCCCGCAGCGGCTCCCGCAGCTCCCGGAACTGCTGCTCCAGCTCCCGCACCTGCTCCTGCACCCCCGCGCTCCGGGGGTGCCCCGGGCTGAGCCCCCCGGCCTGCGCCCGCAGCGCCCCCACCTCCTGCTCCCGCAGCGCCGCCTGCGTCTCCAGCAGCTGCGGGGATTTGGGGGGTCAGGGACCCCCGGGAGACCCCAAAATCTGCACCCCAAAGAGCCCCCATCTCCTGCTCCCGCAGTGCCGCCTGCGTCTCCAGCAGCTGCGGGGATTTGGGGGGTCAGGGACCCCCGGGGGACCCCAAAATCTGCACCCCAAAGAGCCCCCACCTCCTGCTCCCGCAGCGCCGCCTGCGTCTCCAGCAGCTGCGGGGATTTGGGGGGTCAGGGAGCCCCGGGGGACCTCACCCCAAAATCTGCACCCCAAAACCTGAACTCTAAAAGCCACAGCCAAATTCTGCATCACAGACCCGCACCCCAAATCTGCATCACAAAGCATACACCCAAAAACCCGAACCCCAAAACCTGAACCCAAATCCTGCATCACAAACCTGCACACAAAACATGAGCACCCCAAAATCTGCACCCTGAATCTTCACCCCAAAACCTGAGCACCCCAAATCCTGCATCTCAAACCTGCACACAAAACCTGAGCACCCCAAAATCTGCACCCAAAACCTTCACCCCAAAACCTGCTTATCCCAAACCCGCACCCCAGACCCACCCAAAACCCACACCCCAAACCTGTACGTGAACCCCGCACCCCAAACCTTCACCCCGTCCCCCACAGCCCCCCTGGTGCCGGGTCAGCAGGACCCCGACGCTGGTCAGGTCCTGGCCGCAGTGGCCGGAGCGGAGCTGGGCGCGGACCCCGGCCAGCCAGGAGCGCAGGCCGGCGCAGGCCTGGGCGCAGCTTACGTGAACCCCGCACCCCAAACCTTCACCCCGTCCCCCACAGCCCCCAGCCCCCCGTTTCCCCCCGTTCCCATTTCCCATTTCCCAGCCCTGACCTGGTGCCGGGTCAGCAGGACCCCGACGCTGGTCAGGTCCTGGCCGCAGTGGCCGGAGCGGAGCTGGGCGCGGACCCCGGCCAGCCAGGAGCGCAGGCCGGCGCAGGCCTGGGCGCAGCTCTCGGCGCGCGCGGCCTCGGCCAAACCCCGGCCCTTGGCGGCCGCCGCCGCCTCCACCTGCGCCCACAGCGCCCGCAGCTCCTGCCGGGGCGCGGTCACTTGTCCGGCCAGCGCCGGCCGCGCCCGCGCCAGCTGCTCGCCGTCCTGCGGGACACGGGAATGACAGCACGGAGTTATGGGACAGGACCATCAGGGTTGGACCCAAAAACTCATGGAGTTGTCAAGGCTGGAATTGTGGGACTGTTGAGGCTGGAAACGTTTAGTTGGGGGGTGATGAGGATTGGACACATGGGGTGGTGGGATCATTGAAACCGGACCCACAGAACCATCAAGGTTGGACCCAAAAAGTCATGGAGTTGTCAAGCTTGGAATTGTGGAATTGTTGAGGTTGGAGACATTTAGGTGTGGGGTGATGAGGACTGGACACGTGGGGTGGTGGGATCGTTGAAACTGGACCCACGGAACCATCAAGGTTGGACCCAAAAAGTCATGGAGTTGTCAGTGATACACGGGATCCTTGAGGCTGGCCCAGTAAATTGTGGGATTGTGAAGACTGGACCCATGGGATGGTGAGATCATCAAAACCGGACCCATGGAGTTATGGAATTATAAAGGTTAGACCCACAAAACCACAGAATCACTGAGTTGGACCCGTGGAATCACAGAATTGCTGACATTGGACCCATGGAATTTTGTGAATTCTGTGGAATCACAGAATTGCTGAGGTTGGACCCATGGAATTTTGTGACCCAACTCCCCCTCCCATATCCCACCTTTCCCAAGGGCTGGCCCTTCCTGCATCCCATTTTCCCCCAGTTTTCCCCCGTTTTCCCCCCGTTTTCCGCCGTTCCCACCTTCTCCAGCGCCTCCAGCCAGCCCCGGTTGGCCGCGAGCTCGGCGGCGAAGGCCTGGTGCTTCTGCCACTTGCCCTGCAGGTCCCGCGTGCCCTCGTAGGACACGTCCCGAGCCACCGGCAGCTTCTCGTTCAGCCACAGCGTCAGCTGGGAACGGCAACGGGGACAGGAACGGGGATGGGAACGGGAACGGACACAGGGATGGGAACGGGAACAGGGACACCAGTCAGGATCTCTTCCCACAGTCCCATCCCAGCCCAGTTCTCATCTTCACCCCATCCCCATTTTAACCCCATCCATCCCTGATCTCCATCCTCATCCCAATCCCATCTCAATCCCAATCCCATCCCAATCCCGATCCCGATCCCAATCCCATCCCAATCCCATCCCAATCCCATCCCAATCCCGATCCCGATCCCGATCCCAATCCCATCCCAATCCCAATCCCAATCCCAATCCCAATCCCAATCCCAATCCCAATCCCATCCCAATCCCGATCCCGTCTCACCTCCTGCCCATCCTGCAGGAACTTCTGCAGCTCCCAGTTATCCCGCAGCCGCCCCAGCAGCTCCTGGGCCGATTCCCGGATCTTCTGGTGCCTGTGCCAGGGCCGGGGGGTGTGAGAGACCCCATTCCCAGGGCATGGGACGGACTGGGACAGACTGGGATGGACTGGGATGGGTCTCCCTCACCTGCTCTCCACCGACTCCACCGTCTCCCGCACCTTTTCCGCGTGGACGCCGCCCTCGTCCAGCAGCTTCCGCCCGGTGTCCGTGAGCGCCCGGACGCGCTCGGTGCCGGTGTCCAGCGCGGCCAGGAACTCCTCCAGCCTCCGCACGGCCGCCTCCGCGCCCGGCACCGTGCCCGGCAGCTCCGTGTGGGCCAGCGTGTGCTCCTGCGAGCCGGGATCGGGATTGGGATCGGGATTGGGACAGCACCGGAGCCCCGGGATCCCCCGGAACACCCCGGACCATCCCAATCCCATCCCAATCCCAATCCCATCCCAATCCCGATCCCGATCCCAATCCCATCCCAATCCCAATCCCAATCCCAATCCCAATCCCAATCCCATCCCAATCCCGATCCCGTCTCACCTCCTGCCCATCCTGCAGGAACTTCTGCAGCTCCCAGTTATCCCGCAGCCGCCCCAGCAGCTCCTGGGCCGATTCCCGGATCTTCTGGTGCCTGTGCCAGGGCCGGGGGGTGTGAGAGACCCCATTCCCAGGGCATGGGACGGACTGGGACAGACTGGGATGGACTGGGATGGGTCTCCCTCACCTGCTCTCCACCGACTCCACCGTCTCCCGCACCTTTTCCGCGTGGACGCCGCCCTCGTCCAGCAGCTTCCGCCCGGTGTCCGTGAGCGCCCGGACGCGCTCGGTGCCGGTGTCCAGCGCGGCCAGGAACTCCTCCAGCCTCCGCACGGCCGCCTCCGCGCCCGGCACCGTGCCCGGCAGCTCCGTGTGGGCCAGCGTGTGCTCCTGCGAGCCGGGATCGGGATTGGGATCGGGATTGGGACAGCACCGGAGCCCCGGGATCCCCCGGAACACCCCGGATCCCCTCACCTGCTTCCCCAGCGTCCCCTCCACCTGCTTGGCGTCCCGCAGGAACACGTGGAAAGCGACAGCCTGGGCCAGGAGCCGCTGCCGCTTCTCCCAGACCCGGCCCAGCTCTTCCCAGTCGGCATCCAGCGCTTCCAGGCGCTGCAGCAGGGACAGGCTCTGCGGGTCCGTCTGTCCCCGCGTCACCTCCCGCCCGGCGGCGCGGGCGCTCCGGTAATCGGCGCCGTAGTGCGAGATCTCGGTGCGGAGGCTCTCGTGCTGCCGCAGGGAGCCCTCGGCCTCGGCCAGGGACGCGGGGACATCCTCAGAGCCCGCGGCCGCGCGGGTGCGGGACAGCCAGGCCTGGAGCGCCGCCAGGTCCCGCAGGAAGCCCTGGAGCCGCCGCGCCTGCCCCAGGGACTCCTCGCGGCTCCGGTGGCACCGGCGCAGCGCGTCCCACTCGGCCTCGAGCCCCGCCAGCTCCTCGCGGATCTCGGGCGCTCGCTCCGGCTGCTCCCCCTGCAGCTTCTCGCCCTCGGCCCGCAGCTCCCGCAGCTTGCCCTGGATGGCGTCCAGGTCGCGCCCCATCCCCGACAGCTTCGCCTGCAGCGCCGTGATCCCCGCCAGGTCCCGGCCCAGCCCCCGCGTGGCCTCGATGGCCGCCGTCTTCTCCCGCATCCAGCCCCGCGTCTCGTGGCATTCCAGGCGGAAATTGTGGATGTTCAGCGCCGCGGTCAGCGCCACCTTCTTGCGCTCGGCCAGCGCCCGGAACCGCTCCCACCTGGCACGGGAGGGATCGGGGCACGGTGGGACAGAGCCCGGGGAGCGCCCGGGGCGTCCCGGCCCAGAGAATTCATCCCTGGAGCATCCCAGCCCCGAGAATCCATCCCTGGAGCATCCCAGCCCCGAGAATCCATCCCTGGAGCGTCCCAGCCCCGAGAATCCATCCCTGGAGCATCCCAGCCCCGAGAATCCATCTCTGTACATCCCAGCCCAGAGAATCCATCTCTGTACATCCCAGCCCGGAGAATCCATCCCTGGAGCATCCCAGCCCCGAGAATCCATCCCTGGAGCATCCCAGCCGCGAGAATCCATCCCTGGAGCATCCCAGCCCCGAGAATCCATCCCTGGAGCATCCCAGCCCCGAGAATCCATCTCTATACATCCCAGCCCGGAGAATCCATCCCTGGAGCATCCCAGCCCGGAGAATCCATCCCTGGAGCGTCCCAGCCCGGAGAATCCATCCCTGGAGCGTCCCAGCCCCGAGAATCCATCCCTTCCCAGAGCATCCGGCCGGGAAAACTCCTCCCTGCATGCCTGGAGCATCCCTGACTGCCCGGAGAACCCACCCCCGCCTGGAGCGCCTGGAAAATCCATCCCTGCCCGGATCCACCCCCAGTCCCTGCCCGGAATGGCCCCGCCGGGCCCGTCCCCACCTGTCCCGGAGCTGCTCCCAGGTCTCCCGGGCGCTCTCCCGGTTCCTGTCCCCGGATCCCTGCAGCTCCTCCGTGACGCGGCCCACGGAGGCCACGCGCGCCGCCAGCGCCGCCAGCTCCGGCTCCAGCGTCTCGAACCTGCGGGAGCACCGGGAATGACCGGGAATTCCGGGAATTCCGGGAAGGCTGGAAACCTCAGCAACACCGTGCCAGAGGTGGGAATGCCACAAACCCTGGGAATGCCACAAATTCTGGCAGTACTGCGCTGGAGGTGGGAATTTAGGGAATTTTGGGAGCGCTGGGAATACGGTGTTGGAGGTGGGAATTTTGGGAATGCTGGGAATATCTCAGGTCGAGGTGAGAATTGAGAGAGTACAGGGAATGCTGTGTTGGAAGTGAAAATTCTGGGAAAACGGGGACACCAGGAACACTGGGAATGTTGTGGTGGAGGTAGCAATTCAGGGAATACCGGGAATAATGGGAATACTGGAGACATCCTGAGGAAAAACGGCAATAACGGGGTATTCTTGGGAGGATTCCTGGGGGAATCCCAGTGGGGGCGACCACGGGCACCCCGGGACTTCCCGGGAATAATTCTGGGAATAACTCTGGGATTCCCACGGTGCAGCACGGGGAGCCCCGGGCGCTCACCGCTGCTGCACCACCTCCAGGTCCTCGATCCGCTCGGGAATCTCCATGGAGAGCAGCCACTGCTCCCTCTCGCCCACCCAGAGCGCGCAGGCATCGGCCTCGCTGCGCGCCGAGAACAATCCCAGCGCGTCCCGCAGCTCCAGGCGCCGCAGCTCCGCCCGCTCCTCCAGCTCCCGGTGCCGCCGCTCCAGCTCCGCCAGCCGCTCCGCCAGCCCCGGCACCACGTCGGGAACGTCGGCGGCATCTCCGGGCAGAGCCTGCTCCCGCAGCGCCGCCAGCGCTGCCCCGCGCCGCCGCAGCTCGTCCTGCAGCTCCCGCAGCCGCCGCTCCAGCATCCCCGCCGAGCGCTCGTCGTGCCCGAGCTCCGGCCCCTCCACTCGCCGGGCGGCGGCCGCCCGCCACGCCTCGGCCTCGGCCGCCTCCGCGTCCAGCTGGAATCGCCCCGCGGCCGCGCGGAGCCGCCGCTCCCGGGCCCCGGCCAGCACCGGCAGCGCCGCCCAGAGCGACTCCAGCTCCCGGATCCGGCGGGACACGGCGGCCGCGGGGTCCGGGGAGCCGGGAGCGGGGCCCGGGGGTCCCTCGGAGGGGTCTGTGGGTGTCCCAGTGGGTTCCGTGGAGCCGTCGGGGCGTTCCGAGGGTCTGCTGGAGGATGCCGAGAGTCCCTCCGTGGATGCAGGGGGGGATTGCAGGGGTCCAGCAGCGCGTCCCGGGGACGCGTTCTTGGATTCCGGGGGTCCCGTGGATCTGGCGGCGGATCCGGCAGCGGATTCCGCGGGTTTTGCCCCTCCCGTTGATCCGGCAGCGGATCCCGCTGACCCAGGGGCGGCTTCCACCGATCCAGGGCTGGCTTCCACGGATCCCGCGGCTCCGTCGGGGGCTCCCTGCGCCAGCAGCTCCCGGCCCCGCTCCAGCAGCTGCTGCAGCGGCCCCGCTCGTCCCCCCAGCGCCCCTCGGATGGCCTCGAGCTGGCTCAGCATCCGCAGGGCTCCCGGCAGGTCCCGGCCCAGCTCCGGGCAGCGCAGGAGCCGCTCCTGCTCCCGCATCCAGGCTTCCTCCTCGCCCGCGTCCCACAGGAACTTCCAGAGGCGCCGGGAGCGCTCCAGCCGCAGCCGCCGCTGCGCCGACAGCGCCGAGAGCCCCCGGTAGCGCAGCTCCAGAGCCGCCACGCGGGACCGCAGCTGCTCCGGGGGGCACGGGCGGTACCCTGGGGGGCACGGGAGGGGGTCAGCGGCGCTTGGGGGGTCCGGGGGTCGCAGGGTTTGGGCGTCCTGGGGTCTGGAATCCCCCAGGGTTCAGGGATACGGTGTTTAGGGATGCCGATTTTGGGGGGTCCCAGGGTTTGGGATTCAGGGATGCTGAGGATTTGGGAGACCCAGAGTTTGAGGGTGCTGGGGGTCTGGGATTTGGAGGTCCCGGGGTTCAGGGATTCGGTGTTTTGGGGTCTCGGTTTTTGGGGCTCACAGTTTTTGGGGGTTCATTTTGGGGTTCTGCTAGGTCTTGCTTTTGGGGGTCTCAGGTGCGTGGGGGTCCTGGGATTCAGGTGTCGCTGGGTTTGGGGGTTCTGAGGCATCCCAGGGGATCCCAACTTTGGGGTTCTCAGTTTTGGGGGGGGTCACTCACCGCCCCCCTCCCCGAGGAAGCGCTCGGCCGCCGCCCCCACACTCCGGACCCTCTCGGCCTGGGCCGCCACGTCCCCCTCGACCAGGGCGTGGATCTGCAGCAGATCGTCCACCTGGCTCAGGTGCTGCCCGAAATCCCGCGACTGCAGCCGCACCTGGGGACACCGGGAGGGTCACGGGGGGGGGGGGGGCCCCCCGGGGGGCGGGGGGGGGGGGGGGTCCCACGAGGGGATCCCACTCCCCCCCCAGTCCAGCCCCCTCCCCACCTCCATCTCCTCCATCCAGCCCATCAGGTGCTCCAGGTCGCGCAGGAGCCGCTGCAGCTCCAGGTGCGCCCGGAGCCGCTCTCGCCGCGCCGCCACCTGCGCCCGCAGCGCCTCCCAAAGCGACACCACGTGGTCGCGCCGTGTCGCGATGCCGCCCATGTCGTGATAGCGCTCGGCCTCCAGCTCGGCGGCCACGGCGGTGACGGCGCGCACGCGGCTGCCGTAGGCGGCGATGTCGCTCTCGATGGCCTCGTGCTTGCGCAGCGCGGCCTCGACCCCCCCCAGGGACCCCCCGAAATTGTCCTGGTGGGGGCAAAGGGGGGTAAGGGAGGGGACACTCCCGGGACCCCTCCTGGAATTGTTCTGGGGGGGTAAAAGGGGGGTGAGGGAAGGGACACTCCCGGGACCCCCCCTGGAATTGTTCTGACGGGGTAAAAGGGGGGTGAGGGAGGGGACACTCCCGGGAACCCCCTCGAAATTGTTCTGGGGTGGGAGAGGGGGGAGAAGGGGTTAAAGGTGGGGGGGACACTCTGGGGACATCCCCAGAATTGTCCTGGGTGGCGGGAAAGCAGGGTGAGGGAAGGGACACTCCCGGGACCCCCCCTGGAATTTTTTTGGGGGGGAAAAAGGGGGGGGGGGGGAAGGGCCCCCCCGGGGCCCCCCCCCCCCCCAAAATCATCCTGGGGTGGGAGAGGGGGCAGAAATGGTAAAAGGTGGGGAGGACACTGTGGGGACATCCCAAGAATTGTCCTGGAGGAGAAAAAAAAAGGGGCTGAGAGGTGACAAAGGTGGGGGGGGGGGGGGATGACACATCCTGAAATTGTCCTGGTGGGGACAAGGGGAAGTCCCCTGGGGTGGGGGCAGTTTCAGGGTCACCTGAGCCACCAGGTTGTCCCTGACTGGGGGTGGGCTGAGGGTCCCAGTGTCACCTGTGCCACCAGGTGCTCCTTGTCCCTGACTGAGGGTTGTTTGGGGGGGTCTCAGGGGTCCCTGTGTGGGAGTCCCCGTGTCACCTGTGCCACCAGGCGCTGGTTGTCCCCCAGCCAGGTCTCCCTGAGGGCGGCCTTGCGGTGGAACCTCGCCGCCAGCTGCTCCAGGTGCTGCTGCCGGAGCAGCTCCGAGCGCAGCGCCAGCTCCCGGCCGTGCTCCGCCTTCTCCAGCCGCTCCCACGCCTGCGGGGACAGCGCGGTCACCGGGGCACCCGGGGCACCTGTGTCATCTGTGTCATCTGTGTCACCTGAGCACCTGGGGCACCTGACATCCGTGTCACCTGGGCACCTGGGCACCCGGGGCACCTGTCATCTGTGTCATCTGTGTCATCTGTGTCCCCTGGGCACCTGGAACCCGGGGCACCTGGCACCTGTCATCTGTGTCATCTGTGTCACCTGGGCACCTGCACAGCTGGCACCTGGCATCTTTGTCGTCTGTGTCACCTGGCACACCTGGCACCTGTGTCATCTGTGTCACCGGGACACCTTCACACCTGGGGTACCTGCACAGCTGGCACACTTGGCACCCGTGTTACTGTGGCTGTTACCCTGTTGATGTCCCCAGTGTCCCCGTGGCTGTCCCCCTGCTGGTGTCCCCGGTGTCCCCCGTGTTCCCATGGCTGTTACCCTGTTGAGGTCCCCAGTGTCCCCGTGGCTGACACCCTGCTGGTGTCCCCGGTGTCCCCCGTGTTCCCATGGCTGTTACCCTGTTGAGGTCCCCAGTGTCCCCGTGGCTGACACCCTGCTGGTGTCCCCAGTGTCCCCGTGTCCCCGTGGCTGTCACCCTGTTGATGTCAGCGCTGTGTGTCCCCTCCCTGGGCACGAACTGCCGCTGGTTGTTGGCGCGGAGGCGGCTCCGGAGCGAGAACAGCAGCACCTCCAGGGAGCCCTTGTCCTCGAACCTGGGGGGACCCAAAATGCACCGGGGAGACCCCAAAATACATGGGAGGGACCCCAAAATACCCTGGGGGGGATCCTAAAACCCACCCTGAGCCCCAGGGATGCCCCAAAACCTCTCAGAGAGAACCTGAAACCCACTGGGGGGGACCCCAAACCCCACTAGGGAGATCCCAAACCCCCTCTTGGAGACCCCAAACCCCACTGGGCAGCCCCCAGACCCCTCTGGGCAGTCCCTAAACCCCACTGGGCAGCCCCCAGACCCCTCTGGGCAGCCCCAGACCCCAGCAGGGAGATCCCAAACCACCTGTTGGAGACCCCAATCCCCCTTTTGGAGACCCCAACCCCCAGTAAGGAGATCCCAAATCCCCTTTGGGGCCCCCAAACACCTCTGGGTAGCCCCAAGACCCTTTTGGGCAGCCCCCAGACCCCTTTGGGCAGCCTCCAGATCCCTCTGGGTAGCCCCCAGACCCCAGCAGGGAGCTCCCAAACCCCTCTGGGCAGCCCCCAGACCCTTTTGGGCAGCCCCCAGACCCCTTTGGGCAGCCTCCAGATCCCTCTGGGTAGCCCCCAGACCCCAGCAGGGAGCTCCCAAACCCCTCTGGGCAGCCCCCAGACCCTTTTGGGCAGCCCCCAGACCCCTCTGGGCAGCCCCCAGACCCCATTGGGAAGCCCCCAGAGCCCGGCCCGGTGGGGGTCTCACCGGGGGGGTTTCTCGGTGGTGCGGTAGGCGCTGAAGGCCTGGAGCTGCCCCTGCAGGCCGGGGATGCCGCGGGGCAGGCGCCGGTCGGTGAGGAGCAGCAGCGAGCGCTGGATCCAGCCCAGCAGCTCGGCCGCCTGCGCCTCGTAACGGCCGGCCAGGCCCTCGGCCTCGCGCGCCGCCTCCAGCACCTGCGGGGCACGGGGAGCGGCTGGCTGACCGTCCGTCTGTCTGTCTGTCCTCACACACATCCATCATCCATCATCCATCCAACCCTGTGTCCGTCCATCCATCCATCATCCATCCATTATCCATCCATCCATCCATCCATCCGTCCATCATCCATCCATTATCCATCCATCCATCCATCCATCCGTCCATCATCCATCCATTATCCATCCATCCATCCATCCATCCGTCCATCATCCATCCATTATCCATCCATCCATCCATCCATCCGTCCATCATCCATCCATTATCCATCCATCCATCCATCCATCCGTCCATCATCCATCCATTATCCATCCATCCATCCATCCATCCGTCCATCATCCATCCATTATCCATCCATCCATCCATCCATCCGTCCATCATCCATCCATTATCCATCCATCCATCCATCCATCCGTCCATCATCCATCCATTATCCATCCATCCATCCATCCATCCGTCCATCATCCATCCATTATCCATCCATCCATCCATCCATCCGTCCATCATCCATCCATTATCCATCCATCCATTTGTTCTCACATCCATCATCCATGCATCATCCATCCATTCCTCTCTCCATCCCCCATCTGTCCCTCTGTCCATCTCCTCTGTCCCTCTGTCCATCCCCCATCCATCCCTCTCTCCATCCCCCACCTGTCCCTCTGCCCATTCCCCATCTGTCCCTTCCTCCCCCCCGCCCATTCCCGCGGATTCTGTCCAGTCCCCACCCCCCTGACACCATCTGCCCATCGTCTGTCTGTCCATCTGCCCATCGTCTGTCTGTCCATCTGTCCATCGTCTGTCCGGCCATCCACCGTCCATCTGTCCACCCCTTCCTCCTCCCCCAGTCCCCTTTCCATCCACCTGTGTGTCCATCCCTGTGTCCCCCTGTGTCCACCCCGTGTCCATCTGTCCACCCTGTGTCCGTCTGTCCACCCCGTGTCCGTCTGTCCACCCCGTGTCCACCCCGGACCTTCCCGACGCGTTTTCCCTCCACGGCCAGCGCCTTCATCCTGGAGAAGTGATGGTAGAGCGCGGCCACGTAGGTCAGCACTGACCGCTCGTCCGGCTGCTCCACGGCCACATCTGGGGGGCACGGGGGGTCAGACCCCCAAAACCATCCCCAAATCCCCCAGGGACCCCCAAATCCACCCTCAAATCCCACCCCAGGAGCCCCAAATCCCCCCCAGGAGCCCCAAACCCCCCTGACCCATCACAGCCCCCCAGCACTGACCGCTCGTCCGGCTGCTCCACGGCCACATCTGGGGGGCGTGGGGGGATCAGACCCCCAAATCCACCCCCAAATCCCTCCCAAATCCCCCCCCGGACCCCCAGCTCGCCCCCAGCCCCTCACCCTCGGGGTCCAGCAGCCGAGTGACCCCCAGCTCGCGCTCGGCCACGGCGAAGGCGCTCTGCAGGTTGTGGAGGGCGTTGGCTCCGCGCAGGGACCCCACATCCAGCAGCTCCGGCCTGGGGGCGACCGGACAGCTGACCACTGACCACTGAGACACTGACCGCTGACCACTGACCACTGACCCATAACCACTGACCACTGAGACACTGACCACTGATCACTGACCACTGACCCATAACCACTGACCACTGAGACACTGACCCACAGCACCCCATAGCCAGTGACCACTGACCCATAACCACTGACCGCTGACCGCTGACCCATAACTGCTGACCAGTGACCCACAACCACTAACCACTGACCACTGAGACACTGACCCACGGCACCCCACAGCCATTGACCACTGATCCACAGCCCCCCATAACCACTGACCACTGACCACTGATCCATAACCACTGACCACTGACCTATAACCACTGACCACTGACCCACAGCACCCCATAACCACTGACCACTGACCACTGATCCATAACCACTGACCACTGACCTATAACCACTGACCACTGACCCACAGCACCCCATAACCACTGACCACTGACCCACAGCCACTGACCACTGACCCACAGCACCCCATAACCTCTGACCCTGCCCCATGACCCCACAGACTCCCACCCCAAAACTGCCACCCTACAACCCCCACATCCCCCTCCCCACAGTCCCTTCCCCAGTCCAGCCCCTCCCCAGCCCAGCCGACCCCCAAAACCCCCCCAGGACCCCCCAGGAGCCCTCACCCCGCGGTTTTCATCTGGCACCAGGCCAGCAGCGCGTCCTTGGCCGATTTCCTCTCCCGAGTGTCCCCAGTCTCCACGCTGATGTCCTGGATCTGGGGGCGGGGGGGCAAAAACGGGGGTAGGGACCCCCAAATTGGGGTCAAGGACCCCCCAAAGTGGGTCTGGAACCACCAAAATGGGTGCAAGCATCTCGTGGTGGGGTCAGGACTCCCAAAGTGGGCGTGAGACCCCCCCCCCAAAAGGAGCCTGGGGAAGGTCTGGGGATTTTTGTGACCAAACTGAGACCCCTGGGTGGGTTGGGACCCCCCCAAAATGACCCCAAACATATCAGGTTGGGTTCAGGACCTCCCTAAATGACCTCAAACCCTCAGGGCAGCTCCGGGACCCTCCAAAATGTCCCCAAACACCCCAGGGTGGGTTCAGGACCCCCATAAATGACCCCAAACCCCCCAGGGCGGCTCTAAAACCCCCCAAAATAACCTCAAACACCCCAGGGTGGGTTTGGGACCCCCCTAAATGACCCCAAACATATCAGGTTGGGTTCAGGACCTCCCTAAATTACCTCAAACCCTCAGGGCAGCTCCAGGACCCTCCAAAATGTCCCCAAACACCCCAGGGTGGGTTTGGGACCCCCCTAAATGACCCCAAACATATCAGGTTGGGTTCAGGACCTCCCTAAATTACCTCAAACCCTCAGGGCAGCTCCAGGACCCTCCAAAATGTCCCCAAACACCCCAGGGTGGGTTTGGGACCCCCCGGAATGTCCCCAAACACCCCACGGTGGGTTTGGGACCCCCCTAAATGACCCCAAACATCCCAGGTTGGGTTCAGGACCTCCCTAAATGACCCCAAACCCCCAGGGTGGGTTTGGGACCCCCCAAAATGACCCCAAACATCCCAGAGTGGGTTCAAGACCCCTAGAAATGACCCCAAACCTCCCAGGGCAGCTCCAGGACCCCCCAAAATGACCCCAAACCCCCCAGGGTGGGTTTCGAACCCCCCAGGGTGGGTTTGGAACCCCCCAAAATGACCCCAAACACCCCAGAGTGGGTTCAGGACCTCCCTAAATGACTCCAAACCCCCCAGGGCAGCTCCAGGACCCCCCAAAATTACCCCAAACACCCCAGGGTTGGTTTGGGGCCCCCTGGAATGTCCCCAAACACCCCAGAGAGGGTTCAGGACCCCTAGAAATGACCCCAAACCCTCCAGGGCAGCTCCAAAACCCCCCGAAATGACCCCAAACACCCCAGAGTGGGTTCAGGACCTCCCTAAATGACCCCAAACCCCCCAGGGCAGCTCCAGGACCCCCCAAAATTACCCCAAACACCCCAGGGTGGGTTTGGGACCCCCTGGAATGTCCCCAAACACCCCAGAGAGGGTTCAGGACCCCTAGAAATGACCCCAAACCCTCCAGGGCAGCTCCAAAACCCCCCGAAATGACCCCAAACACCCCAGAGTGGGTTCAGGACCTCCCTAAATGACCCCAAACCCCCCAGGGCAGCTCCAGGACCCCCCAAAATTACCCCAAACACCCCAGGGTGGGTTTGGGACCCCCTGGAATGTCCCCAAACACCCCAGAGAGGGTTCAGGACCCCTAGAAATGACCCCAAACCCTCCAGGGCAGCTCCAAAACCCCCCGAAATGACCCCAAACACCCCAGAGTGGGTTCAGGACCTCCCTAAATGACCCCAAACCCCCCAGGGCAGCTCCAGGACCCCCCAAAATTACCCCAAACACCCCAGGGTGGGTTTGGGACCCCCTGGAATGTCCCCAAACACCCCAGAGAGGGTTCAGGACCCCTAGAAATGACCCCAAACCCTCCAGGGCAGCTCCAAAACCCCCCGAAATGACCCCAAACACCCCAGAGTGGGTTCAGGACCTCCCTAAATGACCCCAAACCCCCCAGGGCAGCTCCAGGACCCCCCAAAATTACCCCAAACACCCCAGGGTGGGTTTGGGACCCCCTGGAATGTCCCCAAACACCCCAGAGAGGGTTCAGGACCCCTAGAAATGACCCCAAACCCTCCAGGGCAGCTCCAAAACCCCCCGAAATGACCCCAAACACCCCAGAGTGGGTTCAGGACCTCCCTAAATGACCCCAAACCCCCCAGGGCAGCTCCAGGACCCCCCAAAATTACCCCAAACACCCCAGGGTGGGTTTGGGACCCCCTGGAATGTCCCCAAACACCCCAGAGAGGGTTCAGGACCCCTAGAAATGACCCCAAACCCTCCAGGGCAGCTCCAAAACCCCCCGAAATGACCCCAAACACCCCAGAGTGGGTTCAGGACCTCCCTAAATGACCCCAAACCCCCCAGGGCAGCTCCAGGACCCCCCAAAATTACCCCAAACACCCCAGGGTGGGTTTGGGACCCCCTGGAATGTCCCCAAACACCCCAGAGAGGGTTCAGGACCCCTAGAAATGACCCCAAACCCTCCAGGGCAGCTCCAAAACCCCCCGAAATGACCCCAAACACCCCAGAGTGGGTTCAGGACCTCCCTAAATGACCCCAAACCCCCCAGGGCAGCTCCAGGACCCCCCAAAATTACCCCAAACACCCCAGGGTGGGTTTGGGACCCCCTGGAATGTCCCCAAACACCCCAGAGAGGGTTCAGGACCCCTAGAAATGACCCCAAACCCTCCAGGGCAGCTCCAAAACCCCCCGAAATGACCCCAAACACCCCAGAGTGGGTTTGGGACCCCCCCTAAATGACCCCAAACATATCAGGTTGGGTTCAGGACCTCCCTAAATGACCCCAAACCCCCCAGGGCGGCTCTAAAACCCCCCAAAATGACCCCAAACCCCCCCGGGGCGGCTCCAGGACGGGCACAGCCCCCGCAGGGCGGGTCCGGGCCGCGCCCCCCGCCCCATTTCCCGCCGGCCGGGGGGTGCCGGGGGGGTCACCTGGAAGCGCAGGATGATGGTCCAGACCAGGCCGAGGGTCAGGCGGGGGTTGCCGTCCACGATGTCGTGCGAGCCCACGTTCTCCAGGTGCACGCGCTGCTCCCGCAGGAAGCGCAGCGCCTTCTCCACGTTCTCCAGGCAGTGGATCCGCATCCGGCCCCGCGTGGGGCGCGGCTGGGCGGGGGGCATTGTCAGAGACCCCCCCGGGGCGGGGGGCATTGTCAGAGACCCCCCCGGGGCGGGGGGCATTGTCAGAGACCCCCCCGGGGCGGGGGGCATTGTCAGAGACCCCCCCGGGGCGGGGGGCATTGTCAGAGACCCCCTCCGGGTCGGGGGGACATTGTCAGAGACCCCCTCGGGGCGGGGGGCATTGTCAGAGACCCCTCCCCGGGGTAGGGGGACATCGTTAGAGACCCCCACGGGGTAGGGGGGGCACCGTTAGAGACCCCCCCGGGGCGGGGAGCATTGTCAGAGACCCTCCCCGGGGTAGGGGGACACCGTTAGAAACCCCCCGGGGCAGGGGGGCATTGTCAGAGACCCCCCCGCGGCGGGGGGGCACCGTTAAAGACCCCCACCAGGGCGGGGGGGCACCGTTAGAGACCCCCACGGGGCGGGGGGCACCGTTAGAGACCCCCACCGGGGCGGGGGGCATTGTCAGAGACCCCCACGGGGCGGGGGGGCACCGTTAGCGCACCCCCCGGGGGGGCGTTCCCCCCCTTTTGGGCTCCACGGTGTGCCCCCATTTTTGGGGTTTTTCCCCATTTTTGGGGTTTTTCCCCATTTTTGGGCTTTTTCTCTGATTTTTTAGGGATCATTCCCACATTTTGGGGCTCCCCCATCCCCATTTTTGGGGTCTCCCCATTTTTTTTGGGAAGTTTCTCCCTCTTTTCTGGACTTTTCCTCCTATTTTGGGTCTTTTCCCCCTTTTTTTTTGGTGTTTTTTCCCCATTTTTGAGCTGTCCCTTCACATTTTTGGGCAGAATTCCCCATTTTCGGGGCCCATCTCCCCAATTTTTGGGGTTCCCACCCCCATTTTTGGGATCTCTCCTATTCCAGATGCACTTCCCATAATTTTCTGGGTCATTTTCTCCATTTTTTGGGTTTGTTCTCTCATTTTTTCTACTTTTCCATCACTTTCTTTGTGTTTCCCTCACTTTTTTTTGCCCCCCCAACATTCCAGGGCTCCCAATTCCCATTTTTTTTGGATTCTCCAAATTTTTGGTGAGTTTTTCCCCAATTTTTTTGGGTTCCACTCCCATTTTTTATCCTTTCCCCCCATTTTTTTGGTGGTTTCTCCCTTTTTTTTTGTCACTTTTCCCCAATTTTTTGCACTTTTCTCATTAATTTTTGCACTTTCCCCTTAATTTTTCTACTTTTGTCCCACTTTTCCTGTTTTCTCCACATTTTTTCCACTTTTCCCCCCAACATTTGAGTTTCTCCCCCACTTTTTGTCCATTTCTCCCCATTTTTTTCACTTTTCCTCAATTTTTTTCCTTTTTCCTCCCATTTTTTACACTTTCCCCCCAAATTTTTGAGCATTTCCCACAAATTTTTGCATTTCCACCCCATCTTTTTGCTCCTCCTCCACTTTTCTCCACTTTTCTCTCAACTTTTATACATTTCCCCCCAATTTTAGGACTTTCCCCCCACTTTTTCCTCTTCCCCCCCCATTTTTTCCACTTTCCCCATGACATTTAAACATTCCTCCTCACTTTTTGTGCATTTTACCCCAATTTTTACATTCCCCCTCACTTTCCCCCCATTTTTTCCACTTTCCCCTCTATTTTTGTGCGTTTTTCCACAATTTTTTCCACTTTTCCCTCTTTTTTTTTGCATTTTTCCCATTTTTTCGCTTTTTTTACCACTTTTTTCATCTTTCCCCACCCCAATTTTCCCCTCATTTTTTCCCCATTTTTCCCCAATTTTCACCCCCATTTTTCCCATCCCCCTCCCCATTTTTGGGGTGTACCCCCCCCCCCGTCCCCCCCCGGGCT